>NC_134497.1:42434140-42556696 GCF_040206685.1 Ascaphus truei
GGGGGAGAGTGATGTGAGGTGCAGGGGGAGAGTTATGTTACAGTAGGTGCAGGGAGGGAGAGTTATGTTACAGTAGGTGCAGGGAGGGAGAGTTATGTTAGGTACAGCTCTCCCTTTCCCAGCTGTTACCCCCAGAGCCCGCTCTCCTTTCCCAGGCGCTCTCCCTTCCCCGACTCTTCCCCCCAGAGCCCGCTCTACTTTCCCCGGCGCTCTCCCTTCCCCGGCGGTCCCTCCCGACCAGAGCACTCGCCCCCTTCCCCAGCACTCTCCCTTCCGCAGCTCTTCCACCCAGAGCACGCTCCCAGGGGGGTGGGAGAGACATGCAGGGGGAGAGAGATGCGAGATGCCACCCACTAACCCACCCACCCAGTCACTAACCCACCCACCAACCTACCCACTAACCCACCCACCCAGTCACTAACCCACCCACAGTCACTAACCCCCCACCCAGTCACTAACCCACCCACAAACCCACCCAGTCACTAAAACTCAGTCACTCAGTCACCCACTCAGTCACCCACCCACCCACTCAGTCACTCAGTCACCCACCCACCCACTCAGTCACTCAGTCACCAACTCAGTCACCCACCCACTCAGTCACCCACTCAGTCACCCACCCACTCAGTCACTCAATCACCCACTCACCCACCCACTCAGTCACTCAGTCACAAACTCAGTCACCCTCCCACTCAGTCACTCACTCACCACCCACTCACTCAGTCACCCACCCACCCACTCAGTCACTCAGTCACCCACCCACTCAGTCACCCACTCAGTCACCCACCCACTCACCCACCCACTCAGTCACTCAGTCACCAACTCAGTTACCCTCCCACTCACTCAGTCACCCACCCACTCACTCAGTCACCCACTCAGTCACCCACCCACCCACTCAGTCACCAACTCAGTCACCCACCCACTCAGTCACCCACTCAGTCACCCACCCACCCACTCAGTCACTCAATCACCCACCCACTCACCCACCCACTCAGTCACTCAGTCACAAACTCAGTCACCCTCCCACTCAGTCACTCAGTCACCCACTCACTCAGTCACCCACCCACCCACTCAGTCACTCAGTCACCCACCCACTCAGTCACCCACTCAGTCACCCACCCACTCACCCACCCACTCAGTCACTCAGTCACCAACTCAGTCACCCTTCCACTCACTCAGTCATCCACCCACTCAGTCACCCACCCACTCACTCAGTCACCCACTCAGTCACCCACCCACCCACTCAGTCACTCAGTCACCCACCCACTCAGTCACTCAGTCACCCTGTCTCTCAGTCACCCACTCAGTCACCCACCCACTGTGATTTGAGGTGGGGTGCCCTACTCCTTTTTGGAGTTTGTCCTGGGCCCTATGATTTATGTTGGTGGCCCTGCTCCCGCCTCCACCGCAGCGGACAGCCCGCCCCACAGTAAGTCAGCTGAAGCCACCAACCCCCGTCACACACTGCACACAAAGTAAGCCGCCGCAGAGATACCCGCCCGCCCCCGCAGTGCGCCGTCGCCCCCGTCAAAACCCCCCCGCCTGCACCCTCATTGAGTCGCCGCCGCACAGCCCTCCCGCCCCCCCCAGTGAGCCACCATTGGCGAGCTCTTAAGGAGGGGGGGGGGAATCGCTACAAAAAGTGACCGCCCACCCAGTGACCCACCACCGCTGAGCTCCGAAAGAGGGGTGATTACAACCCTCCCGCCCGCCACTCCAGTGAGCCGCCGCCGAGCTCAGAAGGGAGAGGGGGGGGGGGGGGGGAATTGGAGATGTAAAGGGGGGGGGGGGGGAACGCAGCTGTGAAGGGGGGGCCTGACCTGTGATGGAGGGGATTCGCACATGTGAACAATGGGGGGGGGAACACAGTTGTGAAAGGGGGGAGACTGGAGCTGTGAGAGGGGGGGACAGGAGCTGTGAAGGGAGGGGGGGTACAGGAGCTGTGCAGGGGGGGACAGGAGCTGTAGGGGGGAGGAACAGCTGGGGACAGAGGGGGGAACATACCTGTCATGGGTGGGGGGGAAATCACTGATGTGAAGGGGGGGGGGAAATGGAGCTGTGATGGGGGGGGCCCCGAGCTGTGAAAGTGGAGGGAGTCACACATGTGAATGCAGAGGGGGAACACAACTGTGAAGGGGAGGGACAAGAGTTATGAAGGGGGGGACAGGAGCTGTGAAGGGGGACAGGAGCTGTGAAGGGGGAGGAACAGAGCTGTGAAGGGGGGAATGGAAGTGTGAATGGGGGGGGACCGGAGCTGTGGAGGGGGGGCCCAGCTGTGAACAGGGGGTGGGCGCATTCATGTGCAGGGGGTGCCCAGATTGCTGTCAACGGGGAAGAAACAGATAGGAGGGAGAAAGGGGAAGGGGGGGAGAAAGGGGAAGGGGGGGAGAAAGGGGAAGGGGGGGAGAAAGGGGAAGGGGGGGAGAAAGGGGAAGGAGGGGGGATAAAGGGGAAGGGGGGGGATAAAGGGGAAGGGGGGGATAAAGGGGAAGGGGGGGGAGAAAGGGGAGGGGGGGGGGAGAAAGGGGAAGGGGGGGGAGAAAGGGGAAGGGGGGGGAGAAAGGGGAAGGGGGGGAGAAAGGGGAAGGGGGGGGAGAAAGGGGAAGGGGGGGGAGAAAGGGGAAGGGGGGGAGAAAGGGGAAGGGGGGGAGAAAGGGGAAGGGGGGGGAGAAAGGGGAAGGGGGGGGGAGAAAGGGAAGGGGGGGAGAAAGGGGAAGGGGGGGGGAGAAAGGGGAAGGGGGGGGGGAGAAAGGGGAAGGGGGGGGAGAAAGGGGAAGGGGGGGAGGGGAAGGGGGGGGAGAAAGGGGAAGGGGGGGAGAAAGGGGAAGGGGGGGGAGAAAGGGGAAAGGGGGGGGAGAAAGGGGAAGGGGGGGAGAAAGGGGAAGGGGGGGGGAGAAAGGGGAAGGGGGGGAGAAAGGGGAAGGGGGGGGAGAATGGGAAAGGGGGGGGAGAAAGGGGTAGGGGGGAGAAAGGGGAAGGGGGGGGGGAGAAAGGGGAAGGGGGGGGAGAAAGGGGAAGGGGGGGGAGAAAGGGGAAGGGGGGGGGAGAAAGGGGAAGGGGGGGGGAGAAAGGGGAAGGGGGGGGGAGAAAGGGGAAGGGGGGGGAGAAAGGGGAAGGGGGGGGGAGAAAGGGGAAGGGGGGAGAAAGGGGAAGGGGGGGGGAGAAAGGGGAAGGGGGGGGGAGAAAGGGTAAGGGGGGGGGAGAAAGGGGAAGTGGGGGGAGAAAGGGGAAGGGGGGGAGAAAGGGAAAGGGGGGGGAGAAAGGGGAAGGGGGGAGAGAGGGAAAGGGGGAGAGAGAGAGGGCAATGGAGATAGATGGCAATGAGGAGAGCGAGACAGGGGGGAGCGAAGAGAGAGGGGGAGCAGGAAAATTCAATCCCGGGCAAAGCCGGGTATATCAGCTAGTTATATATATATACATATATATAACATACATATATACATACATACATATACATCTCTGTTTCTGCCCCCACCCTAATCCCCACCCTCCCCTCCCGCCACAGCACAGTTTTTTTTGTTTCAATTTTTTATTGTGTTTTCAAAACAAAGAAAGACAGAATATAAAAATACTCAGGGTACATAATTAAGTAATAATCCCTGAAGAACGGCATTACTGGCCAATAATCCCTGGCGTGGCGCCAACCTAGCGGTGGGAAAACATGAAATCTCTTGGAGTGCACAACTTCCTTGAAAAGGATGAAATCACCATTTAACCCTTTGGGTGCCCTTTTGATGTAGCTGCTATGTCACCGCGTCTGGCCCCATGATGTAATAGCTACGTCATAGTAATCCTGCTGGTTTTCCTAGGGGAGATGTCATTCTGTGCTCCTGTGCAGAGCAGGACGGATCTATCACTACGTGGGATAGAAGGGAGGGGGACTCTGTCATCAGTGAGGGAGCGATCACGTGACCCCCCTGGCACACAAAGGGTTAAAATAACTGTTTGATGGGGCATGGCCAGGACTCTGAGCTGAGCAGATGCAGGTCGGCTCAGCTCCTAAACAAAGAAGCTAATCTGAGCATAAATTTGCCTAATAGAGGCCATTTCCGAGATCCAACTGCAGGGGATGGGACCAAGGAAACTGCAAACGTCCTGTTGCTGGTCCCTGAGACCTTCCTGTAGGCGAGTGGCTGCTCGGGAAAACTCGGGAGAGCTATAGTCTGTGGGACGCCCAAGATGGCTGTCGGTTACGCGCGGCCTCGCTGATCGAAGACTCGCCAATTGTTCCGGTGCCAGCGGGAAGAACCCACCGAGATAGAACCTCCCCAAACCGGCAATCATGCTCGGACGGGATCTGGTGCCCTTGCAGGTTAGCCTGGCGGGCGAGCAAGAGACGGAGAACTGAGAGCTGGAATCGCGGCTAACAGTGAGTGGGTGGAAGCTGAGGGGGAGGCAGGAGTCAGATAACTAAATGGAGGGGGGATGCGGATTGGGAATCCCCGCTTCGGTGCTATAGAGGGCAACCGGCAGTCGGCTGCTGGCCAGTGCGGTAGCTGGGAAGCCCCGGAGTGGAGGGACGGCCACATTGTCCTGGTGCCCCACAACACAGTCGCAGGGAAGCTCGAAATTGCCTCTCATTCCCCTTGATTGACTATTTGACCACAGCCTCTGAAGATTTCTCCACCCCCCAGTCAGTGTAAACATGCAGCAGTCGGCTAAAGAGACAGGGCCCAGGACCTCCCAGGCCCAAAACGCCAGTCAAAGGCCCCAAATAAGCAGCAGTGAGCAGTAAACTAAAATAAGTGCCAGCCTCTGACCCAAGGGGGATCACCCAGATGGCCATCTCACCCATGCACATTTTTCTCCAAAGAAACACCACAAGGTAAAGCCTACAGCATATTATCTACCTCCCACAAGGGAACATCTACCGCCCCATGTTTCATTGGGAATAAGATCAAAAGGGCGGAAGAGATAGGTAGACAAACCTACAAACACGCAGGTTGCGATACTGTGATCTCCCTTGGAGGAACATATACCCCTTTACAAAAAGTTCGGCAAGCCCAGATAAGCCCTAAACTGAGCTGACTAGGACGGCGCCCTGAGACCCAGGCTCCATAATATCCCGGGATTTATTCTAAACTTATGAGAGCTCATCGGCTCTGTGTAAGTATCTAAAAAATAAATCTCATCTTGTGCAAGTCTCATTTTGCTAACACTTGAACAGGTGACCACAAGGAGTCACTATAAGCCCTATAAATTGCACTCTAAAGTTACAGTATCCAAATATGGACACTGTTAGGTTGGAAAATATATAATTAATAGGACCAAAAGGAGGGTCCACTGACCCTTAGACAACAGACATAGGAAATTAAAATCCCCAGTGGGAGAGACGGCTAAGTGTAGGGATGAGCTGGTGTCTATATGCACACTGCTCAGGTAGGAACAAATGTCCTATACGGATATAAGGTGTATACACTAATCAATATTTCCCGGTATATTACGCCTGACGCACACCAGGAGAGACGGCTTGTTTGTGTGGGGATATGAAGATAAGGTAGTATAGTGGCAGACAGCAATATAGCCACAATTTCCCTCACAACATACCAATACAGGTATTGAGGCGCAGTAAACACCAGCTGCGTCATGCTTGGTTTATCCACTACGTGACGATGTCTGCATACTGAGGATTATTATCTCCTCAGTTACTCTGTATGTATATGTATATACAGGCATACCTCTCTGGTTACTATCCAGGTAGTCACTGTCTGTGTGACATTTATCTGTTTTGGTTACTCTTATATACCGGGAAATATTGATTCGTGTCTAAGTTTCCCCTCTCTGGTGGCAATTTATTTATTTTTATTTATAAAAATGTTTTACCAGGAAGTAACACATTGAGAGATACCTCTCGTTTTCAAGTATGTCCTGGGCACATAGTTATAAAAAATACATGGTTACAATAAAAGAACAGGGTTATACAGTGAATTCACAGACATTTCATGGACAGATAAAGTAGGAAAATTGGGTACAGGGGATACAGGGCTTGTGAGTTTCTGATAGAAATAGAGCAGCTTTAACATCAACTAACATCACCGAACGGCAGCAAACGGCTCGCGCCCTTTGGCTGCCCTTCGGCTGCGCCAAAGGCTATGCGCCTTTGGGGCAACGCAGATGTACGCTGGAGTGAACAAAAAGATCTTTCCTTTGTGTCCCCTTGGCTCATTAACATTCCAGTGGGTGGGGTTGCCGATTCATCAAAGATCAACCACATGTTAACCCTTAGCACACTGGTCCTGTGCAGAGGGGAGCAGTTCTTGGGGGGGCCCCATCAGGTTGTGCGCCTTTGGGGCAACGCGGATGTACGCTGGAGTGAACAAATTATGACTTTGCTAGCAACTATCTTGGGAGGCTAAGTCTAACAACAGTTTTGATATATAGATTGTGATATCCACCTTATACACCTAATATCCGTATAGGACATTTGTTCCTACCTGAGCAGTGTGCATATAGACACCAGCTCATCCCTACACTGAGCCGTCTCTCCCACTGGGGATTTTAATTTCCTTTGTTTACATGTTCCCTATATGTGTTTGTGTTTGTTTTTGTCATACATAGATTTATTAAAATGTTATTGTTTTTTTTGTTTTAATTGGCTTTGAGTCTGTTGTCTAAGGGTCAGTGGACCCTCCTTTTGGTCCTATTAATTATATATTTTCCAACCTAACAGTGTCCATATTTGGATACTGTAACTTTAGAGTGCAATTTATAGGGCTTATAGTGACCCCTTGTGGTCACCTGTTCATGTGTTAGCTATCTAATTTTTTCCCTGTGCACCAAGTTTTCAGCCATTCTGTACTACTAGGCAAGCGACTAGTCACTATGTGTATGTGGCAAGTCTCATTTACCATGGCTTCGAAAGGAGAAAGAACCAGAGTGAGCTTCGTGAATACTTTAAAAACCATGGTCGGCTGGGACCGCAACAGGAGGAATTGGAAGTGATCCCCTACGTGGAACACCCAGACTCGGATCCAGGGGCAGAGATTGAAACTCTCTCCACATAGAATGACTTACTCAACTTCTATAACAAAATCAAATCTCTAATGCAAACAGGAAGAGATATCCTCCCTAGGGGAACGTACTAGCTCATTAGGCTGGGGTCCATAGATAGACAGACCGTGTGGATGCGTCCGCATACCACGCGATCAGACTGCCTCAAGGTAGTGATCGCATCTATACAGCGTGCGGGTGCGTGCGCACGGGAGGGGGCGTGTGATGCGCAAAAAATCAGTTAAAACTGATTTCTTGCGCGATAGGCCGTTCACGTGAGCGGTTCACCCAATGAGGGCGAACCAGCTGCGTGACGTCACTGGCCCGCCCCTAGACATGTCCCCGAATGGCGCACGCACTAAGGCCAGGGAAAGCACCCGCTTTCCCTCAGCCTCCGTGCGCCTCCGCACGGGCGAAGTGTTTATGGACACAGCCTTAGAATCCAAGGTTAACGCTACAGTCACCCGGCAATCTCTGATGGACGTTGAATTCACAGAAATGAAGTCCCAGCTCATAGATATCAAAGACAGACAGGAAGATGCAGAGAATAGAGACCGCCGTAATAATTTCCGAATCCTGGGGATTCCGGTGTCTGTAACGGACATTGAGGGATTTATGAGCAATTGGTTAATGTCAGCCCTCCCTGACTCTTCAACGGAATCTCTTACCCTGGACAGATGCCACAGAGCCCTAAGATCGAGACTTCAACCAGGAGACAGACCAAGGGACATGGTGTTGAGATTCCACTACTTTAAAACGAAGGAAACTTTTAGCATGGTGATGAGCGGTACCAGAGATCTCAAATTTCAAAATATACCCCTACAGGTCTACGCAGACCTGGAGCCATCTACACTCGCCAAAAGAAGAGAACTCACAGAGGTGATGGTGAAGCTAAGAGACCGCAATATAAGGTATAGATGGACATTTTCCTTTGGACTTTAAGTAATTAAAAATGGGAGACCTCAGACACTCAGTAACCCAGATGATGGGGAAGCTGTCCCCGAATACCTAGGCTTGAACTCCTCTTTCTCTGGATTTGAACTGAGATGCGAGAACCCTCCGACCCTGGAGCCATCTTGGTCCACGATTCCCACGAGAAGATCCTCCCACCGGCGAAAGAGATATACGAAGCAGGAACCAAACCTTAAACTGAGTTCCTGACCTATATTCCGGCCTGTAGCAATTACTGTATTATGTTTTCAGGTCCAAGTTTATATTGGTTCACTTATGGTTCTAGGAGCATAACTTAGCCGTATTTATACATTAGGCCCAGAGTTTGAAGGGGCTCCGGGTTGGAAGCCTGGATTGACGGAGTCCTGGATGTTACCCCCCAACTATATCTGTCAGTTGACCTTGAGTTATTTTTTATTTCTCTCCCACCTAGAGTTTTTTCAAAGTGCAGGTGAGCATCAGGAATGTCTCCCCAGAGATGTATCCATGGACACATTTCCCTCTATTTCATTCCTCCTGTTTTTGTTTTCTCCCCCCTGTACCTTAACCCAGATTAGCCAACAGAAAACGAGGATAACGGTTGTCCAAGGAGGCAGAGTAAAAATATAATTGTTGTGTTATCCAAGCTCCCCAGAGAGGGTCTCCATAGAAGATTAAGAAGCTCTTATATTGACCCCATATTTTAAACCATAACATTGTTTAGCAGTATTTCTATTGTTTCACTAATATGTAGTTCCTTCCCTCTCTCTTCTCCCTCCTATCTTCCCGCCCCTATCCCACCTCCCCCTGCCCCTATCCCACCTCCCCCCGCCCCTATCCCACCTTCCCCCGCCCCTATCCCACCTCCCCCCGGCCCTATCCCACCTCCCTCCGCCCCTATCCCACCTCCCCTCTGCCCCTATCCCACCTCCCCCTGCCCCTATCCCACCTCCTCCCGCCCCTATCCCACCTCCCACCGCCCCTATCCCACATCCCCCCACCCCTATCCCACCTCCCCCGCCCCTATCCCACCTCCCCCCGCCCCTATCCCACCTCCCCCCGACCCTATCCCACCTCCTCCCGCCCCTATCCCACCTTCCCCTGCCCCTATCACACCTCCTCCCGCCCCTATCCCACCTCCCCCCGCCCCTATCCCTCCTCCCCCTGGCCCTATCCCACCTCCCCCCGCCCCTATCCCACCTCCCCTCTGCCCCTATCCCACCTCCCCCCGCCCCTATCCCACCTCCCCCCGCCCCTATCCCACCTCCTCCCACCCCTATCCCACCTCCCCCTGCCCCTATCCCACCTCCCCCCGCCCCTATCCCACCTCCCCCCGCCCCTATCCCACCTCCCCCCGCCCATATCCCACCTCCTCCCGCCCCTATCCCACCTCCCCCCGCCCCTATCCCACCTCCCCTCTGCCCCTATCCCACCTCCCCCCCGCCCCTATCCCACCTCCCCCCGCCCCTATCCCACCTTCCCCGCGCCCCTATCCCACCTTCCCCGCCCCTATCCCACCTGCCCCCGCCCCTATCCCACCTCCCCCCGCCCCTATAACACCTCCCCCCGCCCCTATCCCACCTCCCCCTGCCCCTATCCCACCTCCCCCCGCCTCTATCCCACCTCCCCCCGCCCCTATCCCACCTCCCCCCGCCCCTATCCCACCTCCCCTCTGCCCCTATCCCACCTCCCCCCGCCCCTATCCCACCTCCCCCCGCCCCTATCCCACCTCCCCCCGCCCCTATCCCACCTTCCCCGCCCCTATCCCACCTGCCCCCGCCCCTATCCCACCTGCCCCCGCCCCTATCCCACCTCTCCCCGCCCCTATCCCACCTCCTCCCGCCCCTATCGCACCTTCCCCCGCCCATATCCCACCTCCCCCCGCCCCACTCCCACCTCCCCCGCCCCTATCCCACCTCCCCCGCCCCTATCCCACCTCCCCCCGCCCCTATCCCACCTCCCCCCGCCCCTATCCCACCTCCCCCCGCCTCTATCCCACCTCCCCTCTGCCCCTATCCCACCTCCCCCTGCCCCTATCCCACCTCCCCTCGCCCCTATCCCACCTCCCCCCGCCCCTATCCCACCTCCCCTCTGCCCCTATCCCACCTCCCCCCGCCCCAACATTCTCCCTAAAATGTGTTATCTATGTATATCCGGCAAGAAATGTTATTCTACTATTATGCTACTCCCCTGCCTCCTAACCCCCCTTTTTTATATATCCACCCCCCTCCCTAGCACCGCCCTTTAATGTTTTATCTCTGTATATCTCCGCTTAATAAATAATTAAAAAAATTCAAGTTAAATTTTTTTTTTAAATAACTGTTTTACTTATTTGTGTATTGTGAAAGAAATCCTGTTCTGTATTTCTCCAGGAACATTTGTGTGTTTGACTAATGAGGGCTTTATAATTACTTTGTTTTCTATGGAAATGTTATGTTTTTTTGTTTGCTAGACGGATTTTTTTAACTTGACAATTCACTACATTTAACCTATTACATATGCCCTTGTTGTTGGTTCACGTTCTTCCTAGGAGGGACTGTCCCTTTAAATACCATTTTCCTACTCTGCTTCAGTTTAAATAAATCCTGAGATTGCAATCCCATAAGAGTTTGTACAATCAGCCTTTTCTCCTTGCTAGCTATCTTAAGCGCTCCTCTCACCCCACACAAGTCTTTCCCCGTCTTAGGAATGCAGGGTCACATTTTTTTAAGCCTTATTTAACCAGAGGCAGCTGTTGACATTATGGATAACTTTAGTTGCTGTCACCTACACTAGTTTACTGGGCAGCTAATGTCACATCTATATTCTCCAGACTATTACTCTGTGGCCATTACCATCACTTATTGTCCTTCCAAAACCTCCCGAAACTACTGAAGAAACAGAAATATTCATTTAATTTATCCCTCAAACAGCTTGTCAAATTACTTCCCCAATACCCCCTCAGGAGAAGAGTTACCCGTCTCACATGGTTTCTCTTACTGTGTTTCTATTGCTGTTTGTGTTCTGTATCCCCCTTCCTCCCCACACCCTTTATTTGCCTCCCAGGTACTGATCTGCAGATGGTTATTTTTCCTTATCCACTTCCTCCTTTTTCTTTTTTACCAAACACTAGATTCACTAAAGTGCAATAGCCTCAATTACACTTTAACAGCCACTCAAGTAAATGGCAATGAGCATGTGATCACAGCAGCTCTTTGCACCTCTCCCCTCACTCCTGTCTTCTCCTCGCAGCTTTGTTCAGCACCATTGCTGCCCGAATGTTGCCTGAGGGCTGTTATACTGTATACAGCATGTGGCCGTGCGTGCACGTGCCGCATGCTTTTTGTATGTATAGTATAGAAGCTGTGAAGGTACAGTGTTTGTGTGCTTATGTGTGTTTATTTGTGTATGTATGTGTACTGCATGTATTTTAATATTTATTAAAAAAAAATAACATTGGTAGAAATAAAATATTTATTAAATTTGTGTAGATACACAAATACATACACACATACACACACACACATATACATACATACACATGCATACATATATACACACACACACACACACATATACATACATTCAGCGCCGGTAACGGCGCAAAAAGATGAATTTCCGCATCTTCGCCGCTGTCTGTTGGCTCCCCTCTCCCTGCCGTGCGCGCGCGGCCCTTAACATCTGCCAACTAAAATTAGCGCGCCCGGCGCTATAGAACGTGCCTTACACGGCCTGTTCAAACAATGTTCAGACAAATAGGGCTGAGGAGGCAATAGGAAAAAAGATGGAAGTGAGACTTCATGTGCGCTCTCACCTTTTATTCTCCTGCTTTAATTAGTATGATGTCCTCCTTCTCTAAATCAGAGCCATCACGGTCACGCTGCCTTCCTCAGTGGTATGCTTGGCATGATACCTTCTCATACTGACTCCTTTTAAGCTTTAAACAGCATTTCGTGTTTGATCATATATGTTCATGAATAGACAACAGGGCTACTAGAAGCTCCAAAAAAATAGCATAGGGTAGTGCGAAAAAAACTTGCAAAGTCCCTTGAATAATGTCAATATGTTAAATGTTAAAACAGCTGCTGTAGTGTGGCAGGAAAATCAAGCGTCGGATCCGCATAGAGTAAGGGGTGATGCATAAGCAGGGTAAGGGAACCGGACATAATATTGAGAACTGTTAGGGGTATGCATGACAGAGAGTATACAATGTTACCTCTGTATCCCCGATCCACAGTGATGTTCTCTGCCCGTTGTATCAATATCCCGTTGCTGCATGAGGCACCATCCTCTTCTGTTGTGAGAGCTGAGGAGTTCCCGAGTGCCAGGGCTGGTTGTAAGCTCCGGTCCATCCCGGAAACACTCTGTGTGTAGCTCCGCTCTGTAGGTTCCACGAGGAGATGTCTGTGGTGTGTTAGCGTTCTCCCGTGGTACTGTGCGGGGATCCCATGACGCGAACCTCCACTGCAGCTGTGCGTCGATCCAATCGGCGTGTATACGTGAGCAGGAAGAAGATTGGTTCGGACAGGCAAATCCAGAAAATATATGTTCATAACCCTGCACTTGAGCATAATGTTACACTTTTCTTACAGGGGCTGGTTCCCCTTTTTTAGTTTTAGTTTTCTTATTGAAGCCCAAACTGACATTGTTACCTCATTAGACTGTGGCTCAAGGCTTTTTCTATAGTCCAGTTTCCAAATCAGTCCAGAGCATGTTATACTCAGGTTGCTAATGGACACATTCCTGCTACATCACCTTGTAACATCAACCCCACTTTCTGTTTAGTTCCATCGGAAGAAAACTCAACTTTGTGGCACTTGTCAGAGACTTTTTAATTACAACAGTGTTTCTTTGTTTATTTTTAAGTAATAAGAAAGTAGTCACTGGTGTGGCCTGTGACTCTCATTCCTTTCAAACTGTGGTTACATACAAGTGAGCCATCGTATATACATTGCTCTCCATTAACTTCTGTTCACCTCAATAACTGTAGAGAAGAAAGAAAAGACGTCACATTATTAACAACTTGTATCTTTTTTCAGCTCTTCCTTTATAAAATAGACATTACTTTGAGACCTCACTATCTGTCCCAATTTTAGGTTTCTAAATTGTGCAAGAAACGAGGAAGAACAGAAACTTGTGGTGTTGCAGGACCACAGAGAATCTACTACAGAACCTGCACAGACCTCCCCCCACACACACAGCTCCTGGTCTGGTATGGAGATGAATATGGGAAAGAGCTTGGTATGAAGTGGGGTACGCTGTGGAAAAGTAACCCGCCAGCACTAGGTAATCAGGCATATTTTTGTTGTGTGGTTTTTACATCTCTATTGTCTTATTACTGATGTTAAATTGCAAATATTGATAGATCTGCATACACCATTACGGGTCAACTAGAACTTAAAGTAATATCACTAAACCGGACTTGAGTCAAAGGGCCGGATACATCAAGCTGCGGTAACAAAAATGCCGTATTACCGCCCATATAAAAGTGCCTTATTATTATCGTGCAATGAATCAGTGTTGCAGCGCCAAAAATGAAGGACTTTTTATCGGACAATTTAAAAGCATCGAATCCGATACAAAACAGGCATAATACTGCATTTTCAAGTAAAAACTGCCATACATCAAGTTTTGATATTTATCAGAACGGGATGAACAGCAGAAATACCGCAAATATTTTATCACCTACTCCAGGCTGGCGTTAGCCATGTCTTTCCTATGTAAATAATGGCCAATATACTGCCCATTATATACATATACAAGATAAGCTAAACCAGCATGGAATAGATGATAAAATAGTTAGTAAAATACATTACAGTACATATTAACCCCTTAGTAGTTCACGGGTCAACTAGTCATCGTTTTGCATGACTAGCTGACCACAAAGGGGATAATATAAACATTGCACTACAATACCTAGAATGGAAAGTTCTTGGTTTGTTCCGCAGGCATAGACATAACACTGCAGCTCAGATACATCAAATTCTTTTAATATCGCTCCCGGGGAAATAATGAACTAATAGGTGTTATTACCACAATTTTAAGGTGGTATATATCAAGATTGTGATAATAATTTACTGGGAGCAATATTTGGGCCAATCTCACAATTTGGGAATTAACGCGACCATTAATAATGTGTTATATACTGCATTGGGTTAATAATTCTATCATAGGCTTCTATAATGTCTATTATTACAGAAACCTATGATCAAAATAACATTAACCCGTTTCATACCTGTGGTTACCTACAAGCACCAAATGGGTTAATACTTTATTTGAAAAAAAAAACATTACCTAACTCTGTTGACCCCGTCAGTGGCCAGTAAAGCATTGCCATTCTAGTTGCTAAGGTAATTAAGGGGTTAACCCCTCTCACCACCACCACCCCCCCCCATGGGAAGCTTAACAACCCTCCCTGAGGCAACTACCGCCATCACCCATGTCCCCTACCTCCGCCCCCCTTCTAGGCTAATTTCCAATATCCCTATCAGACCAACGTGGTTTTAAACTTCAACAAAAGATATATACACATTGTGATACCATCACGGTCTTCTAGGTGCTGGAACAGGGCATTTAGGGACCTTTTCAGCTTTCAGAGAGTTAATCCCATAGAGTAGCCAGCAGCAGCTGCTGCCAAATTGAGAAGGTTAAATTCCTGATTGCTCATGGAGTTTTGAATGAAGAAGTGTTTAAGGCAGATACAGGAAGCTGCCATGCTGAGAGTGAAAAAGAGAGTGAGAGACTGCTGTCCCAGTGAAGGGGACAGAGAAAGTGCTCCCCAGCTAAAGAAGGAAGGCTGGCACAGTTCTTTAGACCTGCTGGATGGTGGTTGCGGAGTTTGCTGGGCCTGCCTGGGTCATTAATCCCAGGGTGAATAAGGAAGGACGAGAGACCATGCTGAAGCGGGGATGTTCTGTCCTTGGCATTTGACTTGCAGAGGAGAGTTTCTCTAAGCTTGTGTGTGGCCGAGTTCCCCTAAGAAGGAAGGATGCGAGGCCATGCTGAAGCAGGGACGTCTGCTCCAATGGACTAACAGTTAAGAGAGACACTTTATTCATGTGCAAGACTGTTAAGACTGACATTAAGACTGTTCATGTGGGGTACATATGGTACTACATGTTTTAAGTTGGGAACCAGTATAGGTGGCCAGCTGTTATTAGAAAGGGCTGAAGCAAAGTTGAGTTATTTTCCTTAAAGGGAATATGTGTTAAATTTATGTTTTGTTTCAACTTAAAGGGACGGTGGGCCTGTTGATGTATGATTGAATCCCTGTAAATAAACCCCATATATAGAGATACAGTGTTTCCTGCCTTAAATTGGGATTCAAAGAGACTGCAACGTGGTGTGGGCATCACAATTGGTGGAGTTTAATGCGGGCAGTCCAAAAGGCACTGAGCAGTGGAAACAGTGGGTTTGAAAATAAATGCAGGGATTTAAAATGGCCATCCAACTGAATTGAAAAACAAAATTGGTCTATGACCAGTTGTGCTTACAGGATACACAGAGAAAAGTGTGAATAATTGAGGAAATAGCACCTCCATGAGGTCAAGGTGAAGAATAAACCTGAAGGTAGAAAATGGAGGATACAATGTGTTTTATGTGTAATGTGCCTGGCCCCACAAAACAATGTCCTTTCAAGAATGGGTATTGCGACGTGGTCCCGCAAAAGGAACCGCACAAGAAATGTTTATGGTGTGAAAAGTTGGACCACACCAAACACTGTCCCTTCAGGCTGGTTGAGGATGATGATCATGATGATGATGATGGTGATGAAGATGATGAGGAGGAGGAAGAATCTTACAGGGTCTTGCGAAAACGACAGTCTCCATTTTCAGCAGAAGCTCCAGAAATTTTTTACCCCGTGTGTTAAGGAAGGCGTGGGTCAGAAAAGACCAGAGACGAGCTACAGCCCAGAGCCCCAGGTGCAATTGTCACAGGAATGACGGCCATCTTAGGGATGACAAAGTCTACCGCTACCGCCATATACAGAAAGCTGAGCGAATCAGAGAAAAAAAGGGGTGACTGAAAACTGTACAATGAGATATCCCAGAAGGATGTTAAAAACTTCATCACAATGTTAGAAGTTTCTCAGTAAGAGGCTCGCGCACTCAAAGCAGATCTTGGTAAGGCAAAGAAATAATTTACACAAGAACATTTTGAAGTGCAGGAAGCACTGGAGAGTGCAGAACTAAGTTTGCATAAAGAACATGTCTACCTAGAGCAGCGTATACAAGCAGAACACAAACTACGGAGCCAGCTGCAAGAGCTGTGTGTGAGTCTGCAAGAGGACAAGGTGAAACAGGCGGATGCTGATGAGATGCAGTGAGTGCTACAGAAGGAAAGATTCCAGGCTTCTCACAAAGTACAAGTGCTACAGAGCGTCTGTGTTCCAAGTGTGTCCCCACAGAGCAGCATGAGGAGCATTGCTGGAGGCGGAGCTTAGATGCCAGATTACTCTGTATGAGAGAGCGCGAGAGAAGGCCCAGAAACTGGAGCAAGACCTGAAGAGACTGAGAGGCAGTTCCATCCCCATGAGTCAGTAAGCCAAGGAGAAAGAGGCCTGGAAAACAGAAGCAGCGGCAATCCTAGTGACAAAAACTGCAGAGCTCCAAAATATGAAGGAGGCTCTGATGCAAACCCAGAGCAAGCACCAGGAAGAGGTGAAGGACCTGAGAGGGAACTTGCAGGATCAAACTGATCAGATTGCAGATTGCTGAGCGCAAGATACAGCTCGCCGAGAGGGAGGAGGTGTCCGTCCGTCAGGTGGCCGACCTGACACTACGCTATGAGACTGAGATGGCCGATGCCGGCAAATTGCTGGACAAGGTCCGGGAGGAGCACCAGCAGCTGCAGGTTAGAAATAGAGGAAAAGAAACAGACTTAAACCTTGCTCTGAGTCTGCTAAGAGATGTGCAATCGCGACTCTACTCTAAAGAAGCTGAACTAGCAACTGCACTGAGAAGAAAAAGAAATGCATAAGGACAGCTTCAATAACTGAGGAAGAACTTGGAGTCTGAACATGCTGGCTGCAAGATGGCAGAGAAACAGAAGTGTGACCTGGGTGATGAGCTAGAGGCCCTGAAGACTGAGCGGACCGCTACATTGGACTGCTGCCCAGCTGGAAGTTTCTCAGATGAAGTTGGAGAAAAATGTTACAAACCAAAGACAGACACTTGGTTCACAGAAGCAGTCCATGGGAAAGATGGTGGTAGAGTTAAAAAGGAATGAATAGTAATGAACAGGTGTCTCCACAACATCAAAAGCTATTGGGCCGGCCTAAGTGTCGTTATCCCACAGAAACTAATGCCTGTGAAGACAAGGGTACCATCAAAGCTGGGGACACCGCTCAACTGCAAAACAAGATTACCAACTTTGAACTGCCTGAGCAAGTTGTGCACGCCTGTAAGCGGGACTGCAATGCCATTGCCCTACCACAGTCTACTTTCCACAAGGCACGAAATGGAAGGACCAAGTTGTGATGGAGTAGCATAGTAAGAATCCAGTCATACTGCAGTGCTCATAGAACCCAAAGTGGATTCCTTGCCAGGAGGGCAGCCACTGTGAAGAGACAGTCGAGAATGGGACGGAAGCCTGTCCGTGATCATAAGATGAGAAAGACCTCACAGATTGTCCAGCGACAACCCAAGGGTGTATGTTAAGGAGTCAAGAAAGAAAGGCCATAGCAGACGAGTCTGCCGACTGTAATAGAGAGGCGCCATGGGGTGCAGTTGGGGTTAATGAGAATCCCACCCAAGTTGAAGTACTGGAGATAAATGGTGTGGAACGAAGCACAGAACTTGTGGTGAATGACCGGTTTCTAGTCTCCAACACTGAAGGTATTCTGATGGAGAAAGCCCCAAAAGCGATCACCACTAAAGCGGACTTACTGTCTTCAGAACAGACCAGTCACTGGCGAGTAAGAGCAATGAGGTGACCAACTGTCTCGATGTGCTCACCACAAACAAGGTGTGACCGCGGGGCCGAGGTGTGGATGGATATAAACACCACCCACAGCCGCGTCGCCGTGTCTGGAGTGTAGTTTGGTCAAGGTAGCCGAGTCTGGGTTGGACAGGTATGGATAGTCGAAAAAACAAATAGGTAGCGCTATATCCCACAGTGAGCTGGCAGCCGGTGATATAACCCTGACCCCTAGTCAGGCTATAGAAGTGGAAAAGAAGTTATATCAGTGGCGCTCAACACTGTAATGATCAAAGCAATTCTAATAGATATTATAAAATATATATTATAAAATATACAACCAGAGCCACGGAAATCGCCCGTCCGATTGGATGCTCCACGTGGTAAGGGTAAACATGTAAATATACAAAGAAATCAAATCATAGCATAATACTGTAAAACATACACATACATAAACAAACAACACTTAACAAACGCTGAGAACAACAGGTAACTACTCACAATGGCATTTAATATGGCATATCATTAATATCTTAAAATACACTTATTACACATAAAATAGTACATAAAAACATATATTAGGTTCAGGCAAGATTCTCCAACTCGGGTGGGGGTACCTGCTTACCGAAAACAGGATGTAATCAGGCAATGGATAATTCAAAGAGTATCCCCTCTTATGGATAGCTGCTGCTGCTGCTGCTGCTGTTGTTAACACCTGGGCTCAGACGAGGAGTCTATTATTGGCAGGGACAGGTTTTTCCAGCTAGCTGCGTCTGCCTCAGTCCTCTCCCAGCACTGCAGAAGCTCCAGGACCACACTCAGAGATACTTCCTGGTCTGCCCGCACCACGTGCACCAAACACAGCAAACTCAGGAAGTATCTCTGAGTGTGGTCCTGGAGCTTCTGCAGTGCTGGGAGAGGACTGAGGCAGACGCAGCTAGCTGGAAAAACCTGTCCCTGCCAATAATAGACTCCTCGTCTGAGCCCAGGTGTTAACAACAGCAGCAGCAGCAGCAGCAGCTATCCATAAGAGGGGATACTCTTTGAATTATCCATTGCCTGATTACATCCTGTTTTCGGTAAGCAGGTACCCCCACCAGAGTTGGAGAATCTTGCCTGAACCTAATATATGTTTTTATGTACTATTTTATGTGTAATAAGTGTATTTTAAGATATTAATGATATGCCATATTAAATGCCATTGTGAGTAGTTACCTGTTGTTCTCAGCGTTTGTTAAGTGTTGTTTGTTTATGTATGTGTATGTTTTACAGTATTATGCTATGATTTGATTTCTTTGTATATTTACATGTTTACCCTTACCACGTGGAGCATCCAATCGGACGGGCGATTTCCGTGGCTCTGGTTGTATATTTTATAATATATATTTTATAATATCTATTAGAATTGCTTTGATCATTACAGTGTTGAGCGCCACTGATATAACTTCTTTTCCACAGGTATGGATAGTCGATATACTTGCCGGGGTCTGGGTTTGAGAGGTACGTATCGCTATAGGTACTATTAGCTGGGGTCCGGGTTGGAGAGAGGAGAATAGTCGTTGTACGGGTGCCAAGTCAGGGTTGAAGAGGTGCGGATTGTCGCAGATAGCCGGGGTCAGGAGTACAGAAGAGCAGAGTCCAAAACAAGCTGGGTCAATAACAGAGAGCTGCGAACAAGAGAACAAGACAAGACTGCAACGCTAGGAAGCAATGAACAAAAGGGAGCATAGGATTATGCTCAGCCAATTTGCCAGTGGGGCAGCTGAGCATAAGTAGGAGAGAGCAACCAATGAGTAACCAGCAGCGTGGAGGTGCGTCAGCAATGAGAGCTGTGATTGGTGAATCCGGAGCAGGGAACAGGTGGGGTGAGGATGCCTGACGAGGTCCGAGGAGGTGAACCCTGTGCATGCTGAAGGGGTGCTGTGTGCGCGCACCACGTGCCCCCGACGTCAGCGCAAGGACGCAAGCTGGAGGCGGAGCCGGAGGAAGAGGCATTAAGTCTGTTACGGGGGGTGCACGCGTAAGCTGTTTGGTCCCTGGAGGAGAGGTGTCCTCACCAGCAGCGGAAGCGGGGGAGGCGAGAGACTTAGCAGCGAGAGGAGGTGAGTGGGGAGTGTGAGTGTGAGATCCTTACAGTACCCCCTCCTTCCTTCAGGAGTGACCTCCGGGGATCTCCAAGCAGGCTTGAGAGGATATTTCTTATGAAAAGCCTGTACGAGTCTGGGGACGTGAAGATGGTGGTGAGGAACCCAGGAGCATTCCTCCAGTCCAAAATCCTTTCAGTGGACTAGATATTGTATTGATCATCTAGAGATCCTGGAATCTACAATGGACTGAATGTCGTATTCCTGTTGCCCCTGTACGAGGTGAGGAACTTGAGGCGAGGATGAAATTGGGAAATCGAGAGCTCTGGAAAGCAGGTTTTAGTAGGGACATGTGAAAGACAGAGGGAGGAAGACGTAGGCGATGTGCCACCGGATTGACCTTCTCTATTACCGAATAGGGTCTAAGGAACCTGAGTGCCAGTTTGCATGGACACCTTGAGGAGTATGTTTTTAGATAATAACTACACCTTATCTCCTGGACTAAATTCCTGCATCTTGCGCTGGTGACAACCCGACTTGAGTTTCTGTCTAGCCGTTGCAGTCCTAAGATTCTCCTGGATCACTTTCCATGAATCATTTAGAAGTCAAATTCTGTTATTCATAGCCGGTACCTCAGAAGAAGATGTAGACATCAGAAGACGGGATGGGTGTAATCCATAGTTTATGGAAAAAGGCGACTCTCGTGTGGACTCACTGCGCAGACTATTGTGCGTGAATTCAGCCCAGGGAAGAAGGTCCGTCCAGTTATCCTGGGTGTCTGAGATGAAACAATGCAGGTATTGTTCCAAGGACTGATCGGATCTCCCTGTCTGACCGTTGGTTTGGGGATGATACCCTGAAGAAAAATGTAAAGAAATGCCCATTGTTTGAGAAAAAGAATGCCAGAACCTTGAAACGAATTTAGACCCTCGATCGGAGACGATGGTCTGTGGTACACCATGCAGACGAAAAATCTCCTTGACAAAAATATCTGCTAACTTGGATGAGTTGGGAAGACCTTCCAATGGAATTAAGTGTTTTTGTTTGGAGAAGCGATAAACGACAACAAAAATTGTGTTCATCCCCTTGGAAACAGAAAGCTCTACTATAAAATCCATAGTCAAATTGTTCCAAAGACGATCTGGTATGGGGAGAGGATGTAAGAGTCCAGGTGGTTTTCACTGGGGAGTCTTGTTTCGAGCACATGTCGGGCACGCATTGACAAATTCTTTAATGTCCCTTTGAATGCCGAGCTACCAGAAGGTCTGTTCCACAAGATCGGTGGTTCTTCTGTTACCTGGATGCCCAGATGATTTGGAGGAATGACCCCATTCTAGAACTTGCGTATACTGATCTGTGTGGTTGATTTCAAGTGTTGGTTGTTTGAAGCGTGCAGTTAGACCCAGAAGGAAAGGGCAGCACTGTGTATACTAGTGTATACTAGCAGGGGTGGCTGAATTTGAGGAGTGTGCAGTGGGTTAATTTATTTTTAATGTGTGTGGTAATTGAAGCCTGTAACTTTTCCCCCCTTTCTCCTGCCTGAGGCAGAGTAGGGCTAGTTAGTTAATTGCTAACCTAACATACCTGGTGGGTGTCCCTATTTAAATAGAGGCTTCTAATGAATTCTGAGCTTGTGTACAGTATACTGATCTGTGTGGTTGATTTCAAGTGCCTCTTGTTTGAAGTGTGCAGTTAGACTCAGAAGGAAAGGAAAGTGCTGTGTACTGTATATTAGCAGGGGTGGCTGAATTTGGGGAGTGTGCAGTGGGTTCATTTATTTTTAAAGTGCGTGGTAGTTGAAGCCTGTAACTTTTTTCCCCTTTCTCCTGCCTGAGGCAGAGTGGATGTGGTGACTTAATTGCTAACTTAACACCCCTGCTGGGTGTCCCTATTTAAACAGAGGCTTCTAATGAATTCTGAGCTTGCGTATACTGATCTGTGTGGTTGATTTCAAGTGCTGGTTGTTTGAAGTGTGCAGTTGGACCCAGAAGCAGTTTGAACAAGAAGCAGTTAAACAAGGTATAGTATATTGAAGTAAAGTTTATTGTTAATACCGTTGCTAGAATGAGCAGACTTGAAAATGCCACTCAATGCACATCTTGCCACATGTACTGTATGTGCACTTGGAGCAGCTGTTCCATGGAGCATACCGCTGTGAGAAGTGTGAGCGGGTGGTCTCTTTAGCGTCAGAGATTGCTAATCTGAAGAGGCAACTTTTAACACTGAGGGACATTGGCAATCTTGAAAGGGGTTTAGAGCTCACTGAGCAGGCCCTTGCTTCTACTAGTAGTGCAGATGGTGGTGCTGTTAGTGAGGCGCAGTTAGGTAGCTGGGTAACAGTTAGAAGGGGAAGCAGGGGCAATAGGGAGAGGCAGGTCTTTTCTGATTTGACCCATCCCAATAGATTTGCCATATTGAGTGAAGATATTGGGAGTGTCAGGGCAGAAATGGCAAGGCTGGGGGAGACTAATTCCTCTAGCAGCCAGGGGAGTAGTTCCTCCAGCACAGAGGGGACTCAGGATACTTAGATACCAAGAAAGATTGTGGTGGTAGGGGACTCCATTATTAGGAAGGTAGATATGGCAATCTGTTGCCATGACCGCATGAACCGAACAGTTTTATGTCTCCCGGATGCTTGGGTTCGGCATATTGAGGATCGGGTAGACAGATTTTGGGGAGGGGTGGGGGGGCTGGGATTGACCCGGCGGTCTTGGTACATGTTGGCACCAATGACAAAGTTAGAGAAAGATGGAGGGTCCTAAAAAATTATTTCAGGGATCTAGGCCAAAAGCTTAAGGCAAGGACCTCCAAGGTAGTATTTTCTGAAATACTACCAGTGCCATGCGCTACCGCAGGGAGACAGTCAGAGATCAGGAAGGTTAATGCATGGCTAAGAAAGTGGTGCTGGAAGGAGGGGTTTGGGGTTTTTAGAGTACTGGGACTCCTTTTCTGAGAGGTGCCATCTATATTCTAGGGACGGATTGCACCTCAATGAAGAGGGATCTTCTGTGCTAAGGGGGAGAATGTTAAAAGGTTGGAGGAGAGTTTAAACTAGGATGCAGGGGGAGGGGAATGAAACAGATAAATGAAATAGAATAGAAGAGGATACAAGGTGTTATGGAGGTAGAATGGGGGCAAGTGCGAGTTTGACAAGCAGTGAGAAACCCATAGTAAATACAGATAATACTAGAAAACTATTAAAGACTAAACCAAGTTGGCACAGAAAGGAAGGAGCAGATAAGATAATAGAACAGGCTGGAAAAAAAAACTTAAATGCATGCTTGCTAATGCAAGAAGCCTGACAGATAAAATGGGGGAGCTTGAATTAATAGCTGCAGGGGAGCAGTATGATATCATAGGCATTACTGAAACATGGTGGGATGAAACTCATGACTGGGCAGTTAATTTAGAGGGTTATTCCCTTTTTCGGAAGGATCGAACAAATAGAAGGGGAGGTGGAGTATGTTTATATGTTAAACCGGATGTAAAACCTATTATAAGGAAAAATGTTTATGAAGGGAATGATGAAAATGTAGAGAACTTGTGGACAGAAATTAGCAGTGGAAGTAAAAGTATAAAGAAAATGTTTGTAGGGATATGCTATAAACAACCAAATATCTGTGAGATTGAAGAAGCTAAAATACTTTTGCAAATGGAGAAGGCATCAAAACTGTCATGTTTGCATAATGGGGGATTTTAATTATCCAGACATAGACTGGGGCAATGAGATTAGCGTTACAACAAAAGGAAACAGGTTTTTGGGGATGTTTAAAGACAATTATATGACCTAAATTATTGAGGAACCAACCAGGAGAGGGGCAATTCTTGATTTGGTAATATCAAACAATGTAGACGTAATAACAAATATTCAAGTCCTGGAACATTTGGGTAACAGTGATCATAACATGGTCTCATTTGAAATAAATTATCAAAAAAACAGATTACTTGGGTTCAACAAAGACCTTAAACTTTAGAAAAGCAGATTTTATAAACTGAGGTACAAGTAATATATTGGGATGATGTTTTTGCAGGGAAAAATGTAGAAGATAAATGGGCAGTCTTTAAAACATTGGTAGAAAAGCACACTAGTCAGTGTATACCCTTGGTTAATACGTATAAAAGAAATAAGTCAAAACCAATGTGGCTAAATAAACCGGGTTTGGGGAGGAAATGGACAAGAAGATGAAGGCGTTTAGATTCTTTAAGTCAGAAGGGATGGAGACATCGAATCAGAATTATAAGGAATGTAACAAAAATTGCAAAAGGGCAATCAAATTAGCAAAAATGGATAATACAAAAAGGATTGCATAAGTAAGTAAGATCAACCCTAAAAGGTTCTTTAAGTACCATAATAACAAAAAATTAGAAAAGAAAATATAGGACCCTTTCAGTGTGAGATGGGCAGGCAGATTATTGGAGATAAGGAAAAAGCAGAGGTACAGTATTAAACAAATTCTTTGCCTCTATGTTTACCAGGGAAGAATCAATTGCAATAGTAGTGCCGCAGGACGAAGCCACAAAACCTCCATATTAATGAACAATTGGTTAACTGAGGAAAAAAATCATACGCGGCTTGAAAAAATTAAAGCAAATAAGGCACCTGGCCCCGATGGCATACATCCAAGAGTTCTCAAGGAATTAAGCTCAGTAATAGCCAAACCATTACATTTAATATTCAAGGACTCCATTTCCACAGGCTCAGTACCACAAGATTGGTGTAAAGCAGATGTGGTGCCTATATTTAAAAAGGGAGCTAGATCATAACTGGGGAATTACAGACCTGTAAACCTGACTTCAATAGTGTGGAAACTACTTGAAGGTTTAATACAAGATAATATTCAAGAACACCTAATGGAAAACAAAATTATTAGTAATAGTCAGCATGGATTTATGAAGGATACAGTAGATCATGCCAAACTAACCTTATTTGTTTCTTTGAGGAGGTAAGTAGGAATTTAGACCAGGGTAATGCAGTAGATGTGCTCTACTTAGATTTTGCAAAGGCTTTTGATACGGTTCCACACAAGAGGTTGGTGTACAAAATATAGAAAATTGGACTTAGTAATAATATATGCACCTGGATTGAAAACTGGTTGAAGGATAGACAACAGAGGTTTGTCATAAATGGAACTTTTTCAGGTTGGGCTAAAGTCGTGAGTGGAGTACCTCAGGGATCGGTACTGGGACACCTGCTTTTTAACTTGTTTATTAATGACCTTGAGGTTGGCATTGAGAGCAAAGTCTCCATCTTTGCTGATGATACTAAAGTGTGTAAGGTAGTAGAATCAGAGCAGGATGTAATTTCTCTCCAGAAGGACTTGGAGAGACTGGAAACTTGGGCAGGTAAATGTCAGATGAAGTTTAATACAGATAAATGTATGGTTATGCATTTGAGATGCAAGAATAAACAGGCGACTTACAAATTAAATCGAGATACATTGGGGGAATCCTTGATGGAGAAGGATTTAGGAGTTCTTGTAGACAGCAGGCTTAGTAATAGTGCCCAAAGGCATGCAGTAGCTGCAAAGGCAAACAAGATCTTTTCTTGGATTAAACATGCAATGGATGGAAGGGAAGTAAACATAATTATGCCCCTTTATAAAGCATTAGTAAGACCCCACCTTGAATATGGGGTTCAATTTTGGGCACCACTCCTTAGAAAAGACATTATGGAACTGGAGAGAGTGCAGAGAAGAGCCACCAAATTAATAAAGGGGATGGACAATCTAATTTATGAGGAGAGGCGAGCTAAGTTAGATTTATTTACATTAGAAAAGTGGCGTCTAAGAGGGGATATGATAACTATATACAAATATATTCGGGGACAGTACAACAAGCTTGCAAATGAACTATTCATCCCACGGGCAGTACAAAGGACTCAGGGGCATCCCTTTAGGTTGGAGAAAAGGATATTTCACAAGCAACAAAGGAAAGGGTTCTTTACAGTAAGGGCAGTTAAAGTATGGAATTCATTACCAATGGAGACTGTGATGGCAGATACAATCATTTTGTTCAAAAAAAGGTTGGGCATCTTTTTAAAAAGGAAAGGTATACAGGGATATACCAAATAAGTATACGTGGGAAGGATGTTGACCCAGGGATTAATCTGATTGCCAATTCTTGGAGTCAGGAAGGAATTTATTTTTCCCCTTATGAGATATCATTGGATGATATGGCACTGAGTTTTTTTGTTTGCCTTCCTCTGGATCAATAAGTAAGTATAGATATAGGATAAAGTATCTGTTATCTAAATTTAGCATAGGTTGAACTTGATGGACGTACGTCTTTTTTCAACCTCATCTACTATGTAACTATAAATTGGATGTCTTTATTTATATAGCGCCATTAATGTACATAGCGTTTCACAGTAGTAATACATGTTGTAATCAAATAAATAACAGATAATATAAATAACAGATCATGGGAATAAGTGCTTTAGACATAAAAGTAACATTAAGGAAGAGGAGTCCCTACCATGAGGAGCTTACAGTCTAATTGGTGGGTAGGGAGAACGTGCAGAGACAGTAGGAGGAAGTTCTGGTAAGTGCGTCTGCAGGGGGCCAAGCTTTATGTATCATGTGTTCAGAATATCCACAATGCTATTCATATGCTTCTTTAAGCAAGTGTGTCTTAAGGTGGGTCATAAAGGTGGATAGAGAGGGTGCAAGTCGGGTACTGAGGGGAAGGGCATTCCAGAGGTGTGGGGCAGTCAGTGAAAAAGGTTTAAGGTGGGAGAGGGCTTTAGATACAAAGGGAGAAGAAAGAAGACATCCTTGAGAAGAACGCAAGAGTCTGGATGGTGCATAACGAGAAATTAGGGCTGAGATGTAAGGAGGGGCAGAAGAGTGTAAAGCTTTAAAAGTGAGGAGAAGAATGGAGTGTGAGATGCGGGATATGATTGGAAGCCAGGAGAGGGATTTCATGAGAGGAGATGCTGAGACAGATCTAGGAAAGAGTAGAGTGATTCTGGCAGCAGCGTTTAGGATAGATTGTAGGGGAGACAGGTGAGAGGCAGGAAGGCCGGACAGCAAGAGGTTACAGTAATCAAGACGGGAGAGAATGAGGGCCTGAGTCAGAGTTTTAGCAGTCGAGCAACAGAGGAAAGGGCGTATCTTTGTTATATTGCGGAGGAAAAAGCAACAGGTTTTAGAAATATTTTGAATTTGAGGGGCGAATGTGAGAGAGGAGTCGAGTGTGACCCCAAGGCAGTGTGCTTGGGCTACTGGGTGAATGATCGTAGTTCCAACAGTAATGTGGAAGGAGGTAGTAGGGCCAGGTTTGGGAGGAAGTATGAGGAGCTCTGTTTTAGCCATGTTGAGTTTAAGGCGGCGGAGGGCCATCCAGGATGATATAGCAGAGAGACATTCAGAAACTTTGGTTTGTACAGCAGGTGTAAGGTCGGGTGTTGAAAAGTATATTTGTGTGTCGTCAGCATAGAGATGATAATTAAACCCAAAAGATGTTATTAGGTCACTGTAACGGGGGAGTTATCCCTGTTCAGGAAATGTGCCTCTAATCCAGCAGTGTGGTGGTTAACTGCTGGTAATCAATTATCCAACACCACCTGCCTGATTAGCTTCTTAGAAAAGCCTGTCTTTTGAGACAGGAAGGGAGATTGTTCCTGAGTCTCACAAGCTGTGAGACTGGCCATGGGGACAGAGGTCTTGAGCCTGCCAGAAGAAATAGCAGAGCTGCTTGCAAGATACAGGGGAAACACCTCTAAACCTGAATGCTGACAAAACCTGAGGAAAAATGCAGCAACCCAGGAACAGAGAAGACTTTCCCTCCAACCACTACAAACAGATAAGACTTTCCTTTTATAAGAATTTTGGTATACCTGCTTATATCAAGATATATGTTTGGGGCTGGGAGACATGCTTATCTAAAGGGAGTTGTGGAGCATAGGTTTCACTAGAAATACTCCCAAGTGAATAGAAGCTTTGTTTGACCCCTTGTTTGGATGGTTTTCTGATGTTAAGGAAACAGGCGCAATAAAAGCCTTATTTAATTTCACCATAACAAGTCTCCCTTGCATACCTCTTAGCGTGTTCCTCCTACAGTCACCTAGAGAGAGTGTGTACAGAGAAAAGAGAAGAGGTCCCAGGACAGAGCCCTGGGGTACCCACACAGAGAGATCAATAGAGGAGAAGGTGTTAGCAGAAGAGACCCTGAAAGTACGATGGGAGAGGTAGGATGAGATCCAAGATAGAGCTTTGTTCCGAATACCAAGCGTATGGAGAATGTGAAGGAGAAGAGGGTGGTCCACAGTGTCAAATGCTGCAGAGAGGTCGAGTAATATGAGCAGAGTGTAATGACCTCTGTCTTTGGCAGCATGGAGGTCGTCAGTTATTTTAGTGAGGGCTGTTTCCGTGGAGTGAGCAGTGCGGAAGCCAGATTGTAGAGGGTCTAGCAGAGAATAGGTGTTGAGAAAATGGAGCAATCGGGAGAATACAAGACGTTCAAGGAGTTTAGAGTCAAAAGGAAGGAGGGAGACAGGTCGATAGTTAGAAAGACAAGTAGGGTCAAGCTTGCCGTTTTTGAGTAATGGTATGTTGCGTGTTTGAAAGAGGATGGAAAGGTTCCAGAGCAGAGGGAGGAGTTAAAAATGCAGTGCGGAAGCCAGGTTGTACAGGGTCTAGGAGAGAATAGGTGTTGAGAAAATGGAGCAATCGGGAGAATACAAGACGTTCAAGGAGTTTAGAGTTAAAAGGAAGGAGGGAGACAGGTCGATAGTTAGAAAGACAAGTAGGGTCAAGCTTGCTGTTTTTGAGTAATGGTATGTTGCGTGTTTGAAAGAGGATGGAAAGGTTCCAGAGCAGAGGGAGGAGTTAAAAATGTGTGTGAGTGTAGGGATTATAGTAGGAGCAAGAGGTTTTAGGAGATGGGAGGGAACAGTGACACATCCTCCTCTGAGACAGTGGAAAAAGAGTCAAGAAAGGCAGGAGGAGAGTTAGGAAGAGGTGTAGGATGGGAGGAAGAAACAGAGGGGATGTTCTGACGTATGGATTCCACCTTTTTCTTAAAATAGTCAGCAAAGTCCTGAGCGGAGATGGAGGAAGGAGAGGCAGCTGAGGGTGGTTTGAGTAGAGTATCAAAGACAGAGAACAGTCGGCGTGGGTTAGACTTGTGCATGTTGATTAGTGAAGAAAAGTAGGCTTGTTTAGCTTGCGAGAGGGCAGAGTTGAAACAGGATAGCATAAATTTGTAGTGAAGGAAGTCTGCGAGAGTATGAGATTTCCTCCAGAGGCGTTCAGAGGAACGAGTGGAGGAACGCAGCATGCGCGTGTGGGAATTTAGCCAGGGTCTAGGGTTAGAAGGGCGAGTGCAGCAGAGAGAAAGCGGGGCATGTAGATCAAGAGAGGAGGACAAGGCAGAGATGTAGTTCCTGACCAGGTTGTTAGGGTCTGTAGCAGAGCTGAGAGAGGAGAGGGAGGAGTGTACAGTGGGCTCAAAGTCAGGTAAGTGAATAGAGCGCAGGTTTCTGCAGAACCGAGGGGTAGATGGAGGTGGAGAAGGGGAGAAGTGAGATAGAGAGAATGAGATGAGGTGATGGTCAGAGAGAGGAAAAGGGGAAATGGAGAAATAAGAGAGAGAGAAGTTTTTAGAGAAAAACAGGTCTAAGTAGTGGCCATCCTTGTGGGTGCTGGCTGCAGTCCACTGTTGAAGGCCAAAAGAAGCGGTTAGAGAAAGAAAGCAGGAAGCCCAATGGAGAGAGGGGTCATCAATGTGGCAATTGAAGTCCCCAAGGAGAAGAACAGGGGAGTCTGAGGAGAGAAAGAAAGAGAGCCAGGATTCAAAGTGAGAGAGAAAGGCAGAAGGGGGATGAGTAGAGGTAGGTGGGCGATAGATGACCGCCACATGGACAGGGAGAGGAGAGAAGATCTGGACAGTGTGAACCTCAAAGGAGGGAAAAGCAAGAGAGGGGGAATAGGAAGGGTTCGGTAACGGCAGAGAGAGGAGAGCAGGAGCCCCACGCCTCCACCCCTGCCATCAGGGCGCAGAGTGTGGGAGAAGGAAAGACAACCATAGGAGAGGGCAGCTTCCAGAGCAGAGTCAGACTGAGTGAGCCAGGTCTCTGTTATAGCAAATAGAAGCAGGGACTGAGAGAGAAAGAAGTCATGCACAGAGAGGAACTTGTTAGAGAGGGAGTGAGCATTCCAAAGGGCACAGGAGAAAGGGAGAGAGGGGGGAGGGTGGCAGGGGATGGGTATGAGGTTAGAGGGGTTAACACCAGAAGGAGTAGAAGTTGCATGTGGGAGGCGAGGATGAGAGCAGGTAGAAATAAGGCAGGGACCAGGATTGGGAGAGATATCCCCAGAAGCAAGGAGGAGAAGCATGGAAAGAAAGAGAATGTGTGAGGAGGATTTGTAGGGGTGTGTTTTAGTGCAGGGTGTATAGCTGTGTGGTGACAGAGGGCGCAGGTAAGAAAGGAGTTCATGTGAACTGAGAAGTGGGGAAGAAAGGAGAGATGGAGATATATGAATAGAGTTAGAGACATAAGGAGACTGGTGGAAGGAAGTGCATAATTTGAAAATAAATGAGATTACAGCAAATATAAAAAGTAAAGGCGGCATCACAGCAATAGTTAAGTGTTGAGATGTGCAGTCTGGGATAGATGATATTCTCCTTTCCTACGTAGATCAAATGCAGGAATCAGTAGCAGTAGATGTTGTCCACTATCCTCCGGTATTGTGGTGAGGTGAAAAGGCGGCACTCCAGGACTTTGAGATCCTCTGGGATACGAGATTGGTCTTGTAGAATGTCGTCCAGTACATCAAAGGTGTTGGAGAGAATGTACTTAGGAGGAATAATTGTCTCCAGATGATCTTCGGATCATGCTCATCTTTAACATTTTTGGAACCCAGTAAAAAGGAATTAATATAATTGAAGTGGGGAACAAAAAGCGGCCAGCAGACTTGTCGAGCACCTAGGCGATGAGCAGCTTCTAGGTAGAGCAGATTTTTGTGATCGGTTAAGATGATGATAGGGTTCTCCGTAACTTCCAACAGATGTCTCCATTCTTCGAGAGCAAGCTTGATGCCCAAGAGTTCCCGGTTCCCTACATCATAATTCTGCTCAGCAGAAGAAAAATGATCTTCGGATCATGCTCATCTTTAACATTTTTGGAACCCAGTAAAAAGGAAATAATATAATTGAAGTGGGGAAAAAAAGCGACCTGCGGGCTTGTCGAGCACCTAGGCGACGAGCAGCTTCTAGGTAGAGCAGATTTTTGTGATCGGTTAAGATGATGATAGGGTTCTCCGTAACTTCCAACAGATGTCTCCATTCTTCGAGAGCAAGCTTGATGCCCAAGAGTTCCCGTTCCCTACATCATAATTCTGCTCAGCAGAAGAAAAAAAAATTGAAAAAAATGCACAAGGGTTAAGGAACTGATTTAGAAGATCCCTGAAGATCTCGTTGATAAAGTCTTGGAAGACGGCAGGGGCATTGCAGAGACCAAAGGGCATGACCAGGTACTCATAATGGCCGCCTCATTTGTTGAAGGCCACTTTCCATTCGTCCCTCCGGCAAATCCTTACCAAATTGTAGGCACCATGCAAATCCAAATTGGTGAAGATGGTAGTCCCTTGAAGGCGGTCGAAAAGTTCAGAGATCAAAGGCAAAGGGTAACGATTCTTAAGGGTAATCTTATTAAGACCTCTGTAGTCAATGCAGGGCGATGAGGGCGAAACATCACGGAATTCGATATATACCTCGGGCAGAGAGTTCCTCTCCTGGGGTAACCATCCCACATATCTTTTGGACAGGAATCGTGCAGTCTTCTGCACAAAGGATGCTCCAGTGGATAGGTTCTTTATTGGTCCAGTCGATATGGGGATTATGACGTTGAAGCCACGTGAGGCCCAGGATCACTTCGACGGAAGGAGTGTGAATCACGTCCAGATGGATCTCCTCCCTATGCCCCTCACCGGTCTGTAAGTGGAAAAGAATAGTCTGCAAAGAAATGAAAGCTGGTTGTAATGGTCGACCATCGATGGCTTCTAATCCTACCGGGGTCCTCTTGCTGACAAGCGGGATGTTGTTCCTCTCAGTGAAGCCTTGGTCGATAAAGTTGCCTCCTGACCCTGAATCCACAAATGTAAGGCAGTGGTCCGAAAACCCTTACCGGTAAGTGAAACTGGGATCAATATCATGGTTGGCAAGGTCTTCTTGGTGATAGGGGAAGTGGAGAGTGTTCCCAAAGAGATTCCCCTGGACCTCATTGGGAGTTGGCTTTTCCCAACTTGTGAGGGCAAAAAAGTACTTGATGCCCAGAGTTGTCACTATACAGACAGAGTCTGGCGTTGCGTCAGCGTTGCTTCTCAGAGGGAGACAATTATTACTACCCAGTTGCATGGGTTCAGGAGTGTCAGTGAGAAGATTCCGACATGCCGGGGTGTAAAGTAGACTATCTGGGAGCGATTTAGCAATGACGGGAACGTTTGGACCTCCTGTCTTGCAACCATTGGTCTACGCGGTCTAAGATCCTCAAGATTCGTTGGATGCTCTTGTGCGGCGAGTTCGTCTTTTAGTGCCTCTAAAAGACCCTGCCAAAAGGCTGATGACAACGCCTCATTATTCCAACTGGTCTCCGCAGCGATGGTACGAAACTCAAGAGCGTATCTGGTGACCGGACGGTTTCCCTGGAGAAATGAAACAGAGAGAAGGAAGCAGATACCTTGCGATCAGGTGGGTCAAAGACTCTACGGAATTCCCTGGCGAATTGTCCAATGTCCTGAGTTAAGTTCGATCTTTGTTCCCAGATGGGAGAAGCCCAGGCCAGGGCGTTGTCAATGAGTAGTGAAATAATATACGCCACCTTGGATCTCTGAGAAGAAAAGGCATGATCTCGAACTGGATGAAGCATTGGTTCAAGAACCATCGGCATTCATGCAGATCTCCAGCATAGCGGTTGGGAGTCGGGTGTCGGGGTTCAGAAGTCGTGGTCACAGACATAAGGGTAGGCGTAGAGGTGGAAGAATCCAACAGAATGGGAGTAGGAAGAGGGGCTTGTGCCTGGGCAGAGAGAGAGAGAGAAGGTTCTGTTGTAGCAAATCCATACGTCGGTCGTTCTGCTCTAGATATTTCTCTATTTTAGAGAACATGTTGGCGTGTGTGCTCAAGACTCGCCCCACCTCGGTGGGGTCCATGTTTGTTGGGCTGAGCATACTGTCATGATGTACTCGCTACAAACAAGGCATGACCGAGGGGCTCACGTGGCCACGTCTGGAGTGTAGGTTGGTCAAGGTAGCTGGGTCTGGGTTGGAGAGGTACGGATAGTCGATATACTTTCCGGGGTCTGGGTTGGAGTGGTACGGATCATTGTAGGTACTATTAGCCGGGGTCCGGGTTGGAGAGAGAATAGTCGTTGTACGGGTGCCAAGGTCAGGGTTGGAGAGGTGCAGATTGTTGCAGATAGCTGGGGTCAGGTGTACAGAAGAGTGGAGTCCAAAACAAGCCGGGTCAATAACAGAGAGCTGCGAACAAGAGAACAAGACAAGACTGCAAGGCTAGGAAACAATGAACACAAGGGAACATAGGATTATGCACAGCCAATTTGCCAGTGGGGCAGCTGAGCATAAGTAGGAGAGAGCAACCAATGAGTAACCAGCAGCGTGGAGGTGCGTCACCAGCAAGGGCTGTGATTGGTTAATCCGGAGCAGGGAACAGGTGGGATGAGGATGCCTGACATGGTCCAAGGAGGCAGACACTGTGTCCCCGAACACGCGCTGTGTGCCCCCGATGTCAGCACGAGGACACAAGCCGGAGGCGGAACTGTAAGAAGAGACATAAAGCCTGGAGCAGAGTGCACGCGAGACGTTTGCAGGGTGGTCCACGGAGGAGAGGCATACCCACCAGCGCCGGAAGCGGGGAAGGCGGGAGCCTCGGCAGCAAGCAGAGGTGAGTGGGGAGTGCGCAGAGGGCGGCGTGACTCCCCTATGCTTACACCAACTAGGTAAATGCTCTTCTGCAGGATGAGGGAGACTCTGAGTACAAGAGGAAGAAGATGGAGGTACATCTTCAGGAACTGCCGGTCATGGTCACAGAGGGGGATAATATCCTGGCAGAGAGAACTAACAGACAGCAGGATTCTCAAGAATCTTTGCAAGAAGGGACACACCAAAAGCAGAGCTTCAACCCTAAGCTCAAACCGGCACAAGACAAAGAGGTAGCAAAGTACCAGTCTGCAGGCCCAGAAGGCCTAGTACTTGCCCCAAAGGAAAAACTCTTCAACTGAAAGGCAAGGAAAAAGAAGAGATGGATGTCAGACATCTCCAACAAAGAGGTTAGTTGAGGGCTACTAACAGCTCAAAACAGAGGGTACAGAAGAGTAATAAAATAAATAAATAATGAGTGGGACCCTTGAGAAAGGGCACTAAGGTGCCTGAAACGCGTAGGGTTGTTATGTAACAGTTTTTTGTTTGTCCTGATTTTCATTTTTTATGTAGTCTTTATTAAACAGTTTTAGTTTCCATTTTTGGTGAGCTGTCAGTGCTTTTTGGGGACCTTGCGCGAGTCAACCTTCCAATCATCTATTCTGCATCTCCAACAAAGAGGCTGGTGCACGGGAATGGTGCACGGGCCACTTCACAAAACAATGTTTCGCTGGGAGGGAGGGATATGTGATACCATCACTGTCCTCTAGGTGATGGAACAGTGAATTAAGGGACATTTTCAGCTCTAAGAGAGTTAATCCCCTAGAGTAGGCAGCAGCAGCTGCTGCCAAATTGAGAAGACTAAACTCCTTATTGCTCATGGAGTTTTGAATGAGGTAGTGTTTAAGGCAGATACAGGAAGCTGTGAACAAAAAAATTGTGAACTAGCGCTAAAGTGTAAAACACAGTGTGATATTAAAAATAACTTAAAAATAACTTCTAATAAAGGATGGCTGCCCGGTGATACTGCCAGTACTAACAGAATAACACAAAATAAAGAAAAACCTGGCGCCAAATTGTCAGTGGAATGTCCTGAACTCCTCAAGGGATCCGCACACTTGCTCGACAGACCATGCAAAGAGAAAAACACAAACAAACAAAAATCATAGCGCAACACTGTAGGGTGAGCAGTACTGCACTAATACACACAAAACAATTAAGAGTCCTAGCGACAATTAAAAAACTATTTATTAAAAAGAACTATGCCAAGACAGGCAATGGCAAATACAAAGAACCGCAGGTCATCTGGGACACAAAAATTGGAGCCCTACTTACAGACAGCAAGGCTTAAACTCGCATTGGAAGGAACAAGTCCTAAATGCAGATGGTCTCCCTGCCGGGTGATGTCTCTGCTCCGTTGCGGCTCAAACTCCAGTCAGTCCCTGCGATGGTAACCGGAACAGCTCCAGCCGTGGAGGCTGGTGTGCGGGGTCCACAGCTCTGCACCGCGTGTAGACACACGCGTCACTTCCTCCTCCGGAGCAACGGGAAGTCTCTGCGCGCCCGCGCGCGATAGTACCCATGTCCTTAAAGGGACAGCTGGCAGTACTGCTCACCCTACAGTGTTGCGCTATGATTTTTGTTTGTTTGTGTTTTTCTCTTTGCATGGTCTGTCGAGCAAGTGTGCGGATCCCTTGAGGAGTTCAGGACATTCCACTGACAATTTGGCGCCAGATACAGGAAGCTGCAATGCTGAGAGTGACACAGAGATTGAGAAATTGCTGTCCCAGAGAAGGTGCTCCCCAGCTGAAGAATGAAGGCTGGCACTGTCTGCTTGGACTGCCTGGTCATTAATCCCAGGGTGAGGAAGGAAGGACGAGAGACCATGCTGAAGCGGGGATGTCCTGTCCTTGGCATTTGACTTGCAGAGTAGAGTTTCTCTGAGCTCATGTGTGGCTGAGTTCCCCTAAGAAGGAAGGATGTGAGGCCATGCTGAAGCGGGGACGTCTGCTCCAATGGACTAACAGATAAGAGAGACAATTTATTCATGTGATTAAGACTGTTCATGTGGAGTGCATATGGTACTACATGTTTTAAGCTGCGAACCAGTATAGTTGGCCAGCTGTCATTAGAAAGGGCTGAAGCAAAGTTGAGTTATTTTCCTTAAAGGGAATACGTGTTCAATATATGTTTTGTTTCTACTTAAAGGGACTGTGGACCTGTTAATGTATGATTTAATCCCTGTAAATAAACCCCATATATAGAGATACAGTGTTTTCTGCTTTTTAATTGGGACTAAAAGAGACAGCAACGTGGTGTGGGCATCACAACTTTTAAAACAAAACAATAAAGAACATTCAAAATCCATTTTACACATAAAACCATTGATTATCACTGTGGATAACTAGGCCCTCTAAATGGGGGGCACAGATATCCACATTGGCGATAAATGGTAACCCAGTAATAAATAAATACATCAACAATATTAAAATACATTAATAACCCCCCTTCATTACCTCAGTGGTTAACCACTAAGGCAGAGATTCTCAAACATGATTCCGTGGAGCAGTCTCAAGGGTTCCGTCTACAGACCGCGGGCTGCCCGCACTCACTGTGCGGTCCGCGATTGACTTCCTTGCTCTCCTCCTCCTCCCCACCTCCCAGATCCCACTCTAAGGACTGCAGGGTAGAAGCGTGCTCTAGTAGTGTGGCCCAACAATTCTGGTGCCTGCTGCTAGAGCGAGCGCATACGTGCAGTCCCGCCTGCTCTGCCGTTCTGTTGCCCACCACGTCCACCGGCGATAGGATACCAGTCTCTCCTCCTGAAAGAGGTAGGCATATGGGGGGGAGATGATGTGAGATGCAGGGGGAGGGGTTGTAACGCTCGGCCTGCCCACAAGCCAGACCCCAGGACTGAGGTGGAAAGGAGAAATACCACACACCTGACAGTAAACGGGGGCACGGCCGGAGTGTGGAAGTAGCGTAGCTGGTCGAGGGAACAAAAATAGAAAGAGTTCAGTACTTGCCAACTCCAGCGTCGAATGGTCAAGTCCGTAAGCCAATGGTCAAGGTGTAGAGAGAGCAGCGTGGTAAAGTGTCCGTAAGCCTGGGTTGTGGAGTGAAGATAGCAGCGTAGTAGTGGTCCGTAAGCCGAGTCCAAGGGATATAGAAGACTGCGAGGTAAAGAGTCCAAAGCCAAATCCAAAGGGTACCAGAGAGCAGCGTGGTTGAAGTCCAAAGCCAAGGGTCAAAATCCAGGGAGGTCAGCAGAGAATCCAGGGACAGGAACAGGGACTGAAATACAAGAGAGCCAAGCAGGAGCAGACAGCACCAAGGTACAGAAGCTATGCAGAGCAATGTGGTAATGGTGGGGATACTAAATAGTGGGCTGGGACCTATCAGAGGAAAGGGAGGAGCAGAAGTGCGGCCCAAGGGAAGCCCTGATAGGGGAGAAGAGCCTGGGGGTGGTCCTGGTGGAGCAGGGGCATGGGAGCATGCCGATGCGTGCGCCGCAGCAGACGGGCGGGTCAGGCTCGCGGCGCCAAGAAAGGGAATGCCTGGGTCCGCGTGCGCCATAAGGGTGACACGCGCGACACGGAAGTGCGGGAGCAGCCGCGGGGGAGACGCCGAGGGCCGGGGCATGCCGCCGAGAACCAGATGCAGTGGAAAGAAGAGGTAAGGAGGCACTGGTAGCGGGAGTCCCCGCAGCGTGGGTCCTTACAGTTCCCCCCCCGCCCCTCGAGGGTCGGACTCCGGACGATCCATCCAAGGTCTGAGGGGAAATGTTTGGTGCAATCGTTTGAGTAGACGGAGCGTGAAGATCAGCATGCGAGACCCAAGAACGATCCTGAGGTCTGTATCCTTTCCAGTGGACCAAAAACTGGAGTTTGCCCCTGGAGATGCGAGAGTCAATGATTGACTGAATTTCAAATTCCTGTTGTCCTGGTACAATGGCGGGAGGAGGCCGAAGTGCAGAATGAGCAAATCGTGTGCCTTGGATGAATGGTTTCAACAGTGAGAAAGGAAGACGGGTGAAATCTTCATGGAGGGAGACAACTGAAGCTGATAGACCACAGGATTAACTTGTCTCAGAATAGAGAAAGGGCCCAGAAACCTGGGAGACAGTTTAGGTGTCGGGGCCTTCAGTTTAATGTTTTTAGAAGAAAGCCAGACCTTCTCTCCAGGTACGAACTTGTGAGCCTCCCGACTAAGCCTATCTACTTGTTTCTTTTGTCTTAGGACAGATTCCTGCAAAGCGGTTTGAATCCTCCTCCATGACCCCTGTAAGGTGGTTACCCTATCATCTGCTGCAGGAACTCCGGACCTGGAAGAATGCATAGGTAGGCGGGTAGGATGAAATCCATAGTTAATAAAAAACGGTGATTCTTGAGTGGACTCATTCTTGAGAGAGTTAATCGCAAATTCCGCTCAAGGAAGTAACTCTGCCCAATTATCCTGAGAATCGGAAGAAAAACAGTCGAGGGACTGGTTCATGCGTTCAGTCTGCCCATTCATTTGAGGGTGATAGCCTGAGGAAAAAAGAAGGGTAATGCCCAGCCTCTGGAAAAATGCACGCCAGAACTTTGAAACAAATTGAGTACCACGATCCGAGACAATGGACCACGGAACTCCATGAACACGGAAAATTTCTTTTACAAAAGTATCAGCCAAAGTACTAGAATTGGGTAGACCCTTGAGGGGAACAAAATGAGCTTGCTTGGAGAATCTGTCAACAACCACTAGAATAGTAGTCATGCCATTAGAAGGGGGAAGATCCACGATGAAGTCCATAGCAACGTGACTCCAAGGACGGTCCGGGACCGGGAGAGGTTGTAGAAAACCAGAAGGCTTTTGACGGACAGATTTATTTTGGGGCGCAGACTGGGCAAGAGGAGGTGACAGCTCTAATGTCTTTACCATGTTGGGCCACCAAAAAGTTCGCCGAATCAGATCCATAGTCTTCTTAAAGCCGGGATGGCCGGCAGATCTGGAGGAGAAACCCCATTCAAGAATTTTAAGAGGAAAACGTGGGGGTGCGTAAAGACGTCCACCAGGGACCTCTAGTCCTTCGGGGACCTGTGCTTGAGACTCCAAAATGTTATCCAGTATGTCAAAAGAGGCGGCAGAGAAACAGTTGGGGGGACAGAATACTCTCCGGGATGTCTTGTGACTTCTCTTCAGTGATGAACTGACGGGACAATGCATCAGCTTTGATATTCTTTGTCCCAGGAATATAAGAGATGATAAAGTTAAACCTTGAGAAGAACAATGACCAACGGGCTTGACGGGGCCCAAGACGACGAGCATCTTCAATGTAAGAAAGATTCTTGTGGTCCGTCAGGATCAGAATAGGTTCCTTGGTTCCTTCCAGAAGATGTCTCCATTCTTGTAATGCCATCTTGATGGCCAACAACTCCCTATTCCCCACGTCGTAATTTTTTTCTGCTGAAGAATTTTTTTGGGAGAAATACCCACAGGGGTGGAGTTTATCTTTGGGGGTGGTTCTTTGAAAGAGAACTGCACCGGCTCCCACGTTGGAGGCGTCAACTTCCAAGATAAAGGGGAGGGTGGGGACGGGAAGTCGCAGAATGGGGGCCGAGACAAAGGCTTTTTTAAGAGACTCAAAGGCACGACAGGCCTCCAATGGCCAAGAGGAAGGACGGACCTTTTTTGGTAAGGGCCGTAATGGGTGTTACCAAATTAGAGAAACCAGCAATAAATTTCATATAATAATTTGCAAAGCCAAGGAAACGCTGAATCGCCTTCAAGGAGTTAGGTTGTGGCCATTCGAGTACAGAATTGATCTTCTCTGGATCCATGGTGAACCCCTGGTCCGAGACAATGTATCCCAGGAAGGTAGTTGAGGATTGATGAAAGACACACTTCTCCATCTTGGCGTAGAGCTTGTTGGCCTGTAAACGAGAGAACACCATCTTGGTATGGAGAATGTGTTCTTCGAGGGTCTTGGAAAAAATGAGGATATCATCCAAGTAGATAATCACAAAAGAATTCAATAGATCATGAAAAACCTCATTCATAAAGTCTTGGAAGACTGCAGGGGCATTGCATAACCCAAATGGCATCACCAGGTACTCATAGTGACCGCTGCACGTGTTGAACGCGGTCTTCCACTCGTAGCCACTGCGGATGCGGATCACGTTATATGCCTGTGACGAGGAGGAAAGGGTTAATACCTGATTTGCCATGCATTACTGTTGTTGGCCTGTCCCCGCCATTTTTATTCCTCATGTGCAGGCCATTCCCTGTCTGCGAGGGTAAAAGACAAGATGCATTGCTTGCCATACCCTCTAACCAACACATGATAGCAGATCTTAAATGTAAGGCAGGATGTATTTTTTTGTAAGTCCAAGCAGGAATTACTTGGACCTCCAGATGTGATATGGGTGAATGAGCTACGGTATTTTTATGACCAAGCTTCAAAGGGTTGTAATTATTTTTAGGATGGAGCCTCAAAAGGCTCCCACAGATTTAGATTCCCCCTGTCTAAAAGAGTGTCAATTATGACAAGACCTAGAGGCCCATAATGTATACAATACTGGCATACTGATGCACAGCAGATGTCAGGCTAGTGACACCTTGGAGACAGAAACCAGACCCAGTGGCCCCAAGAACTGGGTGTAGCCCAGTGAAGGAAAACCTTAATTTCCTCGCCTATGCTTCAGAACCGAGAGGAACCTTTCCTCTGCCAAGAACACTGATGCCTTGTGACTGGATACACCATCTGCACCGTTTGCAGCAGACTTCCCAGGAAGCTATCACGCCCTGCCACTGTTATCTTCGATCTTTGGGGAACTTTCAGGCCTGGTAGACGAACGAAATGAAACGTAACGCAAGCCAGGTTTCAAATCCTTTGTCTCAATTTATTACTCATAGGGTAATGACTTTTATACAGAAAAAAAAAAGATATTGGTTAGAGGCGTAACATAGGCGTAACATAGGTGTATCATAGGCGTGTCTTGGGCGTAGCTTTGATTAGAGGCGTGATTTAGGGGCAGGACATATTAGTGGCGTGACTTTTGGGACGTGTCTATCCAAATACAAGCAATGTCTGCATACATAGCTTATTCATTGTCTGTTATCAAAAGAGACCTTGAGTCTTTAGCAACTATATTACACTATTTTGCTTCTTGCAGAGAACCATTCTATTATATTCTAACTAAAACATCAGGAAATTGACAACACAAAAGTATCGTAGTAATATCCTGACCAGGAAGAAAGGAAATGCAATTTGGCAGAAACTGAGTTCATTTATGAATTATATTTCAGCAAAAGGCTGACTACAGAATCTTAACTAGTTATGACCATACAAAATAGAAGCTTAACATGAGTGCAGATTCTGGCCTGACATACTGGTTCTAACAATTCCCTCCTTTTTGTTCTCTAAAAGAACAAATACCCTTACTAGGTACGCTTCTCTATGACTATGGCCTTATGGGGACCAATAGTATCATAGACTCTGTTCATGGCCACATATGAATTATTACTTGCATACATGGCGTGAGATGAAACTGAAGGTTTCCTTGAGACAAATGAAAGCATTGCACACTTAGCACAGTGAAAAATAACACAAATTGCTGCGATTATACTAATCACTACAATAAAACCATAGAGAATTTTCATACACAATTCTCCGATCCAACAAGTGAGTCCTGACATCCAATTTAAGCTAAGGCCTGAGGATTCTTTACGCATCCTAGCCTGAATTTCCTGTAGCTTATCCATATCTTTATGAATAGCACCAGACTCATCTTCAATATAGGCACAGCACTTCTGTCCTACAAGTTTACAAACACCTCCTTGTGAGGCTAGCAGATAATAAAGTGCCATTCTGTTCTGTAATAATACTGTTCGGATATGCTCTTGTTCATTAGTCAAACGGATGATAGCATCACTTGTCTGATTTAAGAGCATCATCAATATTTACCATAAGATCACTGAATTTAGAATAGAGATCCAAAACACCTAAACTAGGTATATAAAGCCTAGCTGCAATGCGGGTTGGACTAATGGTCCTGGTCAGATCTTTTCGATTTCTCAGCCTCCCTTGGGGTAACGTGTCAGATACATAGAAAATGGGAAGAATGAAACCCAGATAACAAAGGGCAGTGTGATTGCAGGGTACAATCTTAGTGGCCCACATGCCACACAACCTATAGAGTTATATATATATATATATATATATATATATATATATATATATATATATATATATATATATATATATATAGCATTAAATATTTCTATAGATGAGAAAATGACTTATATCTCAATATGTCACATAATCTAAGGGTCAGCTATTTGTGAGAATTGGTGGGGGCTAATTTCTGCTAAGAGCGACTGCACAAACATTCTTCTTGCACACGTCTTTCATACTGCATTTACTCAGAATGGCAAAACGGATCAAGATGTTGCTATGGTCAAAATGGCTGACTTGTGATCCTTTCCTTGTGGTTGACTCACGTCCCTTTGTGACCTCCCACCTTCCTCATATCCAGTCTTCTCAGTCCCCCAATATCCTTAAGAGACAGTCTATATAAAGAACAGAACAGTTCTTAGTCCTGATGGACCATTTCATAGTCCTGATGGACCAAGATGTCCAAGTTGTGCATAACTTCATTCCTTTCTTTTCCGGCCATTATATCAGCCCAGTTGATTTCTTCTTCGGTCTCTTCTTCTGGGGACTGGCGTCATCATCACCGCAGAGAGGCATAGCGTCGGTGGGGGTTGCGACGCACTTCTGGATCAGAGTTTTGCTGTACTTAATACATAGAGAGCAATGAGTAGGACAAACACACACATACAAAAACATTCGCTAGCTTCACTCAAAGCAAATCAATCCAACCACCAAGTCCCCATGGTCCCTAAATCCTGGATAAATACACAACATTGCGCTTTAACTAGGGCGCATAGATGCCCCTCCTTTTGAGGCTAAAATATAGTCTGGAGCTATTTTATTCTGCGGAGCCATTAATTTAAACTAAACCTATTCTTGATTAAATGAGTAAATGTCTGTGGTTGTATGATTGAGGATATCCCTGTAAACCTGCCATACAGTAACCCAACTCCTACATTTGGGAATAAATTCCCTGAAACTTATTCTTCCCATAGACTACTTTTTAGTACTTGTGTATTGGGTGTCTCTCTTTTGTTTCTAACTCTACCTGTGAGCAATTAACATAACCGTGTGTTTGACTGATAAAGCATTCTCCCACCGGGATATCATTCTGCAGGGAGATTCTATTAACCTATAAATCCAAACAAAATAAACAAAGTTAAACAAATAATACCTTATACTATTTTGTCATCCTTATGGGACGCCACTTACACAAACATAATGGAGCATACATTGTAACTGAAAAATAATAAAAAAATGTAAAAATAAAAAGTTCAAAGTTCGTGTGTTGAGGCCTGGACATTTTTGCCTATAACCTTTCTCCCTTGATGATTAGTGGTCAGAGAGTATTGTGTCCATCAAAACACTTATTTGCAGGTGCTATGTCTTTGTCTTCATTAGCTGTTTGTGCCTAGGCTGGCACTATTTTGACGTGCGTGATGTGTATCCATGATGATAAGAAATTTTTACTGCAATGCTGGTGATGAGTAGTATTTAAATGGCCTTTTCATCTGGGATGAAGAGTGTGCTTGCGTAGAAAATGCTTGACCATTAACCCGTCTTGTGTAGGTGCACTTTCAGCTTTAACCTGTGCCTAGAAAGACTCAAAAATATATATTAGTTGCATGCAATACTTATTAATTGTTTTACTACCAATAACATGGTCCTTAATTCGTTACTTTGAACTACTGATGGTCATAACTCATCCCATAAGTGTCTCATAGGGAGAGAATTTATACCTAGAAATAAATTCTTGTATTAATATGGTTACTACTATTATTAGCATCCGCATATTAAACAGAGATATTCCCTATTAACGCTCCTCAATTTTTAAACTAAGCAACCAATGTGGACTTGACTTTGCTACAATCCAAGTTCCTAAAACTTGGTACCTCAGCCTGTGCCAAACCAATTGCTTCCATAATCAACTCTATCCTGTCTGCAGGCCATATCCCTAAGACCTGGGAAACTGCCAGAGTTGTCCCAATCTTCAAAAATGGGGACAAAAACACTGTCTCAAACTATAAATCAATCTCTCTTCTCCCAATACACACTTACTCTCATTCATACCTAACTGCCATCTGCCATTTTCTCTGATGCAAATGGTGTCAACCTTTTAGTCATTTAATACTAACTAACCTTAAAACTCGCCCCACAAATCAAGCATCCCAACAGCCTGCACTCATGGCTATTGTCCCACACCCACAGTCACTCCTGGCTTTTACCTCAAACACTCCACTGTAACTATTCTGCTAAAAATGTGAAATGCCTTGTATATAATATATACCCTGTTCACTTATGCAATTATATATCCCCTGTCCTTTAACTCTATGTCCAGGACATACCCAAAAACGAATAAATGGTTACAAAATTATAAATTTGGCAGATATGATATATCCCTCAACATAGGGATGGCTTGCTACCTGCTTTGCTGTGACATCTGCAAAGGTATTATTATTATTTTTACCAGGGGCCTGTCAGCCCTGTTAGTATGGAAGCAACTTTTTATTACTGCAAGAGCCCTTGGAGTTAACATTGCTATAATAAATTCTGAACCTGCTGTGCATTGTGTATCATTTACAACATATCAAGTTCTTGACCCTCTATAGGGATTTCAGAGAGACCTTCAATAATCTATGTATCTCAACTCTTTTGTTCATATATTATCTATACAATTATGTGAACAAAAATACAAAAATAGTTATGAAAACAGGTTGCTTGATATATAGCAAAATTAAACTGGTAAATTGATTTGTATGTGTAGTGACTATAAAAATATTTACTGCTTGTGTTAAAAGAAAAAGCCTGCAGTAGGTCTTTTAACAACTGTGGCATTTACAAAAGAAAACCTGTAAATATAAGTGAAATCCTGAACAAAAGATTTCCTTTTAAAATAGACAAATAATTTTGAACTCTTTGCAAAGTGCTGAGCACACGGCCAGCATTAACTTTTAAAGACTCATCGGCTTTAAAAAGAAAAAAAAATTATTTTCAATGTGCTTTTTTTTTTTTTCTGGGAAAACAGCCAGAAACCTCAAAGTTACAAATAGCAGATAACGGGTTTCGCTGTCTAATTCATATTATCTGCATTTTGTATGGTCTTTCAAAAATTAAATAACGGGAATATTTCAAATTACTTATAAACACCAAATCTATGCCAACAAGAGCATGCAATATTCTTCCACTCATTCCCCTGAATGCCTTCTGAAAGAAATCTCATATTCCTGCAAACTTCCATCAATACATCTTATGCTATCCCGTTTTAACTATGCCCTCTCTTAAGCTAAACAAAATATCTTCAAACATGCAACAGTTATACCATGACTAAAAAAAAAAAACAGCAAGCTTGACCCTACCTGTCTTGTATGGCTTCTACACTGCTTATTTAACGGAGACAATTCTCGCTAAAATAACCGATGACCTCCATGCTGCTAAAAGACAGATATCACCACACTCCGCTCACACCTCTCAACCTCCCTGCAGCATCTGCCACCACGGACACCCTCCTTTTGAAGCGCTATGTACATTAATGGCGTTATATACATATATAATACAATATATTAATTCAAACAGTGCTTGTGATCTCTTACCAGCATATTAAACAAAAACATCCCAGACATATCTTAATCCTGTAGAAATAAAATTGAAATGTGTTATCTTACTGCTTTACGGAAAAAAAGACAGTTCTACATTACCTTGTTCTCATAAATAAACTGCTTAAGCACAGAGCTAGTTAATTTTAATGTGAATGCTTTGCATTCTTTAAACTGTAAGGGAGAGGCTGTGCCCCTCCTTTTATTAAGATAGAAATACCACAAACGAAAAGAAATGTGTCCGGTTTAAAAAGTATTCGCCTGGCCAGGACGAATAAACCTTTCAAACTATAACCAGGGACAGACCTGAATATACTCCCCTTTTGTTGGGAGGTATTTCTCTCTATATTCGGTGTACACCTTTTTAAAACCTTTTAAAATTTAGATTTCATTATGAGCAACTAATATTCATATTTTTTGTACACACATGATAATCAGCATGACTTTCACACAGTATCTTTCACACAAGAAATCATTCAGGAAAAAAATCATCAGGGTTACAAACAAAACTCTTTTACATAAGGTAGCGGTGTTTTTTTTTTTTTTTTTTTACAGAGACTTTCACTCTGAGCCCCCACGGGCAAAGCAGCACTTCCCTGCTTCTGACTGATAGTGGCACACTCTCTGCCAATGACCAAAACCACCACAATTACAACAGACACCATTATTATGAGCTATTATTCCTGATTGATTTCTGAGACCAGCATAAACCATTAGTAGCTTATAGAAAAACAGCTTAATTATGACAAATAATTGCAACATTTATACTTACACAATATACAATGGTCGTTCAGCTAGATCAGAGATAACAGTTCAGTCGTGCACAAAATTTTCTGGACTCTAACCAAAAATTCTGTTTAAAAGGGCCTCTAACCCAATTCTTCAGTCACAATTCAGAAATGATCTGGACTCTAACCAGCATAATTCTGTTCTTTTAAATTCCCAGAGGGGGTGAAGCATCATATATAAAAATTTACATATATACTCACCACCTTTGTGAATTTCCCACTTCTGGACGCCAAAAACTGAAGGAAAACCTTAATTTCCTCGCCTATGCTTCGGAACCGAGAGGAACCTTTCCTCTGCCAAGTACACTGAAGCCTTGTGATTGGATACACCATCTGCACCGTTTGCAGCAGACTTCCTAGGAAGCTTTCACGCCCTGCCACTGTTATCATCGATCTTTGGGGAACTTTCAGGCCTGGTAGACAAACGAAATGAAACGTAATGCAAGCCAGGTTTCAAATCCTTTGTCTCAATTTATTACTCATAGGGTAATGACTTTTATACAGAAAAAAAAGATATTGGTTAGAGGCGTAACATAGGCGTAACATAGGTGTATCATAGGCGTATCTTGGGCGTCGCTTTGATTAGAGGCATGATTTAGGGGCAGGACATATTAGTGGCGTGACTTTTGGTAAGTGTCTATCCAAATACCAGCAATGTCTGAATAGATAGCTTATTCATTGTCTGTTATCAAAAGAGACATTGAGTCTTTAGCAACTATATTACACTATTTTGCTTCTTGCAGAGAACCATTCTATTATATTCTAACTAAAACATCAGGAAATTGACAACACAAAAGTATCGTAGTAATATCCTGACCAGGAAGAAAGGAAATGCAATTTGGCAGAAACTGAGTGCATTTATGAATTATATTTCAGCAAAAGGCTGACTACAGAATCTTAACTAGTTATGACCATACAAAATGGAAGCTTAACATGAGTGCAGATTCTGGCCTGACATACTGGTCCTAACACCCAGGTATGCCAATTGGCATGGGCGTCAACCTGACCCATGCACCCTGCCCACCGGACAGCCATTTTGACCGGTCTTATGAACTGTGGGTCACTTGGCTATTCATGTTAATTTTTGTTTCCACGAGGGGATTGGATCCACATGTTAAAGATAGCTTTGGGCAGTCTATAAATGTGGCTTCCCAATTATTCCCAGTGTGATTCTTGAATTTTAATCCATGATGTAAAGATGCAAGACTTTGTTCCAGTACAGCAGCAACCAGTCCAGGAGTGAAGGGGTTAACAACCACATAACCACAGGACTTTTAAAACCAAGGCTGCATTTCTTGCACTGGCAAGCAAAGGACCAGTTCTTTCGTTCCAAGGACAATTTCTTTCATTTCCTTATCCCAGTGAGTGTTGTTTTAAGTGTATTCTGCAGATGCCGTGTGTTTGTCTATTAAGGAAATAAATCACAATTTATTTTGCAACTTGTTCTGTTCAATCAAGTACCCAGAAATATAAATGTGTTGATTAAAGTTGATGTCATCGTGACAAGCTTTTAAAAACTGGTGGCAGCTGATGGTATACTGATTGAACCTATATTGCAGTTTCCTGCGGGCTCTGTAATATAGTGAGGACCTTGTAGCTTGCGAGCTCTACAGAAAAGTAGCAACTGACACACACTTCTAAAGAGCACGAGAGACTTCACTGTTCCCTTCACCCATACTCCGAAGGCACCATGAGCGATCACTCAGGAAGGTTCAGGTCATGGACCAGAGAGAAAGTCGTGGAGAGATGTGCGGGGTATGGCTTACCGACAGATGGGCGGTCGAAGGCACAACTGGAGGAGGATTTGGAGCATCATGAGGACCGCAGGGTCCTACCAGAGGGGCAAGTCCCCATAGCTGCTGTGTTGGCTGATGCTATTCAGCCTGGAGTGCAGGAGGTCCCTCCAACTCCGTGGCTGCAAGGACATTAGGAGAGTGCTAGTGACCCCCCTGTTGTGGGTGGCTTGGCGCCAGGGATTGCGGACGAGGTAGCAGCTGCAGCTGCCGAGTGTGCCGTCACTGGGCTCACTGCACTTCTGGCTACATGGGGAACGGGTGTTAGCACTGCGGAGCGGGTACAGCTCATCACAGCAGTGCTCGGAAGAACCCACAACTCCTACCTTACAAACGGGGAACAAGGTCTTTCCCAGGTGGATCATCACAGCTTCAGCAAGTTCGTGGATGGCACAGGTGACCTTGATGCATTCCTGAATGACGCATTGTTCCCGGTTCCGAATTCCAATGAAGGGACTGGGTGGTCAGACTGCGACCACTGTTATCTGGCAAAGCCAAACGGACTGTGATGGGTATTCCATGCGTGGATGTCGATGACTACAGTCATGTGAAAAGCAAGCTGCTAACCCAGTATGCCCTGACACCAGAATCTTAGAGGGGCAAGTTCCGGACGGGGGTAGTACTCCCCGGAGAGTCATACAGCACCTATGCCAGTAGGATGGCTTTGCACGGGACTCAGTGGGTGGAGGGGAATGGGGTTACAACATTCCATACCTGCTGGACTTATTCTTTCAAGAGCAGCTGCTGCAGCAGCTTCCCACAGATGTGAGGGGATGGGTCTATGACCATAAACCTCAGACCTATAAGGATGCAGCGAGAATGGCAGATGAGTATGTGGTCAGCCGAGTTGCAATAAAGGACCCTGTAGCACCCAAAGGAGCGGGCCATGCGGCCCAGGGCGCTAAGACTACCCCTCCGTGGACACACCAGCCTGCGGCAGCAAACAACACACCCAAGGCTGCAGAGTTCAAGCATGAGAGGTGGTGTTACACTTGCAACAAGGTCAGGCATCTCAGTTCAGACTGTCCGGACTGGGACCGGTCCAAGGGACCCCATCAGGAGCAACGCTCACCAGCTGCGACGCCAGTCGCCTGTGTGCGACTAGCACACACAGAGGAGCCAAGTACAGCCGTGGAAACAGCCCACGGAGGGATGCCCAGCGGAGAGACTGCACTTGCCACCTCAGGACCAGCAGCTGAGAGCGGGGGACATCAGATTGCTCCAGTCTGGATGCAGCCAAACGATGTCCGGCAGAAGGATCTGCGGAAGGTGACCATCGGAGACCGGCAGGCGGGCAGCTTGCTAGACTCCGGTGCCACCGTGACTCTGGTTTGCCCTGATATGGTGCGGCCAGAGGATTTGCTCCCGGGCACCGGGATGCAAGTGACCATGCTAGACGGAGGACCGCGGTCACTCCAGGTTGCCCGGGTCTTTTTGGACTGGGGTGCTGGATGTGGCATGAGGGAGGGGGGGTTGCCTGTGTTAGATACTGAGGTCTTGCTGGGTAATGACCTAGGACACGTTACCTGTGTTTTTACCACTGAGCTGGCACCTGTTGCAGCGATCACCAGGAGCCGGTCAGCAAGGATCGCAGCAGAACCAGCCCCTGTCCCCCTGCATTTGGGACCTACAGTTCCAGTAGTCTCTGCAGAGACCAGACAGGTAAGCCAGACTCTGTCGCTTTCTGACACTGACTTACTGTTCCCTGTACCTGTTCCCTGTCCCCCTGACTCAGATGTGACTGCGGGCGTCTGAGTCTAAGCCAAGCAAGGGGTCTGATTACTTCTTGTGGCACCGCGGGCTCCTATACAGAGAGCAAGGGACCACCGGGTTAGATGAGGTATGGACGGGTAAGAGACAGCTAGTGGTACCCCGGGATTATAGGCAGCAGTTGTTGCGGGTAGCCCACTCCATTCCACTAGCAGGGCATCAGGGGGTCGCTAGGACGCGAGCCCGGCTGTTGCAGCGTTTCTACTGTCCGGGGCATCCAGTGAGGCGGCAGAGTTCTGCCGATCCTGTGATGCCTGCCAGCGAGTAGGTAAGGCAGGTGACCGTGTGAAGGCACCCCTGAACCCGTTACCGGTAATAGGGGAACCCTTTCAGCAGGTAGCTATGGACCTCGTGGGACCCCTTATGATGTCCAGCTGGTCAGGAAAGCGCTACAATCTCACGGTGGTGGATTTTGCCACCCGGTACCCTGAGGCGGTAGCGCTTGCCAGTATTGATGCTAGGGCAGTAGCTAAAGCTCTGTTAGCCATTTTTTCTAGGGTAGGTTTCCCTAGTGAGATCCTAACCGATCAGGGGTTGCAGTTCATGAGTGAATTGCTCCAGTGACTCTGGGAGGCGTGCGGGGTGAAGCACCAGCGCACGACTCCTTACCACCCCCAAACCAACGGACTATGTAAGAGGTTCAATGGTACCCTGAAGCAGATGCTGCGAACATTTATAGAGGCAGAGGGAAAAGACTGGGAGATTCACCTGCAGCATTTGCTGTTTGCGTACCGAGAGGTGCCGCAAGAATCCACAGGCTTCTCTCCCTTTGAACAAAATATATTGTGTGCAGCAAATAAACCTCTAGTGATAACAGTGATCAATTATGTGTTAACAAATACCCTTCTAATTTAAACCATAAAGTAAACCACAGTGTAATAAATAAAGAATTTTTACATAACCGTGCAATGTGGAAAATAGAGCGTCTGCTGCTGTGAAACAGGGGGCGGCTCGGCACCCCCCAAACACTAAGGATATGGAGACAAAAAAACAGCACACAACTCAAATAGTGAAGTATGAAAATCACAAGTGTATATTGATAAAAGGGATAAATATTCTGCGTACATCAAGGTGCTAGGACATAGACATTGAGTGTGTATAACAAAACAAGTTACCAATCGGCAGCTGATAGTGCAGGAGTCAGGGGCTTTCTTTCTTCAGCAAGAGTCTGGGGCAGCAGCTGTGATGTTTTCCTTCTCACGTCCTGTAAGTAGGATTCCGGTTTTACCACCGGATCCGTTATCTACCTTGTTAATTTTATATTTTTTGTGTATTAAATTAACTCTTGTATTATTTGTCAGCCTTGCTTGTGTTTGTCTAGTATTGTCTTGTCCTGTTTGTCTTATGTGTTTATACTGTAGCATTGTTGCACTATGATTTTTCTCTCTTTTCTCTCTTTGCATCACATGCTTCTTGTAACATCTTGCTGTGGAGCGTGAAGTGCAAGATTGGACATTTCTGGACACTTCTTTACCATTGGACTGAACTTTTTTCCTATATGGGACTCTGTAGGCGCCGGCTTGTATTGTTGTTTTTTGCTTTGTACTAACTGTGTTTTGGGTTAGTTTCACTCGGCAGCCTAGCTTTACATTATGAAGGTATAGTGTGTAAGGTCACACACATTTTTTATCACCTTATATGTTTATATACACTGTTTATTATATATTCACAACCTTTTAGCGCTATATACACCATTCTTTTTTTTTCTTTCTGATTTGCCATGCATTACTGTTGTTGCACTGTTCCCACCATTTTTATTCCCCATGTGCAGGCCATTCCCTGTCTGCGAGGGTAAAAGACAAGATGCATTGCTTGCCATACCCTCTAACCAACACATGATAGCAGATCTTAAATGTAAGGTAGGATGTATTTTTTTGTAAGTCCAAGCAGGAATTACTTGGACCTCCAGCTGTGATATGGGTGAATGAGCTTCGGTATTTTTATGACAAAGCCTCAAAGGGTTATAATTATTTTTAGGATGGAGCCTCAAAAGGCTCCCACAGATTTAGAGTCCCCCTGTCTAAAAGAGTGTCAATTATGACAAGACCCAGAGGCCCATAATGTATACAATACTAGCATACTGATGCACAGCAGATGTCAGGCTAGTGACACCTTTGAGACAGAGACCAGACACAGTGGCCCCAAGAACTGGGTGTAGCCCAGGTATGCTAAGTGGCATGGGCGTCAACCTGAACCATGCGCCCTGCCCACCGGACAGCCCTTTTGACCGGTCTTATGAACTGTGGGTCACTTGGCTATTCGTGGGGTTTTTTGATCCCACGGGGGGATTGGATCCACATGTTAAAGATAGCTTGGCAGTCTATAACTGTGGCTTCCCAATTATTCCCAGTGTGATTCTTGATTTTTAATCCATGATGTAAAGATGCAAGACTTTGTTCCAGTACAGCAGCAACCAGTCCAGGAGTGAAGGGGTTAACAACCACATAACCACAGGACTTTTAAAACCAAGGCTGCATTTCTTGGACTAGCAAACAAAGGACAATTTATTTCATTCCAACGACAATTTCTTTCATTTCCTTATCCCAGTGAGTGTTGTTTTAAGTGTATTCTGCAGATGTCGTGTGTTTGTCTATTAAGGAAATAAATCACAATTTATTTTGCAACTTGTTCTGTTCAATCAAGTACCCAGAAATATAAATGTGTTGGTAAACGTTGATGTCATCGTGACAATGCCCCCCGTAAATCAAGTTTCGAAAAAATGTTTGAGCCTTGCAGCCTATCGAAGAGCTTGGGGATAAGAGGCAAAGGGTAGGGATTCTTGATGGTAATTTTATTTAGGCCACGGAAATCGATGCACGGGCGAAGCGTCCCATCTTTTTTTTTTTTTTTTTAGAAAAAAGAATCCTGGGATGTGTGGTTACGTTGCAAATACAAATATGGCCTTACTACTAAAAGTTCCCAATTGACCCCTATTTTTAACAATCCGAAGTTTCCCCCGGGATGTGGATCTAAACTGTTCGAACAATACCGCACAAGGGGTATAGAGGCGATTGCGGATTTTCTGAGCCTGGGGAGGCCTCTGAGTTTCCAAGAATTAAGGACCAAATATCAAATCAGACAATTGGACACATTCAAATATCTTCAAATTAGAAACTTTATTAGAACAACTTGCCCTCTCCCAGAATACCCCACTCTCACAACGTTCGAACTTCTCTGCGAGACAAAGACCCACCAGAAAGGTCTAATTTCAGATATATACGGGGCATTAGAACGCTCCTCGACCCCAAAAGAGCACGACTATATGCTCAAATGGGCAGCTGACCTGAACATACATATAGACAGAGAGACTTGGGAAGAAATCTGGGAGACAGCCTCGGAGACCTCCCTATGTACTACAATAAAGGAAAACATTTATAAAATTATGTTCGGCTGGTATCTTACCCCAGCCCGTTTGAACCAAATCTACCCTCTGGCTTCAGATCTATGTTGGAGAGGCTGTGGTCATAGAGGGGACATGGTCCACATCTGGTGGTCCTGTCCAGAAATTGTAAAGTACTGGGCCAAGGTCCAAATTTTAATAAAAGAGGTCACCGACCTGGAAGTGCCTATCGAACCACTGACCTACCTGCTGGCAGCACCACTGAAAGACATTGTCCGACCAGTCAGGAAATTGATATCCTTCATTTTTACTGCGGCTCGTTGCTGTATTGCGGCCTCCTGGAGGAAAACAACTACGCCAGCACTGGGAACGATTAGAAAAAGAGTCGACGAGGTGATGATCATGTAAAAGCTCACCGCCATCGTTCGACAAAAACTGCCGGCTTACGAAGAAATCTGGGACCCATGGTCCTCCAATACTAGGGCCAGACAGCCAACTCCTGCGCCCCAAAGCCCAGACACCCCTCCATAGGCGATCAACCAATGCTCTATAGCCCATACACCCAGACAGTCAGATGGGGCCCCCCCCCCCACACCCCATTCCCCCCTCTCCTCTCCCCACCCCCTCCGCCCCACCCTCTCAATCCCCCTCCCTTCTGCCTTCCCTCTCTGAAGGCTTCCCCCCCCTTTTTCTACGGACAACGGCGGTTGTCTTTCTGCTCCCCCCCCCGAAAAAAACTGTGGATTGGAAAATGTTAGGCGTTTTAGCACAATACCACTGTATGTCTAACTGAAAGCCTAATAAAATTGTTTGAAAAAAAAAAAAAAAAGAAAAAAGAATCCTGGAGAGGTGGATTTCCGGATTAAGCCTTTTTGAAGGTTCTCTGCGATATACTCGACCATGGCCTCCATTTCAGGCAAAGATAGTGGATATGACCTGGCTTTGGGAAAAGGGGCACCCGGAATTAAGTAAATCGGGCAGTCGAAAGGGCGATGAGGGGGAAGTTACTTGGATTTGGCCTTACTGAAGACGTCCAGGAACTCCGAAAAACCTCCGGTAAAGTGGCGTCTTGCGGGGGGACAGTTTCCAAGACGGCCACTACCGCAGCGGATGGAGGAGGCAATTCCACATGGGGTGATCTCCATTGAACGGGGAACTCGGCAGTCCAATCGATAATGGGATTGTGAAGTTGTAGCCATGGCAAGCCCAGAATGAGTTGAACCAAAGGGGAATGGATGACATCAAAAGAAATGCGTTCCAAATGTCCATCCCTCATAGAAAGATCAATGGGAAGTGTCTCCAGGAAAATAAAGGCTGGCTGAAGTGGTCAAACATCGATAGCCTCCAACCCGACAGGAAAGGCCTTCTCCCAGAGAGGAATGTTGTACTGGATAGCAAATGCATGATTCATGAAATTCCCTCCAGATCCAGAATCAAGGAAGGCCAGAGCGGGGATTTGATCACTGACTTACTTAAGGAGGACAGGAAGTAAGATACGCTTGGGGAGATCTTGTGCGGGAGAGGGAAAAGAAGAGATGGTACCCAGTGAGATCCCCTCATACCTCACTGGGCATTGGCGTTTCCCCACCTCAAGGGACAACGCGGCAAGATGTGCCCAGGAGATCTGCAATAGAAGCACAGGAGACCTGGAAGTAGAAGGCATAGAAACAGAAGTACGAGGACGTTGACATTCAGCCCGCCTTTCCTGAAGTCGTTGATCCACCCTGATGCACAAAGCGATTAGGGCCTCCAATGAGGATGGCCTCTCACGAGCCGCCAGTTCATCCTTTAAAGATTCCGAAAGTCCCTGCCAGAAAGCCGCGGAAAGTGCCCCATCGTTCCAGTCTCAGCTGCGATTGTCTGAAATTCCAGAGCGTATCGTGCCACAGATCTCCGACCCTGCAAAATGTGGAACAAGGAGGAAGCAGCCGTATCACTACGTCCAGGGGTATCAAAGACTAAACGGAATTCTCTCTTAAAATTGGGGAAGCTGTAAGTGAGTTCAGGTTTTAGCTCCCAGATTGGTGAAGCCCAGGCCAGGGCATCCCCCGGTGAGAATGGAGAAAACATAAGCTACCTTGGTACGGTCCGTGGGGAAGCGAGAAGGTGACAGTTCGAATTGTATCTCGCACTGATTTAAAAACCCACGGCATGCAAGCGGGTCTCCAGCGTATTTACCTAGGCGTAAGGATTCGCAACTCCGAAGAACCTGTTCCTTCTCGGGAGACAGTGGGAGGGATAACAGAACTGGAGACATTAACCTGGGGAATCTGAGAGGTTAAGGTAGCAACATGTTGGTTAAGAGCGGTAACCTGGTTGTCCAAAAAGGTAAAGTGTTCGGAGATATTGGTTAGGGTATCTTCCACCTCAGGGGGTCTGGGTCTGATGGGCTCTGCATAATGTAACGCTCGGCCTGCCCACAAGCCAGACGAGACCCCGGGACTGAGGTGGAAAGGAGAAATACCACACACCTGACAGTAAACAGGGGCACGGCCGGAGTGTGGAAGTACAGTAGCTGGTCCAGGGAACAAAAATAGAAAGAGTTCAGTACTTGCCAACTCCAGCGTCGAATGGTCAAGTCCGTAAGCCAATGGTCAAGGTGTAGAGAGAGCAGCGTGGTAGAGTGTCCGTAAGCCTGGGTCGTGGAGTGGAGATAGCAGTATAGTAGTGGTCCAAAAGCCGAGTCCAAGGGATATAGAAGACTGCAAAGTAAAGAGTCCAAAGCCAAATCCAAAGGGTACCAGAGAGCAGCATGGTCGAAGTCCCAAGCCAAGGGTCAAAATTCAGGGAGGTCAGCAGAGAATCCAGGGACAGGAACAGGGACTGAAATACAAGAGAGCCAAGCAGGAGCAGACAGCACCAAGGTACAGAAGCTATGCTTAGCAATGTGGTAATGGTGAGGGGAGACTAAATAGTGGGCTGTGACCTATCAGAGGAAAGGGAGGAGCGGAGGTGCGGCCCAAGGGAAGCCCTGATAGGGGAGAAGCCCTGATGGGGGCGGTCCTGGTTGAGCAGGGGCATGGGAGTGTGCCGATGCGTGCGCCGCAACGGAGGGGGCGTAGTCAGGCTCGCGGCACCAAGAAAGGGAAGCCTGGGTCCGCACGTGCCTGTAAGGGTGACACGCGTGACCCGGAAGTGCGGGAGCTGCCACGGGGGAGACGGCGAGGGCCGGGGCACGGCGCTGAGAACCAGAGGCAGCGGGAAGAAGGGGTAAGGAGGCGCTGGTAGGGGGAGTCCCTGCAGCGCGGGTCCTTACAGGGGTGATGTGAGATATGGGGGGTGATGTGAGATGCAGCGGGGGTGATGAGAGATACAGGGGAGGGCGATGAGAGACACAGGGGAGGGTGATTTGAGATACAGAGGGAGTGATGTGAGATGCAGGGGGTGTGATGTGAGAGTCAGGGGGGTGGGCATATGAGGAGGATGATGAAGGGTGCTTGGGGAGATATGATGATGATGAGGGGTGTTGGGGGAAATATTAGGATGATGGTGAGGGGTGCTGGGGGAGATATGTGAGGATGATGATGATGAGGTGCTTATCAAAGCTGCAACCACGAATTAATTTGTTGCAAGCCCAAGTTTCACATTAAATTTACAGACAATTAGAATCAATGTTATTCTATTGAAACTTGTATTATTTTCAATTGTGAATGTATTATAAAACATTAAAATGTAACTTCATTTTTCATTAACGTATTCATAAAAAACAATTATATTAAACCAAAAACATTACAAAATATATACACATTGTTTATTCAAAAGTATGAGTTAATTATTATTTATTAACCCTACAGCTTTACACGACTTTTTTGTGATTTACCCGTCGAACTTAATGTGTGTCATCCAGATAGGGGTTCCCCGAAATTTTACGAAATACTTCAAGGGTTCCTCCAAACAAAAAAGGTTGGGAATCACTGCGCTAAGGTAATGAAGGGAGTTGGTGGATGTATCATATGATGAATGCCCTCTTTTGGGTACTGGGATGTCACCTTAAAGCAGGCCTGCACAATACGCGGCCCGCGGGCCGCATGCAGCCCGCCGGCACTCACTGTGCGGCCCACGGCGGCTTTCCGCTCTCCCCCTCCCTCCCGAGTTTGCTCCCATAACGTTCCCCCACGCTCTCCCCCCTCCCCGATCAGCTCGCTCTCCCCCCTCCCCGATCAGCCCGCTCTCCCCCCTCCCCGATCAGCCCGCTCTCCCCCCTCCCTGATCAGCCCACACTCCCCCCTCCCCGATCAGGCCGCTCTCCTCCCTCCCTGATCAGCCCACTCAGAGAACTGCAGAGCAGCAGCGCGCTTTAGCATTGAGGCACTTCCGTGCCTGCTGCCTGCTAGAGCGCGCGCGTGCATGCAGTCCTGCCTGCTCTGCCGCCTCCTCCAAGCAAACTGAGGTAGAGAAGAGGGGGGTCATTGGATGTGCAGGGGGGGTGGGGGTCATTGGATGTGCAGGGGGGGGTCATTGGATGTGCAGGGGGGGGGTCATTGGATGTGCAGGGGGGGTCATTGGATGTGCAGGGGGGGGGTCATTGGATGTGCAGGGGGGGTAATTGGATGTGCAGGGGGGGTCATTGGATGTGTAGGGGGGGTCATTGGCTGTGTAGTGGGGGGTCATTGGATGTGTAGGGGGGGTCATTGGATGTGCAGGTGCAGGGGGGGTCATTGGATGTGAGGGGGGGGTAATTGGATGTGAGGGGGGGGTCATTGGATGTGCAGGAGGGGGGTCATTGGATGTGCAGGGGGGTTCATTGGAGGTGCAGGGGGGGTCATTGGAGGTGCAGGGGGGGTCATTAGAGGTGCAGGGGGGTGGGGTCATTAGAGGTGCAGGGGGGGTCATTGGAGGTGCAGGGGGGGTCATTGGAGGTGCAGGAAGGGGTGATTGGATGTGTAGGGGGGGTGATTGGAGGTGCAAGGGGGGGTGATTGGAGGTGTAGGGGGAGTGATGTGAGGTTCAGGGGGGGGTGAGGTGCAGGGGGGTGAGTGATGTGAGGTGCAGGGAGGGAGAATGATGTGAGGTGCAGGGGGGGTGATTGGAGGTGCAGGGGGGAGAGTGATGTGAGGTGCAGGGGGGTGATGTGAGGTGCAGGGGGTGAGAGTGATGTGAGGAGAAGGGGGGGAGAGTGATGTGAGGTGCAGGGTGGAAAATGATGTGAGGTACAGGTGGGAGAATGATGTGAGGTGCACAGGGGGAGAAGGATGTGAGGTACAGGGGGGTGGGATGTGTGTGGTGTGCAGGGGGGTATTGTGTGTTTGATGTGGAGAGGGAGTATTATGTGTGTGGGTGAGGGGGAGAGATGGGGGTATGAGAGATAGATGGGGAGTATCGCAAAGGTTGATAGTGAGGGGTTCTGGGGGAGATATTAGGGTGATGAGGAGAGATGATGATGATGATGTAGAGGTGCTGGAGGAGAGATGATGATGATGATAATGATATTACCCGTGCGGCACAATTTTTTTTTCCTTGGAGCAGTTCGGCCCTTCTCACTTTACGAGTTGTGAAGGCCTGCCTTAAAGGAAGGGAATCACATTCCTTTTTTGGAATCACATTCCATGGTTTTGCATCTTTTTGTATTTGCATTGACCCCATCATACATACATACATACATACGATAGGCTTCAATCACAGATCACATTCCAGGATGCACTGTTTTAAAGTAAAAACCCTTTTTGTGCTTTATTCATGTGTAACACCGCCGGAAGAAGAGATCAGTGTATCTCGAAAGCTCGCACACATAAAACATTTTGGTATATACAGTATAGTATATCATAGTGTTTAATAAAATGCAATGTTTGTATGGGGGGAAATCAGTAACACAAGAACAGACTCCTTGTTCCCTTCAAACAATTGTATTAAAAAATTAACACAGTTCTGGAATTCACTGGATGATATTGGTATGTCTTAATTATTTTGAATAACATCTGTGATGTCAAATACAATAATTGGGCATTTGGTTCCTGATTTAACAATGGAGATTTAGCAGAAAGTTGGATCATCTTATAACTATTAGAGACCTGGTACATGGTGCGGTAACGGGAACACCCGGTGACTGATATGTGAGCTTCTAATGAGACAAGTATTCTATTCATTGTACACTGGCGACACACTTTATTTGAGCTCGGCTAGTCCCGCGAATTCGGGTATACTCGGGTGTATTGAGGTTTGTGACTGTTTTCTGCCCGAGTGCATTGCGTTATTTTCCCGGCAGGGATTGAAGCATTTTATTCCGGCTAGCTACAATTCTGCAATGCCGTATAAAAACACATGAGGGCGCTTGCGAGCTGTTCTCTTGAAGCCGTCCCCTATAGTGAATTGTAATGCAGTATATATACTGTATATATATATATATATATACTGTATAACAACAGCCCCTATAACCCCTAACATACAGTACTGTACACATACAGTACTGTATATGCACATACTGGGGGCGAGATGTGTTTGCAGCAGAGAGAGATCCGCTGCTCTCTCTGCGCAAACAGCGACACATTAAAAATTATTTTAAATACATTTTTATTTATAGTGTAGATGTGCAAGGGGTCTCGGGAGCTGAACCGCGTTGGTTTCAGGTCGGGGGACCCCCTGCCCCCCGAGATACAGACCCCTTTATGAGGTGCCGGTATCCCTCTGCGTTTAAAGGTCCCGATCACGTGATCGCGGCCTGTTAAACCAAGTAGAGGGATACCGGCACCCTCACACACACACATTAAAAATTATTATAAATACATTATATTTTAAATACATTTTTATTTATAGTGTACATGTGCAGAGGGTCTCCAGAGCAGAACCGCACTGGTTTCAGGTCTGGGGACCCCCTGCTCCCCGAGATACAGGCCCCTTTAGGGGGTGCCGGTATCCCTCTGCTTGGTTTAAAGGTCCCGACCACGTGATCGCGGCCTGTAAACCAAGCAGAGCAGAGGGATACCGGCACCCCCTAAAGGGGCCTGTATCTCGGGGAGCAGGGGGTCCCCAGACCTGAAACCAGTGCGGTTCTGCTCTGGAGACCCTCTGCACATGTACAGTATCAATAAAATACATACAGTATACAGTATAAATAAACACTCGTTCTTTACCTTAGCGGCTATGCGCTATGGTAAAGAAGCAGCATTTCTGTATTTTAATAATATTGTACAGTGAGCAGGGGGTTCCCTGAGCCAGAAATTAATGCTCAGGGACCCCCCCTGCTCCTGCTCAATATTATTAAAAATACAGAAATGCTGCTTCATTACCATAGCGGATAGCCGCTAAGGCAATGAAGGGGTTAACCCACCGTGCCCGCTTTATTGTGTGTAGTGGGGATGGGTGAGGGGGGTATTTGGCCCTTGGTGTGAGTTTAGGACTTGCGGGGGGGTTGTGGGTGCACTTAACCCCGTCACGACCGTAGCAGTTAATACCGCTACGGTCATGAAGGGGTTAAGCCCTCCCGCTACCCCCTGCGAGCCCTAAACAAGCTTCGTTGGGGCTAATACCCCATTCACCCACCCCCGCTACCCACAATAAAAAAAATACACACACACAGCAGCCGCCAAAAAATAAATAAATAAATCTAAATAAATAAATGACAATAAATACATTTGAAATACATTTTTATTGATAGTGTAGATGTGCAGGGGGTCTCCGGAGCTGAACCGCGTTGGTTTCAGGTCTGGGAACCCCCTGCTCCCCGAGATACAGCCCCTTTAGGGGGTGCCGGTATCCCTCTGCTTGGTTTAAAGGGCCCGACCACGTGATCGCGGCCTGTAAACCAAGCAGAGCAGAGGGATACCGGCACCCCCTAAAGGGGCCTGTATCTCGGGGAGCAGGGGGTCCCCAGACCTGAAACCAGTGCGGTTCTGCTCTGGAGACCCTCTGCACATGTACAGTATCAATAAAACACATACAGTATACAGTATAAATAAACACTCGTTCTTTACCTTAGCGGCTATGCGCTATGGTAAAGAAGCAGCATTTCTGTATTTTAATAATATTGTACAGTGAGCAGGGAGTTCCCTGAGCCAGAAATTAATGCTCAGGGGACCCCCTGCTCCTGCTCAATATTATTAAAAATACAGAAATGCTGCTAGCGGATATAATACGGATAGCCGCTAAGGCAATGAAGGGGTTAACCCACCGTGCCCGCATTGTGTGTAGTGGGGATGGGTGAGGGGGGTATTTGGCCCTTGGTGTGAGTTTAGGACTTGCGGGGGGGTTGCGGGTGCACTTAACCCCTTCACGACTGTAGCAGTTAATACCGCTACGGTCATGAAGGGGCTAAGCCCTCCCGCTACCCCCCCCGCAAGCCCTAAACAAGCACCATTGGGGCTAATACCCCATTCACCCACCCCAGCTACCCACAATAAAAAAAATACACACACACAGCAGCCCCACAATTAATAAATAAATCTAAATAAATAAATAAATACATGAAGAGAAATAAATATATACTGTATATATATATACTGGATATATATACAGTATATATATAATAACAATCCTTATACATATACAGTATATACTGTGTATATATATACACACATATATATATATATATATATATATATATATATATATATATATATATATATATATAAAATCAACCCCACACTGATGAGACCCATCAAGGTCGAAACAGCTGTCTGTGGGTGGTTTTCTGGGTATGCACCTTAACCCTGGCTGTGCTCAAAGCTGTGACCATGCAGCAAGCTTAAGCCTATAGGGAACCATGTTAAAAGTGGTTATTGAGGCAAAAAGTGACACTGTGTGCTCATTTGCATGTCATTTCCCAGAATCCCTTGCTGCAGTGGAAGTGCTGTATGCTGGGTGATAATGGGGAAAGGCGGGGTTGCAGACCTGCCTAAGACATGCAGATGAGCATACAGCTATATTTGCATATTTGCTTTCCTGTGGAGGGTTTTTGTCACTTTTTTTACTCACCATAACTTAACTCAGTATTATGGTTTAGCCTATCCCATAGCCTCTCTTGCATTCCCAGTAAAATCAACCCCACACTGATGAGACCCATCAAGGTCGAAACAGCTGTCTGTGGGTGGTTTTCTGGGTATGCACCTTAACCCTGGCTGTGCTCAAAGCTGTGACCATGCAGCAAGCTTAAGCCTATAGGGAACCATGTTAAAAGTGGTTATTGAGGCAAAAAATGACCCTGTGTGCTCATTTGCATGTCATTTCCCAGAATCCCTTGCTGCAGTGGAAGTGCTGTATGCTGGGTGATAATGGGGAAAGGCGGTGTTGCAGACCTGCCTTAGACATGCAGATGAGCATACAGCTATATTTGCATATATATATATATATATATATATATATATATATATATATATATATATATATATATACACATACACAGAGTATACAGTATATAAACACACATGATGAACCAATATACAAATACATGTAGAATGGTTATCAAAATCATACTGTCCTACAGATAACGCTTCTCTATACAGACAATACTGCTGCGACACACTTTATTCGAGCAAATACCCAGTATGTACCTGGCAGATACCTGGAATGCGCCACTCCTCACCTCAGACAAGCCCCGTTGCGTTTGCCTTCCCAGCCATGGTTCATGCCTGGCTGACGGGCGGCTGATCTGTTAAATGATAATGATTAGGATTTAATAGGCTGCAATGCTTCGCGTGTCTACCAGATGGCATAAATTCATGAATTGTAATGCAGTATATATATATATATATATATACTGTGCAGTATTGCAGCCAGCGGGAATAAAATGCTTCAATCCCTCCCTGGAAAATAACGCAATGCACTCGGGCAGAAAATAGTCACAAACCTCAATACACCCGAGTATACCCGAATTCGTGGGACTAGCCGAGCTCGAATAAAGTGTGTCGCCAGTGTAATAATAATCCATTTAATAATCCTTACTGATTTTACAATATAAAACATAACATTCCAATCCACACAGTACATTGCATTTACATTGTATAAATGATGCATAAAATCTATGCACCATATACATTCTGCAAATGAATGTTAACAATATAATTGCAAGCTACTCTACCAGTAAATACAAACACTTCCAAACAAGTCAACTATTTTAACCAATCAAGTAAACCAAAATCAATATATACTGTAAGTACCAACCAGAAAACACAATTTAAAACCAAAGCCAACCCATACTGTGAGGTCTAACCACCCTCACCCCCTACCCACATACCGTTACCTCCCCCCCCCATCCTGGCCATGGCCCCTCCGCTTCTGCAAAACAGACACAAAAATTAAAACATACAGTACAAAGTAATGTCCCCTTAATCACCATAGCGGTTATTAACCGCTACAGTCATGAAGGGGTTAACCCACCCTCACCCACCACTCGGGGTGCCTACATACCCTCCCACATTAACCCCCCCCCTGTGAGGCCTAACCACCCAGTCAGTACCCACAAGGGAGGCCTACCCACATACCGTTGGGGAAACACCCCACCCCCAGTACCCACACTAAAAACAGTACAATGACCCACAATAAACAGCATTATATTTATTAAATACATTACCCACCCCCTGTGCCCCCCCCATAAATACAAGATTTATCCTTTTACATACAGGGTTCATAACGCAGCCCCACGCTAGTCCCCGGTGGGCTGGCAGGGCACCTGGACAGACCTACAGTTTACCAGCAGCATTCCACAGGTACTGGAGGCCTGCTGGTGGATCCTGCCAGCACCATGGCCCTCAGGTGGTCTCCTTGGGTCACCGTGGGCCACAATTGGGTCCCCACGGTAGGCCAAAGGATGTCTGGGAGCCCCGGGTCAAACCCACAGGTGTCTGCGGGGCCTCGGGTGGTTCCCATGGGGGTCTGGGGAACTCACGGGTGCTCACTACGGGTCCGCGGTGCCCCCACAGAAGTGGGACCACACATCATCATCCCCGCACCTACGGGTCGGAGGTGCCCCCACAGAAGTGGGACCACACATCGTCATGCCCGCAGACTACGGGTCGGAGGTGCCCCCACAGAAGTGGGACCACACATCGTCATCCCCGCATGTGTCACCCGTGGAACCACCAGCCTGCTACCCTTTAGGATACCCGAGAATACCCACAGGTGGTCTCCATAGGCCCCACGCAAAACCACGGAATCAAACCCTGAATGTAAAAAAAATAAACCTGGCCTATACATTCAATACATACACCCTCCCCCCCAACACCTACAGTACAATAATGTGCAAAATAACTATTATCCAGATATGGATAATAGATTAATTGCCCATTATTAAAAACATTAACTAGCATATACAAATAAATAAAGTACTACTGACCTCATCAATACGAAGTGTCCGTTGCCAGCAAAATCCTTGTCTTGTCCACAACATACATAGCAAATACAAAGCCAATACATTGCAATTACATTCAGATATCAATTAACCCCTTAAACACCTTATCAGATAATAACTGTAAAGGTGATTAAGGGGTTAAGCCACACAGGCCCGATACCCACCCTTCACCCATGAATTTGTACTGTGGCTTCATCATGCAACTATATATATATATACTGTATATATATACAGAGAGACAGAGAGAGAGAGATAAACAGTATATATATATATATATGTATAGTATATATATATATATATATATATATATATATATATATATATATATATATATATATATATATATATATATATACACACACACACGTTATATACACACCCATGATAAACCAATATAAAGTACAAATAAATGTAGAAGGGTTATCAAAAGCATACTGCCCTACAACCAAGTAAACAAAAATCAAAAGCCAATACATTGCAATTACATTCAGATATCAATTAACCCCTTAAACACCTTATCAGATAATAACCGCAAAGGTGATTAAGGGGTTAAGCCACACAGGCCCGATACCCACCCTCACCCATGAATTTGTACTGTGGCTTCATCATGCAACTATATATATACTGTATATATATACAGAGAGACAGAGAGACAGAGAGAAAGATATATATATATATATATATATATATATATATATATATATATATATACATACATACACACGTTATATACACACCCATGATAAACCAATATACAGTACAAATAAATGTAGAAGGGTTATCAAAAGCACTGTCCTACAACCAAACACTTCTCCATACATACACACTAAATTAAAATCAATTTCCTTTAATATTCATAACTGATCTCTCAATCTAAATCATCACTAAACCTCTGAAAAGCCATTTAAACAACTTACATACATTCCAATATAAATGATGCCTAAATATCTATGCACCATATACATTCTGCAAGTAAACAAAACTCAATTAGCAATCATTATTTACATCCCTAAACAATTCACACTAGATCACGAACAATAAAACTATTAACAAATTCACGCCTAGAGCAGAACAATTAAGCCTTTGAAAAAATATAAGTACCGACAAAAATACAACCTTTACAAACCAAGCCTATCCCTGACCTTCCTCAAACACACAATACAATACCAAGGAATACATCTATCTAATTTTAAAATACTTTAAACTCACAATAAAGCATACTGTAGCAGCATACACAAAATAATTTAAAACACATCTAATCCAGCTTTTAAAACAACATAATTTCTTACCCTGTACTGTACTGTATGTATATATCTCTCTAGACATATGTACATACATACATACATACATACAGTGGCAAGAAATGATATACCACAAAAAAAAATAATACACATGTTTGTTAAAAAACCTTTTGAAAAAATTAACAAGTTAAATAAAATACATTTCTTTACTGTAGTTCACTTACCATTACTTGCCCCCACCGACTCCCGTTGCGCAGCATACTCACGAACCAATCCATGATCAGGAACCCATAAAATAATAAACCAGAAAATAATAAACATTAAACTAAAAATCCAAACCAATCCACGGGTCTTCTATCTGTAATCCATCTTCATCTGTGTTCTTCTTTCTTTTATCTCCTTCCAGCGGGGTGGGGCGGGGTCTTCTCCCCGTCTGCGGCCACGCCCTAGTCTTCTTTCTTTCCCGGAGGTCCTTCCTCCGCGGCGTCTGGCTTCAAAATGAGACGACATAGGCTTTTAAAGGCCTATGACGTCACATTTTGCGTCATGGTTCCCACGGTCCTGATTGGACCGTGAAAACCATGTGTTTTGGCCAACAAAAAAATAAATGATGACATCAAATGATCACATGGTATGGTAGCCAATCAGAGCGTGGGAACTCCATCCCTACTCTGATTGGCTACCATACCATGTGAAGGCGGCCATGTGCCTTTTCATGACGTCATCTTAAAGGCAATTGAAGCAAAGCCATTCTGATTGGCTGTGCTTTCATTCCCTTTAAGTGACGTCATCATTTTTTTTTTTGTCGGCCAAAACACATGGTTTTCACGGTCCAATCACGACCGTGGGAACCATGATGCAAAATGTGACGTCATAGGCCTTTAAACGCCTATGTCGTCTCATTTTGAAGCCAGACGCTGCGGAGGAAGGACCTCCGGGAAAGAAAGAAGACCAGGGCGTGGCCGCAGACGGGGAGAAGACCCCGCCCCGCCCCGCTGGAAGGAGATAGAAGAAAGAAGAACACAGATGAAGATGGATTACAGATAGAAGACCCGTGGATTGGTTTGGATTTTTAGTTTAATCTTTATTATTTTCTGGTTTATTATTTTATGGGTTCCTGATCGTGGATTGGTTCGTGAGTAAGCTGCGCAACGGGAGTCGGTGGGGGCAAGTAATGGTAAGTGAACTACAGTAAAGAAATGTATTTTATTTAACTTGTTAATTTTTTCAAAAGGTTGTTTAACAAACATGTGTATTTTTTTTTTGTGGTATATCATTTCTTGCCACTGTATGTATGTATGTATATATGTCTAGAGAGATATATACATACAGTACAGTACAGGGTAAGAAATTATGTTGTTTTAAAAGCTGGATTAGATGTGTTTTAAATTATTTTGTGTATGCTGCTACAGTATGCTTTATTGTGAGTTTAAAGTATTTTAAAATTAGATAGATGTATTCCTTGGTATTGTATTGTGTGTTTGAGGAAGGTCAGGGATAGGCTTGGTTTGTAAAGGTTGTATTTTTGTCGGTACTTATATTTTTTCAAAGGCTTAATTGTTCTGCTCTAGGCGTGAATTTGTTAATGGTTTTATTGTTCGTGATCTAGTGTGAATTGTTTAGGGATGTAAATAATGATTGCTAATTGAGTTTTGTTTACTTGCAGAATGTATATGGTGCATAGATATTTAGGCATCATTTATATTGGAATGTATGTAAGTTGTTTAAATGGCTTTTCAGAGGTTTAGTGATGATTTAGATTGAGAGATCAGTTATGAATATTAAAGGAAATTGATTTTAATTTAGTGTGTATGTATGGAGAAGTGTTTGGTTGTAGGACAGTGCTTTTGATAACCCTTCTACATTTATTTGTACTGTATATTGGTTTATCATGGGTGTGTATATAACGTGTGTATATATATATATATACTGTATATATCTCTCTGTCTCTCTGTCTCTCTGTATATATATACAGTATATATATTTAGTTGCATGATGAAGCCACAGTACAAATTCATGGGTGAGGGTGGGTATCGGGCCTGTGTGGCTTAACCCCTTAATCACCTTTGCGGTTATTATCTGATAAGGTGTTTAAGGGGTTAATTGATATCTGAATGTAATTGCAATGTATTGGCTTTTGATTTTTGTTTACTTGGTTGTAGGGCAGTATGCTTTTGATAACCCTTCTACATTTATTTGTACTGTATATTGGTTTATCATGGGTGTGTATATAACGTGTGTATATATATATATATATATATATACTGTATATATCTCTCTCTCTGTCTCTCTGTATATATATACAGTATATATATATATATAGTTGCATGATGAAACCTCAGTACAAATTCATGGGTGAAGGGTGGGTATCGGGCCTGTGTGGCTTAACCCCTTAATCACCTTTGCGGTTATTATCTGATAAGGTGTTTAAGGGGTTAATTGATATCTGAATGTAATTGCAATGTATTGGCTTTGTATTTGCTATGTATGTTGTGGACAAGACAAGGATTTTGCTGGCAACGGACACTTCGTATTGATGAGGTCAGTAGTACTTTATTTATTTGTATATGCTAGTTAATGTTTTTAATAATGGGCAATTAAAATCTATTATCCATATCTGGATAATAGTTATTTTGCACATTATTGTACTGTAGGTGTTGGGGGGGAGGGTGTATGTATTGAATGTATAGGCCAGGTTTATTTTTTTTACATTCAGGGTTTGATTCCGTGGTTTTGCGTGGGGCCTTATAGAGACCACCTGTGGGTATTCTCGGGTATCCTAAAGGGTAGCAGGCTGGTGGTTCCACGGGTGACACATGCGGGGATGACGATGTGTGGTCCCACTTCTGTGGGGGCACCTCTGACCCGTAGTCTGCGGGCATGACGATGTGTGGTCCCACTTCTGTGGGGGCACCTCCGACCCGTAGGTGCGGGGATGATGATGTGTGGTCCCACTTCTGTGGGGGCACCGCAGACCCGTAGTGAGCACCCGTGAGTTCCCCAGACCCCCATGGGAACCACCCGAGGCCCCGCAGACACCTGTGGGTTTGACCCGGGGCTCCCAGACATCCTTGGGCCTACCGTGGGGACCCCATTGTGGCCCACGGTGACCCAAGGAGACCACCTGAGGGCCATGGTGCTGGCAGGATCCACCAGCAGGCCTCCAGAACCTGTGGAATGCTGCTGGTAAACTGTAGGTCTGTCCAGGTGCCCTGCCAGCCCACCGGGGACTAGCGTGGGGCTGCGTTATGAACCCTGTATGTAAAAGGATAAATCTTGTATTTATGGGGGGGGCACAGGGGGTGGGTAATGTATTTAATAAATATAATGCTGTTTATTGTGGGTCATTGTACTGTTTTTAGTGTGGGTACTGAGGGTGGGGTGTTTCCCCAACGGTATGTGGGTAGGCCTCCCTTGTGGGTACTGACTGGGTGGTTAGGCCTCACGGGGGGGGTTAGTGTGGGAGGGTATGTAGGCATCCCGAGTGGTGGGTGAGGGTGGGTAAACCCCTTCATGACTGTAGCGGTTAATAACCGCTATGGTGATTAAGGGGTATGGGGACATTACTTTGTACTGTATGTTTTAATTTTTGTGTCTGTTTTGCAGAAGCAGAGGGGCCATGGCCAGGATGGGGGGGGGGGGTAACGGTATGTGGGTAGGGGGTGAGGGTTGTTAGACCTCACAGTATGCACATTGGGTCCCCCCCCCTCCCCACATTTACATACACTGCACTGACAGCAGGGAGGGAGATTTACTGGTAACAGAAACATCTCTCTGCCTTCAGTGTAATCTGTTTAAGGCCCCCTCCCCCCTAATGTGTGTTTCTGTAAAATCTCTCTCCCTTCAGTGTAATCTGTTTAACAGAAACATTAGGGGGGAGGGGGCTTTAGGCCTTTACATCTCTCTCCCTTCAGTGTAATCTGTTTAACAGAAACATTAGGGGGGAGGGGGCTTTAGGCCTTTACATCTCTCTCCCTTCGGTGTAATCTGTTTAACAGAAACATTAGGGGGGAGGGGGCTTTAGGCCTTTACATCTCTCTCCCTTCAGTGTAATCTGTTTAACAGAAACATTAGGGGGGAGGGGGCTTTAGGCCTTTACATCTCTCTCCCTTCAGTGTAATCTGTTTAACAGAAACATTAGGGGGGAGGGGGCTTTAGGCCTTTACATCTCTCTCCCTTCAGTGTAATCTGTTTAACAGAAACATTAGGGGGGAGGGGGCTTTAAACAGATTACACTGAAGGCAGGGAGATACAGGGAATATACTGTATTGTTCATCATGTACATTGCAATGCTGTGTATAAAGTATAAGGTTTTTTACAATTAGATAGATGTAATCCTTGGTATTGTAAGGGTTAGCTTTGGTTTTAAATTGTGTTTTCTGGTTGGTACTTACAGTATATATTGATTTTGGTTTACTTGATTGGTTAAAATAGTTGACTTGTTTGGAAGTGTTTGTATTTACTGGTAGAGTAGCTTGCAATTATATTGTTAACATTCATTTGCAGAATGTATATGGTGCATAGATTTTATGCATCATTTATACAATGTAAATGCAATGTACTGTGTGGATTGGAATGTTATGTTTTATATTGTAAAATCAGTTAGGATTATTAAATGGATTATTATTATTGTCTGCATAGAGAAGCGTTATCTGTAGGACAGTATGATTTTGATAACCATTCTACATGTATTTGTATATTGGTTCATCATGTGTGTATATATACTATATATATATATATATATATATATATATATATATATATATATATATATATATATATATATATATATATATATATATATATATATATATATATATATATATATATGTGTGTGTGTGTATACAGTGTATATATATATACACAGTATATACTGTATATGTATAGGGATTGTTATTATATATATACTGTATATATATCCAGTATATATATACAGTATATATTTATTTCTCTTCATGTATTTATTTATTTAGATTTATTTATTAATTGTGGGACTGCTGTGTGTGTGTATTTTTTTTATTGTGGGTAGCGGGGGTGGGTGAATGGGGTATTAGCCCCAACGGTGCTTGTTTAGGGCTTGCGGGGGGGTAGCGGGAGGGCTTAACCCCTTCATGACCGTAGCGGTATTAACTGCTACAGTCGTGAAGGAGTTAAGTGCACCCGCAACCCCCCCGCAAGTCCTAAACTCACACCAAGGGCCAAATACCCCCCTCACCCATCCCCACTACACACAATAAAGCGGGCACGGTGGGTTAACCCCTTCATTGCCTTAGCGGCTATCCGCTATGGTAATGAAGCAGCATTTCTGTATTTTTAATAATATTGAGCAGGAGCAGGGGGGGTCCCTGAGCATTAATTTCTGGCTCAGGGAACCCCCTGCTCACTGTACAATATTATTAAAATACAGAAATGCTGCTTCTTTACCATAGCGCATAGCCGCTAAGGTAAAAAACGAGTGTTTATTTATACTGTATACTGTATGTGTTTTATTGATACTGTACATGTGCAGAGGGTCTCCAGAGCAGAACCGCACTGGTTTCAGGTCTGGGGACCCCCTGCTCCCCGAGATACAGGCCCCTTTAGGGGGTGCCGGTATCCCTCTGCTCTGCTTGGTTTACAGGCCGCGATCACGTGGTCGGGCCCTTTAAACCAAGCAGAGGGATACCGGCACCCCTTAAAGGGGGCTGTATCTCGGGGAGCAGGGGGTTCCCAGACCTGAAACCAACGCGGTTCAGCTCCGGAGACCCCCTGCACATCTACACTATCAATAAAAATGTATTTCAAATGTATTTATTGTCATTTATTTATTTATTTATTTAGATTTATTTATTTATTTTTTGGCGGCTGCTGTGTGTGTGTATTTTTTTTATTGTGGGTAGCGGGGGTGGGTGAATGGGGTATTAGCCCCAACGGTGCTTGTTTTGGGCTTGCGGGGGGTAGCGGGATTGGTTAACCCCTTCATGACCGTAGCGGTATTAACTGCTACGGTCGTGAAGGGGTTAAGTGCACCCGCAACCCCCCCGCAAGTCCTAAACTCACACCAAGGGCCAACTATCCCCCTCACCCATCCCCACTACACACAATAAAGCGGGCACGGTGGGTTAACCCCTTCATTGCCTTAGCAGCTATCCGCTGCTATTATTTTTAATAATATTGAGCAGGAGCAGGGGGGGTCCCTGAGCATTAATTCCTGGCTCAGGGAACCCCCTGCTCACTGTACAATATTATTAAAATACAGAAATGCTGCTTCTTTACCATAGCGCATTGCAGCCTATTAAATCCTGATCATTATCATTTAACAGATCAGGCCCCCGTCAGCCAGGCATGAACCGTGGCTGGGAAGGCAAACGCAACGCGGCTTGTCAGAGGTGAGGAGCGGCGCATTCCAGGTATCTGCCAGGTACAAACTGGGCATTTGCTCGATTAAAGTGTGTCGCAGCAGTACAAACAGTTTTTAATTACTGTATACCTTCACAACTGAAACTATCGACTTACTATCTATCAAAGGATTTGAAAAGATTTCTGCCACTTTAATTGGTGTTTTGCAGCTTGTGAGATTTCCTTTTAAATAGTTAAATATTATGATCCACTTTAAATGTGTGATCCACTACATCTTCTCTCCCTGCGTTAATGCTGCACATGTTGTGCTAAACCCTTCCTTTTTACAATGTACATCTACAGTTTACTTTCATCCTGATCTTTTTGTGATATGCCAACTTACCTCTCCTTCATGTCCTTTTGTAAGACAGTTTGTATAACAGTTACTTTTTTTGTGTCGTCTAGTACAAAGACAAGCTCCAATAATCCACCCATAACAACACTGCATGGTTGCTTTTAGCAGTCAGGATTACCGCCTCAAACATCTGAAGTTCAAACACCCAAATGAGAATATGGAAAAGATGAGGAAAGAACAATCTTGCAACATTCCAATAAATATGACAGAAAATGCATCTTTCAACAAGTCAATGCAATTAATAAACAATGTAACTGCTTCTCATTCCAAAAAATATATATTAACAGCTACCACTGGAAAAGATCTTGGAGAAAGTGGGAAGAGTCTGACTCGGTTATCAGAGCAGAACTTACAGAAGAGGACACAGACCAGGGAGAGACCACATCTATGTGGGGAATGTGGGAAGGGTTTTTGTGATTTATCCAGGCTGGACACACACATGAAAACACACACAGGGGAGAGAAAACATTTATGTGGGGAATGTGGGAAGGGATTTAGTATCTTATCAAATCTGGACATACACATGAGGACACACACAGGGGAGAGACCACATGTATGTGGGGAATGTGGGAAGGAATTTAGTCAGTTATCCAACCTGAATACACACAAGAGGACACACACAGGGGAGAAACCACATGTATGTGGGGAATGTGGGAAGGGATTTAGTCAGTTATTCAACATGAACAACCACATGAGGACACACACAGGGGAGAGACCACATGTATGTGGGGAATGTGGGAAGGGATTTAGTGTGTTATCCAGCCTGGACATACACAAGAGGACACACACAGGGGAGAAACCACATGTATGTGGGGAATGTGGGAAGGGATTTCGTCAGTTATCCCACCTGAACATACACAAGAGGACACACACAGGGGAGATACCGCATGTATGTGGGGAATGTGGGAAGGGATTTAGTGTGTTATGGCACTTGAAAACACACAAGAGGACACACACAGGGGAGAGACCGCATGTGTGTGGGGAATGTGGGAAGGGATTTAGTGTGTTATCCAGCCTGGTCACACACAAGTGGACACACACAGGGGAGAGACCGCATGTATGTGGGGAATGTGGGAAGGGATTTAGTCAGTTATCCCACCTTGTCAGACACAAGAGGACACACACAGGGGAGAGACCGCATGTGTGTGGGGAATGTGCGAAGGGATTTAGTCACTTATCCAGCCTGATCAAACACAAGAGGACACACACAGGGGAGAGACCGCATGTATGTGGGGAATGTGGGAATGGATTTAGTTTGTTATCCAGCCTAAACAATCATATGAGGACACACACAGGGGAGAGACCACATGTATGTGGGGAATGTGGGAAGGGATTTAGTCAGTTATCCAACATGAACAAACACATGATGACACACACAGGGGAGAGACCGCATGTATGTGGGGAATGTGGGAAGGGATTTAGTCAGTTATCTGACCTGAAAGCACACATGAGGACACACACTGGGGAGAGACCACATGTATGTGGGGAATGTAGGAAGCGATTTAGTGAGTTATCCAACCTGAAAGCACACATGAGGACACACACTGGGGAGAGACCGCATGTATGTGTGGAATGTGGGATGGGATTTAGCGTGTTATCCAGCCTGAACAAACATATGAGGACACACACTGGGGAGAGACCGCATGTATGTGGGGAATGCGGGAAGGGATTTAGTGTGTTATCCAGCCTGGACACACACAAGAGGATACACACTGGGGAGAGACCGCATGTATGTGGAGAATGTAGGAAGCGATTTAGTGAGTTATCCAACCTGAAAGCACACATGAGGACACACACTGGGGAGAGACCGCATGTATGTGGGGAATGTGGGAAGGGATTTAGCGTATTATCCAGCCTGAACAAACATATAAGGACACACACTGGGGAGAGACCGCATGTATGTGGGGAATGCGGGAAGAGATTTAGTGTGTTATCCAGCCTGGACACACACAAGAGGATACACACAGGGGAGAGACCGCATGTATGTGGGGAATGTGGTAAGGGATTTAGTCATTTGTCCAGCCTGATCAAACACAAGAGAACACACACAGGGGAGAGACCTCATGTATGTGGGGAATGTGGGAAGGGATTTAGTGTGTTATCCCAACTGAACATACACAAGTTGACACACACAGAGGAGAGACCGCATGTGTGTGGGGAATGTGGGAAGGGATTTTGTGTGTTATCCAGCCTGAACACACATAAGAGGACACACACAGGGGAGAGACCTATCTCTAAAGCTAGGCATGTTTAGGGATAACCAGCGACTAAGACGCTCACATATACTGTCATTTGAAAATGAAAGTACACCCTCTTTGAATTCAATGGTTTTACATATCAGGACATAATAACAATCATCTGTTCCTTAGCAGGTCTAAAAATTAGGTAAATACAACCTCAGATGAACAACAACACATGACATATTACACCGTGTCATGATTTATTTAATAAAAATAAAGACAAAATGGAGAAGCTATGTGTGAAAAACTAAGTACACCCTTACTGCTTCCATAGGAATTAAGATGCTATGTAGCAGACAGGTGCTGCTAATCAAATGCCCTTGATTAATTGATCATCAGCAAGTGTGACCACCTCTATAAAAGCCGAAGTTTTAGCAGTTTGCTGGTCTGGAGCATTCAGGTGTGTTAACACAATGCCAAGGAGGAAAGACATTAGCAATGATCTTAGAGAAGCAATTGTTGCTGCCCATCAATCTGGGAAGGGTTATAAGGCAATTTCCAAACAATTTGAAATCCATCATTCTACAGTGAGAAAGATTATTCAAAAGTGGAAAACATTCAAGACAGTTGCCAATCTTACAAGGAGTGGACATCCCATCCAATGCACCCCAAGGTCAGACCATGCAATGCTCAGAGAAATTGCAAAATACCCAAGAGTTACAGCTGAGACTCTACAGGCCTCAGTTAGCATCTTAAATGTTAAAGTTCATGACAGTACAATTAGAAAAAGTATGTTTGTTTGGAAGGGTTGCCAGGAGAAAGCCTCTTCTCTCTAAAAAGAAAATGGCAGCACGGAAAAGGTTTGCAAAGTTACAGCTGAACAAACCACAAGACTTCTGGAACAATGTCCTTTAGACAGAAGAGACCAAAGTGGAGATGTTTGGCCATAATGCATAGCGCCACGTTTGGCGAAAACAAAACACAGCATATCAGCACAAACACCTCATACCAACTGTCAAGCACGGTGGTGGGGTGATGATTTGGGCTTGTTTTTGCAGCCATAGGACCTGGGAACCTTGCAGTCATTGAGTTGACCATGAGCTCCTCTGTATACCAAAGTATTCTAGAGTCAAATGTGAAGCCATCTGTCCAACAGCTAAAGCTTGGCCGAAATTGGGTCATTGTTACGATTGTGCTCGCCACAAACCAGGACCGGACCACAGGACTGAGGTGGGGTTATATAATCACCGACCTTAGTCCGCACAGACTGATCCGGAGTGCGCAGTTCGTAGTCGTACATAGCAGGGTCAGGATTGGAGAAGGCAGCATCGTCGTTATTCAAGCAGGAGTTTGGCAACAGGTAGACAGGAGTTCCCCGCTTCAGCTTAGGAACGTGAGTGCAGGAGTGGCCTCTGCGTGAGGAGCGGCCTCTGCCCATGATGCCGTTCTCAGAAGGGGGAGACAGCAGGCTGGCCGAAGTACACCGCGGGGCAGTGTCGGGGAAAAACCAACGCTTCAGCACAGTAGTCCAAAGCAGGCCTCTGTGTGGAGAATAGCAGCAGGCCTCAGGAAACGAATGGTAAACTCTGCTAGGGGAGAATGCAGCCGGTACCAGGAACCAGTGCTGGCTAACCAACGCTTCAGCACAGGAGTCAGGAACCGGCCTCTGCGTGAAGAGTAGCATCAGGCCTCCGGATAATCAGGAAACACAGGCCTCTGCATGGAGAGTAGCAGCAGGCCTCAAGATACTCAGGAACTACTAATTAGAACTAGAGAGGTTAGTACACAAGGACACAAGCCAGGCTGCTTGTGGCAGAGACAGTAACGTCCATAGAAGGATTATGCTCGGCAGAGACGCATTGTGGGAATGCAGTATTTAAAGGTCAGTGAACCAATAGCAGAAGGGGAGAGTGACAGCATTGCTCTAATGACTGAGCCCAGGCTGGGGCTGCAGTCATAGCATGCACAGCTGCTGTAGATACCACGGGGAGTGTTCCAGGAGTGCACAGGTCTGCAAGGCAGGGTAAGCAGTAAACTGAGGTGTGGATTCCTTACAATACCCCCCTCCCCTTCAGATGAGACCTCCGGACGAACATAACCACTCCTAGCGTTGGGGGACCTGGAATTGTTCCGGAATTGTCTAGGATGGAGAGTAGAGTTGTGGTCCAGAGACTCGTGGGCACTCATTGGTATCGGAGACATAGAGTTGTTCCTAAACTTCCTTAGGCGAGAGGTGTCGTTGAAAGCCCACAGTTTGTTGGGATTCCTTACAGTACCCCCACCTCTGGGTGAGAAGCCTGGGTGGATAAGACCATTAATAGGTCTGGGAGACATTGAGTTGTTCCTGAAGTGTCTCAGGTGAGAATTAGGTCCAAAATCCAGCCGTACATTGGAGAGTGCCACAAAGGAGAGCGGTGGCACTGCGGTTCTCGGTACATGGGCAGTGGGACCAGGGGACTTGGAAATCTAAAGCTGAGAAAAGACAGGGGACCCTGGAATAGGTACATCAGAAGGGCAGCAGCCAGGTGTCCGGTGCATAGTAATAGTCCAAGAGTACGGGGCACAGGACACTGATAGTCAGATATGAATGACATTGGGGACTTCAGGGCAGACAATGGCTTTGGTGGAATCAGCACGTAAGAACTTGCGAGAGTCTTTAGCTCCCAAGGAATTCCAGGTGGTGGTTAGCAAGGGTATTGGGCGGGCGGGTTCACTGCAAGATATTGGAGCAGTAGACTTGATTCGAACCAGGCTTGTAATCCCAAGCAATTCGAGAGAGCCGGTAGCAGTGTTTACGTAATTCTTGGTTGTGGTACAGGCAGTTGAAGGGTCCGCCTCCTTTGGCCTCTGAAATTTGGGGGAAATCAAATCCGAAGTTATGGCCTTGGCGAAGGGCATAGTAAGCATCAAGGAGACAGTAGGGGACAGCATGTCCATACCCATAATGGGGCCATCGAGAACAGGGACGGACGCCTCAGGTAAAGCAACGAGGTCCAGTATGGGTGTCTTCGTCTTAGAGAATGAAGAAATGCAATCCAGAAAGGGCACTTTAGACACCGCACAGAAACCTGCGAGTAAAGACTCTGTTTGAAAGGTAAAAAAACAGATCTTTTCCAATAAAGCAGGAGGCTGGGTAAGCAGTGCAATAGCCTTAGGAATGAAAGTCTTGGGGTAAAGCTTGGTACCTTCACAGCGAGAAAGCAAACGGAGAACATGAACTTGAGTTAGCCATGGAGGTCCCAGGTAACAGGGTCTTGCATGATACTGTGGGAGAAGCAATGCGGAATATGACTGTTTTAAACACAGGGTCATTTGCATCGGTAGCTACATAAACCTTCCTGAGAGGTACCCCTAGTTTTGCGACAGAGTTGGACAGACAATAATATGTACCCCAAGTGTTGTGGAAGACACAGTGAAATATAAGTCCATCTTAAAGACAGGGCTTTTCGAAAAAAGGACGCAGTGGATATTACCGAAAGTTCCAAGTGCGATACCCCTGAGTGCGTGGTAGCAGATATGCAGTCAGTAGCGGATACCCCGAATACTGTGGGCGAATCAGCGTGAGACAGTATTATTTGAGGAGCGGGCATCCCAGACTTTAAGGCTAAGCGTGGAGTTATAGGGAGATTAGAATGAAAAAGGCTATTTCCAGCCGTGAGGAGCTTTGAGTCATTTTTAATCATCCCAGAGGCTGTGGCATGATCCGTGAAAGAAACTAGGGTAGACTTTCCAATGGAAACAAGGGACATCTTGCTTGTCACTGAAGTGGGTAATTGTCAACCAGCAGGAACTGGACTAGCTACTGTAATAAGATCAGAGAACATTGTGCTTGTTTCTGAATTGGGTCTCTTGAGAATCCCTAGTGAGGGCATAAGACTCTATGGGAGACTCAGGGACAGGGGTCTTGGGATCAAATAAAGGAATTGCAGGTATCACAGACTTAATATGAGAAATACCTTGCAAAACAGGAATTTTAGCAAAGGTGATAGGCATCTTACAGACTACAGCAGAGGTGGAGGGCAGACATTCAGGCTCTACCTAAGGAGTTAGAGAGAAGGCAAGGGTAACACAGGAAGTGCTGGGGAGACCTTAGAAGCTGTAAGGGGAGACTCAGAGCGTAGTAAGGGACCAGGGGCAGATAAGCTGATCTCTGAAGTGATAGCCTGAGGGACCGTAGAAGAGGGACTAATACCTGTCACAGGTCCCAAGGAGGCAGACTTAGAGTCAAGGACAGGAATATCAACACTCAGAGACAGAGGAGGAAAAGCATTGGGAACAGGCATAACAGATAGGACAAATGGAAGTGAGCTAGGGAAGGCTGCTTCTACAACAGGAGATTTAGTAGAGGCAGAGCTTAACTCAGCGGCTGCTGGAGAACTTTTAACTACAGTGAGAGGGAACTGCAGGTTTACAAAATCAGGGGTAGAGGGAGTTTTAGATTTGAAAACCTGATCCTCCAAAAAGGAGGGGCCTGACTGTACTTTTACTAAGGGAGAAACAGCAGATACGCTGATCACAGAAGTGGTTACTTGAGGAGAAGTGTCTGGGAAATCAGCCACAAAGGCAGAATCCACGAAAAGAGAGCTATACTCAGAAGCAGGGATTTCAGCTCTCTGATTAACAGAAGGGGTAGGAGAAATACCTGGGAGAGGGAATTCTGTGAACAAGCTTAAGGCTGAAACAGACTCATGAACAATACTATTAATTGGGACCAGCTGTTTAGTAAATGTTTCAGGAGGCACGGCAGCGGGAACTTTAGCTGAGCCAGGGGGGTTACAGAAATGATTCTCCAAGGGCTCAGCAACTAGAACTTTGGGGAAGACATTAAGTACAAGACCTGCTGTCAGACTTGGGGGTGGAGAACTCACAAGATTTAAGTCAGGCTGAGCCTGAAAGTCAGAAAAAGAGAAGTTACTGTAGCCACCGAAAGTGGGGTCATAGGGGGTTCAGCCTCTGACACTAGGGACATAACATGCACATCTGCGGAATACAAGGGTTAACAATGGGGACCTGATACAGCAGATTAGCAGGGGTTAGAACAGAAATAACCTCGGGGACAGAGCTAAGAAATTCTGAGTTAGAAAGTGAGGGCAAAGAGGGTTCATTCTCTGGTGCTAGGGAAGACACACTGACCTGGGGAATGCAGGGATTTACAGTGGGGGACTCATAGGCCTGACTAGCAGGGGTTAAGACAGGAATAACCTCGGGGGCAGAACCCTGGGAGGTTAACTCAGGACTAGGGACCATGACAGCTTCTTCCTTAGCAGGCAGCGACAGGGAGATGGTTTGGCTATTCTTAGGAGGGGGTGGTACCCCTACGGGTTTAGTAACAGGGTTGGCAGAAAAGAAATTGTGATTAGAGAGTGCGTAGGCAGCGAGAAGAGGGTCATGCTCACTTCTGATTAGGTCAAAATCTCGGTACAACACACAGGCAGCATCTACAATCTGATCTAGAGTCTTTCGATCTGAGGTGGAAAAAGCAAGGTGCCGTTGGGAGAGCAGGGCCTGTTGAGACTTTCTTTCCTATTTAAATTGCTGAGATCTAGTAAGGAGTTCTTTACGAATCAGTCTTTCCTGAGGGGTTAAACCTTCATACATGAACGCACTCTACGCCGGAGGCAGTCTCTCAAACAGGTATGTTCTTCCAAACAGGGACTGGTCCGCAGCCTGGGACATAGGTACAGTTAAACATTTACCAACCCCCGCCACGGCACGGTCCGGTTTTGTGGGGCCGAGCATACTGTTACGATTGGGCTCACACAAACCGAGACTGACCGCGGGGCTGAGGTAGAGTTATATAATCACCGACCTTAGTCCGCGCAGACTGATCCGGAGTGCGCAGTTCGTAGTCGTACATAGCAGGGTGAGGATTGGAGAAGGCAGCGTCGTCGTTATTCAAGCAGGAGTTCGGCAACAGGTAGACAGGAGTTCCCCACTTTAGCTTAGGAGCGTGAGCGCGGGTGTGGCCTCTGCACGAGGAGCGGCCTCTGCCAATGACGCCGGTCTCAGCAGGGGGAGACAGCAGGCTGCCCAAAGTACACCGCGGGGCAGCGTCGGGGGACAACCAATGCTTCAGCACAGAAGTCCAAAGCAGGCCACTGTGTAGAGAAAAGCAGCAGGCCTCAGGATACTCAGGATACTCTCTGCTAGGGGAGAATGCAGCAGGTACCAGGAACCAGTGCTGGCTAACTAACGCTTCAGCACAGAAGTCAGGAACCGGCCTCTGCGTGAAGAGTAGTAGCAGGCCTCCGGATAATCAGGAAACACGGGCCTCTGCATGGAGAGTAGCAGCAGGCCTCAAGATACTTAGGAATTACTAACGAGAACTAGAGAGGTTAGTACACAAGGAGACAAGCCAGGCTGCTTGTGGCAGAGACAGTAACGTCCATAGAAGGATTATGCTCGGCAGAGAAGCATTGTGGGGAATGCAGTACTTAAAGGTCAGTGAAACAATAGCAGAAGGGGCGTGTGACAGCATTGCTCTAATGACTGAACCCAGGCTGGGGCTGCAGTCATAGCTTGCACAGCTGCTGTAAATACCAGGGGGAGTGTTCCAGGAGTGCACAGGTCTGGAAGGCAGGGTAAGCAGTAAACTGAGGTGTGGATTCCTTACAGTCATGCAACTGGACAATGATCCCAAGCACACCAGCAAATCTACAACAAAATGGCTGAAAAAGAAAAGAATCAAGGTGTTGCAAAGGCCCAGACAAAGTCCAGACCTCAACCCGATTGTAATGCTGTAGATGGAACTTAAGAGAGCTGTGCATAAACAAATGCCCAGAAACCTCATTGAACTGAAGCAACGTTGTAAAGAAGAGTGGGCCAAAATTCATCCACAACGATGTGAGAGTCTGATAAAGTCATACAGAAAACGATTACTTCAAGTTATTGCTGCTAAAGGTGGTTCTACAAGCTATTGAATCATAAGGTGTACTTATTTTTTCACACATGGCTTCTCCATTTTGGCTTTATTTTTGTTAAATAAATCATGACACGGTGTAATATGTTATGTTTTGTTGTTCATCTGAGGTTGTATTTACCAACTTTTAAGACCTTCTAAGGAACAGATGATTGTTATTATGTCCTGATATGTAAAACCATGGAATTCAAAGAGGGTGTACTTTCTTTTTCACATTACTGTAAGTGCAAATGTGTATCTATGGTACGCTAAATCACAATGAAAATTGACTTTAGTTTAGGTGCCTATAACGAGCATTTTATAATGGCTAAAAAAGTTATATCTTTTTAAACGCGTGTTATTTGTATCATTCTTATTGTAGTTTTATTTAAAGAATTTTTTTCTTAATAATGGTTTATATTTCCAAGCTGATGGTTCTAATAAAATGTGCATTCCCCATTATGCTGAAGCGGTCTGTTGCCTCACTTTGCTGTGAATCGGATTAGTGTCACCGCGACCAATTGGCCGCTGGCATTAGGCTGCAGACAGCCCCTCCGCCACCAGCCGCTTCTAATGTAAGTTTTATTACTGTTTTAGATAGGGTGTTAACTTAAGGGGTTTCAGGGTAGGGGATTTTAGGGTAAGAGCTTAAGGTTGGGTATGGGGGGGCTTAGGATATAGGGGTTTTAGGGTGGGGGTTTTAGGCACTTACCTTAGCGGCAAAGTGGCCAGTGGTGGGGTGAGTCGCAGCAAAATGGCAGCGACCAAATGTCCTAGAGTGTCCTGTGAATATTGAGGTGGAGGACAGAGACACAGACTAACGTCTCCAGTGAGGGACATCAATGCAGCCACCTTTACATACTGTATGTCATGTTCCTTTAATATCTCTAGAGAGCAGCAAGGGCTGATTATCTATTTCACAGGTTACACATTGAAATGAAAATGTACCTGAGGGGGTTAAGTGTCCCATTATTAACAACATATACATACAGTATGCAGTAATGATATTACAAGTGGTGCCACCTCACACAGGGGGCTTTCCCACTGATGGTTACATTTGCACACCTCTATGGCAGAGATTCGTGTTACACATGCGCTGGCGTTACCTCCCCACAAGCACATTGCCAGGCTGAAGGAGGTGTTCATATGGGAATCTGAGGCCAAAATCTATGGTCAGAGTCCAGGAGACACACACCCAACTTTATTTTGTATTTGTAACTAGCCCAGAATGAAAAGCATTTAACTAGGGGGGAACGGGACTGTGGGCGGGGGGGGGGGGGAGGAGGCACGGGACTGCAGGGAAGCATGCACATGTGGGGGGGGTAAGGGATTGTGTAGGGGCACGGGACTGTGAGGAAGGCACGGGACTGTGGGGGTCTTCAGACTGCAGAAGCCTTTCGTTCACCTCTGAGTCTTTTTTGGGCTAGTTCCGTTTTGGTGGGAAAGTGAGCTTTGTGTTACCAGAGATGTGGGACAGGTGTCAGGTGGTTAACTGAGGAGCAGGTGTTGGGCAGGTGGGCAGAGTGCTATGATTGGACAGGCCAGATGGAGGGCGTGACTAGGGAGTTTGAGCGGGAAAATGAAAGGTACGGTATATCGAGACGTTGCAGAAACAGATAGGGAAATCATCTGAGGTTAGGGGATGTTGGCTGCCCCACTCCCCTCCCTATGTGTTATAATTATAACAGATATATATAAACTGTAGCATCATTCTGTGGTTATTGATCACTTTATACTGACTGGGGTCAGGTTGGAATTGGACAAAAAAACCTTCCATATAAATGATATTAAAACATTTGTCACAATAACAATATGTATCGCAATAGAGAAACCACGTCAGAGAATGTTCTAGTAAATCTATAGAAAATATAATTTCGTTAAAAACAAACAGCAGAACTGGTGACACATGTTTTGTGTTTGTTTGTTTAATTGGTTTTAAGCTGGGGGTCTCCGAATGTTAGGAATCTGATTTCTCAGCGCTGTCCGCGCAACACACAGACTACCCTCAGGGAGATTCAGGGCTCGCAGCGCAACCTCCGCTTACCTGCCACCACGGGCCATCAGCTCCTCCGTCGCCGCAGGGTTCCTCCTCTTGGCGGTCCCGCTGCCCCTCCTCCTTCTCAGTGGAAGGCACGGGTTCTCCGTCCCACGCGCACACGTGTGTCCCCCTTCAACGCTGGTCGCGTGCACACGCAGCTTACAGAGCGCGTGCCCAGCATCTACCCTTCTACTTATTTATTTATTTATAAATTTATTTATTTATAAAATATTTTAGCAGGAAGTAATACATTGAGAGTTACCTCTCGTTTTCAAGTATGTCCTGGGCACAGAGTAAAACAAATAATACATGGTTACAAATACAGTTACATAAATGAACAAGGTATACATTTATATACAAGACATTGCATGCACAGTTAAAGAAAATATATATTATGAGCGTATGAAACAGTTACAGACCAGATTAAAGTGTGAGACAGCCTTAGATTTGAAAGAACTTAAGCTGGTGGTGGATATGAGAGTCTCTGGTAGGTTGTTCCAGTTTTGGGGTGCACGGAAGGAGAAGGAGGAACGTCCGGATACTTTGTTGAGTCTTGGGACCATGAATAGTCTTTTGGAGTCTGATCTCAGGTGATAGGTACTGCATGTGGTAGGGGTGAGGAGCTTGTTCAGGTAGCTGGGTAGCTTGCCCAGAAAGTATTTGAGGGTGAGACAGGAAAGGTGAACTTTGCGCCTACACTCTAGTGATGACCAATCTAGTTCTTTGAGCATTTCGCAGTGATGTGTGTTGTAGTTGCATTGGAGAACAAAACGACAAATTGAATTGTAGAGGGTGTCAAGTTTGCTAAGGTGGGTTTGAGGAGCCGAGCCATATACTATGTCTCCATAGTCAATAATTGGCATTAGCATCTGCTGTGCAATACGCTTTCTGACCAGGAGACTTAGGGAGGATTTGTTCCTGTAAAGTACCCCTAGTTTGGCATAGGTCTTGGTTGTCAGGGTATCAATGTGCATCCCGAATGTTAAGTGGGAGTCAAACCATAAGCCCAGGTATTTAAAACTAGTGACAGGTGTTAGGGTGGTTTTAGCGTTGGTTCTAATCAGGAGCTCAGTCACTGGAAGCTTTACAAACTTAGTCTTGGTCCCAAATACCATTGTTACAGTCTTGTCAGTGTTTAAAAACAGTTTGTTTTGGGAAATCCAGTTTTCGAGTCTCAAAAAGTCAGACTGAAGTATGTGTTGAAGGTCAGAGAGGCTATGGCTGTGTGCATACAGGATTGTGTCATCTGCATACATGTGTATTGAGGCTTCCTTACAAGCTGTGGGAAGATCATTAATGAACACTGAGAAGAGTAGGGGCCCCAGAACAGAGCCTTGCGGGACACCACAGGTGATATCCAGGGGGTTGGAGTTAGAGCCTGAAATGGACACATGTTGGGATCTTCCTGATAGGTAGGACTGAAACCAGTTTAAAGCATGTTTCCTTATTCCAGAGCTCTGGAGTTTGTTAAGCAGGATAGCATGATCAACTGTGTCAAAAGCCTTTGCAAAATCTAGGAATACTGCACCAGTGAGTTGTCCCCGTTCCATTCCACACTGGATTTCATTGCAAACTTTTAGCAGGGTAGTTACGGTGGAGTGTTTGGGACGAAACCCAGACTGGAATTGGCTAGGGAAATTTGTCTTGGTGTAGAACTCGCTTAATTGGGAGTGGACACATTTTTCCATAACTTTGGATAGAATTGGGAGAAGTGAGATTGGCCTGTAGTTTGAGACAGTGTTTTTGTCCCCACTTTTGAAGATTGGGACAACTCTGGCAGTTTTCCAGGTCTTAGGGATATGGCCTGCAGACAGGATAGAGTTGACTATGGACGCAATTGGTTTGGCAATGGCTGGGGCACCAAGTCGTAGGAACCTAGATTGTAGTAAGTCGGGTCCACATTGGCTGCTTAGTTTTAGTTTGAGGAGCGCTTGTGTAATCTCCTCTTCAGATACTGGGCTAAATTGAAAATTGTGGGCAGTGTTGGGAGGGGGTGGGACTATAGGGGTACTCCCAGGATGAGGTTCAGGTTTGGGGTTTGTGCTGCGTTTCGCTAATAAGTTAGTGGCACACCCCACAAAGTAATCATTGAATGCATTTGCAATGTCAGTGGGGTTTGTCAGAGTAATATCCCCCTTAGTGATATTACTTGGTTGTTGATGGTTAGGAGGCTGGAATATATTGTTGATAACCTTCCAGAAATTAGCTGGGTTTGATGTATTCTGGAGGAGATTGTCAGAGTAATATTGTGCTTTTGCATGCCTTGTTTGCCTTGTGCACACGTTCCGCAGGCATCTGTAGTGATTGAGATCCTTGGTAGTGCCAGTTACTTTGTAGCTTTTCCACAAGGCATCCCTGAACTGGTAGAGTGCTATAAGGTCAGGTGTAACCCATGGAAGGTGGGCCCCCCGTACCCTTATTTTGCGTAGTGGAGCATGGGTATCGCAGAGTTTTAAGAACTCGGATTGGAAATAGTCGAGCGCAGAATCAGGGTCGGGAATTAAATCGATTCTGTGCCATGGGCAGTTGGTAAGGTCATCCAGAAACTGTTGTGGGTTAAAGTTTTTAAATGTTCTAGTGAGGAGAACTTTGGGGCTTGAATGGGGCGGTTTAATTTTCCTTACACAGTACACTATTGCATGGTCACTGAAAATGTCAGGAAGGATGCCAGAGGATTGGATTCTGCTGGGGTTTGAGGAGAGAATCCAGTCTAGCAAGGAATGGTTATGCGACTTCAGGTTTATTCGTGTGGGTTGGGAAATGAGTTGCGATAGGTTAAGTGACTTGAGTTGTATCTGGATTTTGTGGTTTTTAGGGTCAAGCCAATTGAAGTTGAAATCCCCAAGAACTAGCAGCTCACTCTTCTCATTCAGAGAGGAAATGGAGGCAAGAAATTGGGTGATATCAGTCAAGGATTGTAGAAGGGCTTTAGGGGGGCGGTAGATGCCAGCAAGCAAGATGGGCTTAGAAAAGGGGAGGCAGATTTTGCCAACTAGAGTTTCAAAAGAGGGTGGACTTGGTGGGCAATGTAGCAGTGTAAATTGTAAGGTGTCTGCAATATAAAATAACACCACTCCTCCTCTCTTTGACCTATCTCTCCTAAAAATGGAGTATCCCTGAATGGCGATATTTGCATCAGGGGTTTTAGAGGATAGCCATGTTTCTGTAAGAACGATGGCTTTGGGTTTATGCATAAGGCACCATGCCCTTAGTTCGTCTAGTTTGGGCAGCAGGCTCCGGATGTTTATATGGGCGACAGATAGCCCTTTTTGGAATTTAAAGGTGGAATTCTCAGGGGCATGGGACAGAGCTGAAATGGGAGGACCTGGGTTAGTTTCAATATCACCTGCTAGAGAGAGTAATAGTATGAGAAGAAATTTGGGTAGTTGTTTACAAGTTGTAAATTTGTGGTGTTTTCCATTAGAGTGAGCAGTGGTTGGTGTGCTGGTTTTTAGAGTTCTCCACCAACATTCAGTAGATAGTGCAAGGCTTTTGAGTAGTCCAGGGTGTATGGTGATGTTGGGTGCGGGCCAGGATGGAGGAGTTTGTAGTGGATAGAGGGAGTGACATCTCCATGAGGCCAGGAGAAAGAAAAAAGTTAGAAGACATAGCAGGTTCATGATGCCAGAGGTAGGCAGTGTTGCATGGAGCTGTTATGAGCAGAGTGAGTGTGTGCAGACTAAACAGCAGGGGTGAACCTGTACCTTGTCATGTGTTTTGCTGCATTGCAATGCTAGGGTCAAGTCAGGGTTTCAGTGTTTTGTGCACTCAGTTTTGGGAGAGGCTGCAGTGAAAGAAGTTGTAAAGGGGTGGGGGGTTAAACTATGCAGGCTAACAAGCATGGGATCATAGTGTGATCTGAATAGCTTACCGTTTGTTGTCTTGAGTTAAAGAGTTTGCAGAAAGAAGCAGTCCCCAGTCACCTCTAGTCAAACTGTAGTCTAACTGTATCACTTTAAATGCCTCACTGCCTAATGCAGTTCCTGCCCAATGCAGCTGAGCTGTTAGTATTATACACAAAAAAAGGTCACATGACCCTCCCCCTCCCCAATCAGTCACCTTGTTCCATTTGTTCAATTAACAGCACAGAGTTAAGAGGAAAGGAAAAAAAAAAAAAATACTTTTTACATTCAAACATACTAACTTATATATCAATTCAACAAGGCCAGATTCAGTCTTATACAGAGAGTTTCAACATCAGGAACATACCTGTGAAGAGAATGCAATTAGATCCATGTCATATCAGCTGAGGTTATTGGTTATTGGTCTTGCATGAAGAAGGTGAGTATATTAACTATATATATATATGTTAACTGTAGTCTAACTGTATCACTTAAAAACCTCACTTTAAAATCTACTTCCACTCCTGCTGTGAGGCTCCGCCCCCGTACACCACACGGGTGTAATCAGAGTGCTACCAGTGCTCACCTGGGTTGTATCAGCCACACCAATCCAGAGAGGCTCCCTCCAGTCCTCCTGACCCGCCCCCATCCCTGATTGGTCAGCCCAGCCTTATCTAGCTTCTCTGAGCCCTCACTCATCGCTCGACATAGTCTCTGTATGGAAGTGTTTGGTGAACTCTCGGTTTATACAGGTTCTGACATGGCTCGTACGACTACCCCCTTTAGCTCTCGACACAGGCTCTCCTTGGACTACGTATACTCTGGCATCCCACGATCACGGCTTGGACTTCAACCTTCCTCATCTCTCCGCTCCCTGACCTCGGCAAGGCAATTACTATTCTACTCCTATAACTGGTACCGGCAAGTATTGTCTACGTTACTTACATCTGGCCTGGCAACACTTAATACCACACTCCGGACACACTCCCTTTGCTGCGGGTGCGTGTATTCCTACCTCCCCCTTCAGCACAGGGGACGGGTCTGGTCTGCGGGCAGCACCGACATAACATTATGTCGAGCCCACAAGACACAGACCAGACTGAAGTAAGGCAGTTTCTCTCTGATCTGCTTCAGCAAAACCAGGCCATGGCGAATCAAATTGTGGCACTTACACGTCAGGTCGCCATACTCTAGTGCCGATTACCAGCCACTTCCTCTCCTGCAGTTAATCTCCAGCCCGCAAGCACAGCTAGAAGCTCTGACGTAAGAATTTCGCCCCCCAAGACTTACGCAGGCGAACCGCAAGAATTTAGGGGTTTCCTCAATCAGTGTGAGGTGCAGTTTGAAATGGCCCCCCATCTCTTCGATATTGGACGTAAGAAGGTAGCCTACATTTATAATCTCCTAACGGGCAGCGCCCTGGCTTGGGCTTCCCCGGTCTGGGAGCGACGTTCTGACCTTATCCAGTATTGCCCGGCCTTTAAGGCTGAATTCCAGCAACTGTTCGATTCTCCCGCACGCCGGGAGATGGCATCTGTTTCTCTCCTACAGATTACCCAATGGCGATGAGCGGTGACGCAGTATGCTGTGGAGTTCCGGACCCTCGCAGCCGAGACTAACTGGGGCCAGGAGGCTCTCGTCTCAGTATTCTGGCAAGGTCTGGCAGATCCTATCAAGGATGAACTTGCTCGTCAACCCAGGCTAGATCAATTGGAGGTTCTCATCAAACTAGCAGTCCGAGTGGATCAACGTATCCAGGTACGCCACTCCGAGCGTCAGCGCACTCGCTTTCATAATTTTCATCCTCCCTTCCTCAGTACTCCTGGGAGTACTCCTGCGGTTACTAGTGCTATCACTCCTCTTCATCCTGCCCTGGAGCTATCAGAGCCAATGCAATTGGGGGTACAACGCATCCGCACAACTATACGTCAATTCCGCTATGCCGGGGGATTGTGTTTCTACTGCGGATCCACTGAGCACCTGGTTTGGGAATGTCCCCTGTGGCCGGGAAATGGGAACACCCAGTGAGTACGAAGGGGCTCTCTCTGGGTGTCATGTCTCCTCATCCCCTCCATAAGGGAGAACTCCCTAAGAAACTCGCCATATCCGTCTCTCTTACAGGCGATAAGTTTCAGACTTCTACCGCAGTGTTGATTGACTCAGGAGCAGGAGGAAACTTTGTGGATCTAGAATTCGCCATGCTAAACCACATACCGCTCGTGAGAAAGAAAAGTCCCATCGCACTGGTCGGTATAGATGGCCTTCCTATTACCCCGGCATACATCTCCTTAGTGACGGTTCCTCTCCTTCTGACCTCACACCCTCACAAGGAGACCTTAGTGTTACGATTGTGCTCGCCACAAACCGGGACTGGACCGCGGGGCTGAGGTGGGGTTATATAATCACCGACCTTAGTCCGCGCAGACTGATCCGGAGTGCACAGTTCGTAGTCGTACATAGCAGGGTCAGGATTGGAGAAGGCAGCATCATCGTTATTCCTGCAGGAGTTCGGCAACAGGTAGACAGGAGTTCCCTGCTTCAGTTTAGGAGCATGAGTGTGGGAGTGGCCTCTGCGAGAGGAGTGGCCTCAGCCCATGACGCCGGTCTCAGCAGGGGGAGACAGCAAGCTGGCAGAAGTGCACAGCGGGGCAGTGTTGGGGAAAAACCAACGCTTCAGCATTCAGGATACTCAGGAACTACTAACGAGAACTAGAGAGGTTAGTACACAAGGAGACAAGCCAGGCGGCTTGTGGCAAAGACAGTAACGTAAAGAGCAGGATTATGCTCGGCAGAGAAGCATTGTGGGAATGAAGTATTTAAAGGTCAGTGAACCAATAGCAGAAGGGGCATGTGACAGCATTGCTCTAATGGCTGCGCCCAGGCTGGGGCTGTAGTCATACCTTGAACAGCTGCTGTAGATACCAGGGAGAGTATTCCAGGAGTGCACAGGTCTGCAAGGCAAGGTAAGCAGTAAACTGAGGTGTGGATTCCTTACACTTAGTCATCAATGCCATCCATGCTCCTGGAACACCCATAAACCTTGGCCTTCCCTGGTTACAGCTTAACAATCTGCAGATTGACTGGACTTCCTCTTCCCCCATCACTTGGAATCCGAGGTCAAGCGAGGCTTTCCAACTCTTGGTCAATACCTCCGTCCCTGAGATTACCCTTCCCCCTGTCTACCACCAGTTCCGGGACGTTTTCAATAAATTCCAGTCAGATCTTTTGCCGCCTCACAGGACCTACGATTGCCCGATCGATCTTGTTCCAGGTTACTGCTTGCCCAAGTCCAAGACCTACCCCTTGTCCTTTCCAGAGTCACAGGCCATGGATGAATTTATCCAGGAGAACCTCAAGAAAGGTTTCATTCGCCCTTCCAACTCCCCATCAGGGGCTGGCTTTTTCTTCCTGAAAAAGAAAGATGGGTCATTAAGACCTTGCTTTGATTACAGGGGTTTGAACCGCATCACCATTAAAAATTGTTACCCCCTTCCCCTTATTACCGAACTGTTCGATAAATTACAGGGGGCTAAGATCTTTTCCAAGTTGGATCTACGGGGGGCCTATAATCTGGTGCATATCAGACAGGGGGACGAATGGAATACAGCTTTCAACACACGTAGCGGCCACTACGAGTACCTTGTAATGCCCTTCGGCCTATGTAATGCTCCAGCAGTCTTCCAGGACTTCATTAACAACGTTTTTCGAAAGGTATTCAACATTTTTGTAATAGTTTACTTGGATGACATACTGATTTTTTCCAAAGATCTCAAGGATCATATTCGCCACACTTCCTACGTTCTCTCTTGTCTCCGTGAACACCACATGTACGCCAATCTGGAGAAGTGCACCTTTCATCAGACCTCTTCTCAATTCCTGGGCTAAATCATTTCAGACGAGGGTTTTATGATGGATTCCGGTAAACTTCAGGCAGTGACTGAATGGGCAAGACCCAATACCCTCAGAGCCATACAACGCTTTTTGGGATTAGCGAATTACTATTGTAAGTTTATACGTAATTTTTCTACCATTGTGGTACCCCTCACAGCTCTTACGAAGAAAGGGGCCGATCCAGCTGCTTTGTCACCCGAGGCTCTGTCCGCTTTCAAGGTACTCAAGGAAGCATTTGTATCCGCTCCTATCCTCCGTCATCCTAACATCGATCTTCCTTTCGTGTTGGAAGTCGACGCGTCCGATTGTGGCACAGGGGCAATTCTGTCTTAGAGACCTACGCCCCAAGACAAGTTACATCCCAGTGCATACTTCTCCAAGAAGTTCTCATCTGCTGAGAGGAATTACGACGTGGGTAACAGGGAGCTCCTGGCGGTGAAGATGGCTCTCCAAGAGTGGAGACATCTCTTGGAGGGGTCGAAAGAGCCGTTTACTATCCTCACGGATCACAAAAACCTTCTCTACATCGAGAACGCCCAACGCCTTGGTCCACGACAGGCTCGTTGGTCTCGTTTTTTCCAGATTCGATTTTCACCTTTCTTATATTCCCGGGACAAAAAACGTAAAGGCGGACGAACTTTCCAGACAACATTCCTCTGAGGAGAGACCAGTGGAGTCCTAGGAGACCATCCTTCCACGGGAGAGGATTCTCGCCACATCTACCTTCAAGAACCTTGATAAGATTATGCATTAATATATACAGGGAACACGTCGCTACCCCAGACAAACATACATAAAGCCTGAGAAGAATCAACCTGGTGCAATTGAAAGAACACAAATGTAAGCACACAAATAATCAGCCAAGATTATATAAAGCCCCCTATAATTGCACTCTAGGTAGGTGACAAAGTATGTATAATGTCAAATCGTAGAAGGCCACCAAATAACCTAATCCCTAAATAGAGTAAACGCCAAAGGTCACATACAAAAGAGAATAAATACTTTAATGCAATCCTATAAAAACGACGAAACACAATAAAAATGCACAAAAGTGCATGGATAAAATCCCCAAATGTGTGGAGTCACGGAGCAATATCATGATAGGTATACTTCTATAACTCATCCAGCGTTGTCCCATACTCATCCTGGTAAATTGGTTTACAACCGCATACGTTTGTGTGGGTACATGCGCTACTGCATACGTTTTTTAGGCATACCAATAGTTGGGTGGCTTTTGAACAACACTCGTTCATGATATTGCTCCGTGACTCCACACATTTGGGGATTTTATCCATGCACTTTGTGCATTTTTATTGTGTTTCGTCGTTTTTATAGGATTGCATTAAAGTATTTATTATTTTCTTTTGTATGTGACCTTTGGCGGTTACCCTATTTAGGGATTAGGTTATTTGGTGGCCTTCTACGATTTGACATTATACTTACTTTGTCACCTACCTAGAGTGCAATTATAGGGGGCTTTATATAATCTTGGCTGATTATTTGTGTGCTTACATAAGATTATGCATTCTCAGAGACGAATTCCTAAGCACTTGGCAGTTCCTGACAACAAACTCTTCGTACTACCCAAATTTGTTCCTGAAGTCCTGAGTTGGGGCCACTCTTCTAAATCCACAGGTCATCCAGGTTTTAAAAATACTATTGACCTTATTCGTCGGATATTTTGGTGGCCTAAAATGTCCCAAGATATTTTGGAATTTACCCGCGCTTGCCCTACCTGCGCACAGAACAAAACATCCCGTCAAAAAATGTAAGGTCTTCTGTTACCTCTACAAGTCCCTGACTGTCCCTGGTCCCATATTTCAATGGATTTCATCGTGGAGTTTCCCAAATCCAGAGGAATTAACACAATTTTGGTGGTCGTGGATAGATTCTCTAAGATGGCTATTTTATCCCTCTGAAAGGACTACCCACCTCTCCCGCCCTTGCTGATATCTTTACGGATCAAATTTTTCGGATTCATGGGATTCCTTCCTCCATTGTTTCTGACAGAGGGTCCCAGTTTGTGTCCAAGTTTTGGAGAACTTTCACCAAGAGATTGGGCATCTCTTCCTCCTTCTCCTCTGCTTATCATCCACAGTCCAATGGACAGACAGAGAGAATCAACCAGTCCCTGGAAAAGTACCTAAGATGCTTTATTTCTGATTCCCAGGATGATTGGTCCCAACTCCTTCCTTGGACGGAGTATGCTGTTAATTCTGCCAAGAATGAAGCCACCCGTGAGTCACCCTTTTATTTAATAAATTATGGGTTTCACCCTTCCTGCTTGCCCATCTGCAACATTCCTTCTGGGGTCCCGGCCGTAGACTAACGCATTTCTTCTCTCCAAGCAGCATGGTCCAGGATTCAGACCACCCTTCTCGACACCTCCCGCAGATCTAAACTTCAAGCCGATCGCCGCCATTTTTTCTGCGCCCTGGTACAGGCCAGGTGATTTGGTATGGCTCTCCTCTAAAAATATCCACTTAAAGGTACCATCCCCAAAATTGGCACCTACATTCCTGGGTCCTTTTCCTATTTTAGAACAGATCAATCCTGTGGCATTTTGACTCCAGGTACCTCACAGTATGAAGATCCCCAATGTTTTTCATGTTTCTCTTAAAACCTTTCCTCACCAGTCACATCTTCCCAGACCAGACTCGCAAGCCAGATCCAGTTACCATCCAAGGTAACGAAGAGTATGAGGTTCAATCTCTATTGAATTCCCGCGTGTCCAGGGGTCAACTCCAGTTCCTAGTGCAATGGAAAGGTTTTGGACCCGAGGAGAGGTCTTGGGTTACTTTAAAGGACATTCACGCTCCGGCTCTTCTTAGAGCCTTCAGAAGGAGGTTTCCGGAGAAACCTTTTGAGGACCGTCCAGAGGCCATTCCTGAAGAGGGGGGTACTGTTAGGAATTTGATTTCTCAGCGCCGTCTGTGCAACACACAGACTACCCTCAGGGAGATTCAGGGCTCGCAGTGCAACCTCCCCTTACCTGCCTCCACGGGCTATCAGCTCCTCCTTCACCGCAGGGTTCCTCCCCTCGGCGGTCCTGCCGCCCTCCTCCTTCTCAGTGGCAGGCACGTGTCCTCCGTCCCACGCATACACGTGTCCCCCCCACCAACTCTGGTCGCGTGCACACCCAGTTTGCAGAGCGCGTGCCCAGCATCTACCCTTCTACTTCCACTCCTGCTGTGAGGCTCTGCCCCCATACACCGCACGGGTGTAATCAGAGTACTACCAGTGCTCACCTGGGTTGTATCAGCCACACCAATCCAGAGAGGCTCCCTGCAGGCCTCCTGACCCGCCCCCATCCCTGATTTGTCAGCCCAACTTATTTAGCTTCTCTGAGCCCTCACTCATCACTCAACATAGTCTCTGTATGGAAGTGTTTGGTGTACTCTTAGTTTCTACAGGTTCTGACACGGCTCGCACAACTACCCCCTTTGGCTCTCGACTTCAGCTATCCTTGGACTACGTATACTCTGGCATCCCAAGATCATGGCTTGGACTTCAACTTCCTCATTTCTCCGCTCCCTGACCTCGGCAAGGCAATTACTATTCTACTCCTATACCCGGTACCGGCAAGTATTGTCCGCAGACTCTTCCTACAGCTTGTCCCCGACCTATCGGACCATGATTTGCACACCGACCGAGCCCACAGAGCCCTGGGCCCAAAGTCATCAGACCCCAACCGTCACAGAGATGTGGTGCTTAGAATGCACGCTTACTCCGCAAAGGAACACATCATGATGGCTGCCAGAGACCTACGCTCCGTGACAATGGACGGTGTGCAAATCCAGCTTTTCAATGACCTCTCCCAACTAACAATAAATAAAAGAAATGCGATGCGTCCACTTACCTCCCACCTCAGAGACCAAGGGGTTAAATACCGCTGGGGGTTCCCCTTTAAGTTGGTGGTGCTCCGCAATGGCCGCCACCATACAGTGTCTGCCCCTGAAGACGCAAAGGACTTCCTAAAAGCATTAGGGATCCCCCTCCCTCCACAGAAGAACAACCGCCCCTGCACGGATGCGACGTCGGAGACGGCCCCCCAAGAAACCCCCCGAGCATCGGAGAGACTGGCTAGTCAGCGACTCCGGTGAATCCAGATGTCCCCGCTGCCTGCTGGAACTCAAAAAATCACAGGACGCCCTCACAGACATCCCACGCAGACCCAGAGGCCCTAAAGACCGAAGCAGATAACTGCCACCAAAACCCTCAACGAACGAGAGTCCCCATGGGCCCTGCAGGCCCCAACACAGCTGCCCACAAGCCTTCGCCCCCCCCTCCCATACCCTGCCCCCCCTCCTTCTTTCCCCCCCCTTCCCTCCGCTCCCACCATCCTCCTCCCCTCTCCCCCCCCTCCACCGCTATTCCCCCCCCCTACCCCATCCCTCGCCCCCTACCCCCCCCCCTCAAACACAAGTATACTGTCTACTTACCTTCCCGTTCCCCCCCGATGCCAAGAGAACCGAAGCTGCACCCGCAGAGTTCCAGGCACCAGCGTAGAGGAACAGCACCCGCGCCACTCCCCAAGCTCCACAGAAGCCGTCCTCTCGCTATCCCTACGAACGAGAATTCCACCCGGGCCCCAACTCGAGGAGGCCCGACTCTGGGACCGGAGAGCCAGGGACTCTCCTAACAGACACCTCCTCCCAGGGACAGCTCCCGGACCCCCCCCCCTCCCCACACCAGTCCCTCTCCTCCCCCCTCCCCCCCCCGCCATCCCTCCTCAACCCCCCCTACCCCATCCCCCCCCTCGACCCCCACCCCCCCCACCCAAACCAGAGTACCCGGCTTACTTACCCCCCCGTTTTCCCCCGATGCCAAGGGAACCAAAGCTGCACCCGTGGAGACCCAGGCACCAGCGAAGAGAAACAGCATCTGCGCTGCTCCACAAAACCCTCTCTCCGCGTTCCCGACGGACAAGAACTTCACCTGACCCTCAACCCGGGGAGGACCAACTCCGAGACCGGAGATCCAGGGGCTCTCCTAATAGACACAACTTTACAAGGACTGTTACCGGAGGCCCCCTCCCCCCTACCCCCCTCACACAACAGTCAGGTTGTATGAACGAACATTGACACCCCTACTCCCTAATAACAAATGTGATGTACCCCATTATCCCCCAAGGAAAGCCCCATTAGCAATATGCAAACCACATATGTCTAAACAAGGTATAAATATACAGTTTAAGCATTGTCCAGGGTTAAGAATGAGCTCTCCTCAGGAAAAAAACCCAAACACTAAAGAATGATATAAATAATATGTCCCCCTCCCCCCCCATCTCGCTCCAAGGTGTCCCCCCCCTCCCCCCCCCAGGGTAGATCTGTTATGCATAACCAACCTTTTTCGCTCTATATCAATGTATGCACCTATATTGATTGTATAGAAGACAACCACAATGTTTAGGCGATACCTCGGCCTAGGAAAAGGACTCCTCCCGAGAGCAATGTTTAAACCACCTACTGATGATGTAAATACTGTGTGCCCCCCCCCTTCCCGCCCTCCCCCCCTCTCCCCCCCAACCCCCCTCCCCCCCTTCTCCTCTCCCCCCCTCCACCCCTCCCCCCTCTCTCCCCCCACCCCTCCCCCCCCCTCACTCCCCCACCCCCCTCCCTATCTTCCCCCCCCTCACTCCCCCACCCCCCTCCCTATCTTCCCCCCCCTCTTCCCCCCCCCTTTTTTCCCCCATCCCTCCCTCCCCCTCTCCCCCCCCCTCCCCCCACCTCTCCCCTCCCTATCTTCCCCCCCCCATCCCTCCCTCCCCCTCTTCCCCCCCTTCCCCTCCCCCCCTCTTCCCCCCCCCCACTCCCCCTCCCCCCTCTCTATCTACCCCCCCTCTTCCCCCCCCCCATCCCTCCCTCCCCCTCTTCCCCCCCATCCCTCCCTCCCCCTCTTCCCCCCCTTCCCCTCCCCCTTCCACTCCCCCCTCCCCATCCCCCTCCTCCATCCCCCCCTTTCCCTCCCATCCACCCCCCTCTCCCTCCCTCTCCCCCTCCCCTTTCCTCCCCAACCCACTACCCCCCCCCCACTCCTCCCCCCCCTACTATCCCCATCCTCCCCTCCCCCCCACCCTCCCCTCCATCCCCCTCTCCCCCCCCCCAACTAACCCAAAGTCTACATAAGTTGGCTACTCCTAAGAACCCGCCCTCCCCCACCCTGCCCCAGGGTGTCCCCCTCTCCCCCCCTAAGTCTGAACTGTTCTATGCACAACCACCCTAGTTCACTCTATATCAATGTACGATCCATTATCCAATAGAAGTCAATTACAATGTTTAAGTGATACTCAGGCCTTGGAAAAGGGCTCCTCCCGAGAGTAACGTTGGTATACCAATGAAAGGTGTAAATATCAGGTGCCTTCCTCCCCCCCTCCCCTCCTCCCCTCCTCCTCCCCCCTCTCCTCCCTCCCCCCCTCTCCCCCCCCCTCTCCCTCCCCCCTCCCCTCTCCCCCCCCCTCCCCTCTCCCCCCCCCCTCTCCCCCCCCTCCTCCCCCCCCTCCCCCCTCTCTCCCTCCTCCCCCCCTCCTCCTCCTCCCCTCCCCCTCCTCTCCCTCCCCCCTCCTCCCCCCCTCCCCCTCCTCTCCCTCCCCCCCCTCCTCTCCCCCCCTCCCCCTCCTCTCCCCCCCTCTCCCCCCGCCCCCTCCTCCCCCTCCCCCCTCTCCCCCCGCCCCCTCCTCCCCTCCCCCCCTCTCCCCCCGCCCCCTCCTCTCCCCCCGCCCCCTCCTCTCCCCCCGCCCCCTCCTCTCCCCCTCCTCTCCCCCCCCCTCCCCTCCCCCCCTCCCCCCGCCCCCTCCTCTCCCCCTCCTCTCCCCCCCCAGTCAATTAAGATAATTTCCCTAAATGTTAAGGGCCTTAATTCAATCCGCAAATCCGCAAATCCGCAAATGCAAATTAGCCCTCCAAGAACTTAAAAAAACTAAAGGGGACATAATTTGTATCCAAGAAACCCATTTTAATACCACAGACCCGCCCAACACATTTAAACACACGTACCCCCAAGCGTTTTTCGCATCCTCCCCCAACAAGAAAAGAGGGGTGGCCATACTGATTAAAAACAATACCCCATTTGCCCCAACACAAGTAACTAAAGACCCAGAGGGACGGTATATACTCCTCCAAGGCACACTATCAGGCTCCCCCATAGCCATCCTTAATATCTACGCCCCAAACGCAAACCAAACCCAATTCCTCCAGAACCTTCTTAGTACCTTTGACCAACCGACGCTCTCCTCCCTCCTCGTCGGTGACGCAAATATGGTTCTAAACCCAGACCAAAATAGATCGGGTCAAACCGCGGCCCCATACGCCACCCAACTACAGAAAAAAGCCCAAAAATTCCAAGAAATCCTTAGAGAATATTCGTTGACAGACATCTGGCGGGCCCAGCACGTGGGCCAGAGAGACTACTCCTTCTACTCAGCCCCCCATCAGTCTTACTCGCGGATCGATTATTTTCTAGGCACCAACAATGTACTCCAGGCATCCTCCCACTCCGACATAGGCCCAATTTCGTCAAATCATTAGCATATAACTGGAAACTTAGCGACACGCTTCTCAACGACCCACAAATGGTCAAGACGATTAAGCAAAAATTACACACCTTTTTCCAGCTAAACAAGGGCTCGGTCCCCGCAGCAGCAATGCTCTGGGAAGCGCAAAAATCCACCATTAGAAGGGAACTCATATCACTAGCCACCTATAAGAAAAAACTAAAGCAAAAAGCCCAGAAAGAATTTACTGAAAAAATCTTAGCGCTAGAGCGCTTACACAAACAATCCCTATCGAAAAAGGTGTTTAGAACCCTTGAGAAGGCGAGATCAGATCTAAGAATGCTCCAACTTGACGAAGTAGAGAGAGCCCTGAAATGGACCAAACAGCGGTTCTACGATAGGGGTAACAAAGCGGACAAACTTCTGGCCTCCAAACTAAGAGGCATTAAGACAAAGGCCCAGATTACAAAGATTAGAACCAAAAGCGGTCAAATCTCATACTGTATAACGAGAAAGACATCGCGCACGAGTTTGCAGAGTTCTACACGGACCTCTACAACCTCCACCCCACTAGCCAGCCATACGAAAACGCTAAGAGCACCTCCGATTATCTAACCCAATGCAACCTCCCGTCCCTCACACAAGAAGAACTCGAGTTCTTAAATCAGAAAATAACCAAAGAAGAACTAGATAATGCAATATCCTCACTTAAAATAGCCAAGACACCCGGTCCGGATGGATTCTCCAACGGTTACTATAAAAAATTAGCAGACTCCCTGTCGCCCCACCTCCTAGAAATGTACAACTCCTTCCTACAGGGAGAACAGATCCCAGACACTATGTCAGCAGCCAATCTGGCCATTATACATAAAGAGGGCAGAGACCCACTTCAATGCGGCAGCTACCGCCCAATATCCCTGTTAAACACTGACCTCAAGCTTTTCAGTAAAATTCTAGCAAACAGGCTGAACCCTATTCTCCCAAGGCTAATTCATATAGACCAGGTGGGATTTGTGTCAGGAAGACAGACCTCTGACAACACCCGCAAAATTATTGATATTATAGACCACGTGCACCTCAAACAGTCCCAGGCCCTGATACTCAGCCTCGACGCGGAGAAGGCCTTTTACCGCATCAGATGGTCCTTCCTTGACCAGACGATGTGCCAATTCGGCTTCGCCGGCCCATTCCTTGATGGGGTTCGAGCCCTCTATACTAACCCAACGGCCCTGCTAAAACTCCCGGGTGGCCGCTCTAACCCAATAAAAATCCAAAACGGCACCAGACAAGGCTGCCTCCTTTCCCCTTTACTCTTCGCCCTGTCCATAGAGCCCCTGGCCGCCCGAATCAGAACGGAACCCACTGTAAAAGGAATCCTAGTCGGAGACAGGGAATATAAAATCTCCCTGTTCGCCGATGACATTATTCTTACCCTATCAGATCCCCTCACCTCCCTCCCCAACCTAGAAAAACTTCTAGACCAATTTGGCCGACTGTCAGACTATAAAGTCAACACAGACAAGTCAGAGGCCCTCAATATCTCACTACCGAACCCCATATGGACAGCCCTACAAAAGAAATTTAAATATAAATGGAATTGTTCCCATATCAAGTATCTTGGGATTAAAATAGCGAGCTCATATGGCTCACTATACCAAACCAACTACCCTCCCCTCTTCCGTCAGATCATAAGAGATCTTGAGACCTGGCAAACCCACCAGATCTCCTGGTTCGGCAGAATAGTATCCACCAAAATGAATATCCTTCCCCGTTTGCTCTACTTTTTTCAGACCCTCCCTGTCCCCGTCCCACTTGCAGAATTGAGAAATATCCAGGCCCATATTCTGCGCTTCATCTGGCAACAACGGAGAGCCAGGGTCCCACGGTCGGTACTTTTGGCGTCGAGGACGAGAGGGGGTCTGGGGGCGCCGGATGTAGTCCGATACTACCAGTCAGCCCAGCTGAGGCAGGCGGTGGTTTGGAACAACCCCCCGGCCTCTAATTTCTGGTTAGAGATAGAGACGCACCACGCGTCCCGACCCCCCTCTCAGCCCTACTACGGACCCAGGCCCACAAAAGTAAGAAGCCCCTGAGACTCAGCCTCGGGGCGATGAGATGCACGTGGTCGACATGGTTAAAAACCAAAGGGAAATATGGCCTAGCTTCAACCCCCTCTCAACTGACCCCCTTATTCGGGAACCCGGATTTCCCGCCCGGCTGTTCCCGATCCCAATTCAGCCAATTTCAAGGCCTAAATATCAGAGTGGTTGCGGACTTACTGGAAAACGATGAGGTCATGCCCCTCCGGGAACGGCGAATCAAACTAACGTCCCCTGATCTCCCTATATTCCAATACCTGCAGATCCGGCACTTTCTAAGAACCCAATCCCCCAGCCTAAAATTCCAACCACGCTCCAGATTTGAGACCCTTTGCCTCAGAGGCGAGTACCAAAGGGGCCTCATCTCAGAGATTTACAAAACACTAGAGGCGGCCCAGCCCCCCCCTAACCATTTGTATATGCAAAAGTGGAGCGAAGACCTAAACACCAACATAGAGAAAAAAAAATAGAGCACTGCTAATGAAATAAGAAAAAGGGCCAGTGGCAAAATGATTATTTATTGGGCATATAAGCCAAAAAAGGGGACAAACACACTAACGTTTTTTTTTTTTCAACTTAAATTTTTTTTATTTTGTTCAGTACATTATATACATACAGTAGATTATCTCTCGGCCGCGTACCGTGACAGTTTACTGTATGTGACAATCCTTCTGTAAATTGGTGGACGTCGTTGGACAAACTGGGAAGACCGACAGACATACTGGGGGGGGGGGGGGGGATCCCCGGTTAGGACCCGGGGGGGGGGGGGGAGAGGGGGGGGACGACGACAGACAAGGGGAATGGAAAAAGAGAAGCGAGAAAGGGGGGGGGGGGGAGGGAGTATGGGGGTTAGGGGGATCTCCTTCCGTGGGTCCGCTTCTGCCTCCCCCATACTGGTTCTCTGCGTCTGAGGACTTTCTGCGTACCCCGTAGGACGTCTGGTTCGTAACTGATTTGTCTCTCTCATTGTCTTGTGTGTCCCTTCTTGGTCTTACGGGGTGATGGGGTGGGGGGGGGGTGGCGTTTCTATCCTAGTGTGTTGTAGGTTCCGTCAATAAGCACTCCCCCAAGGGAGAACGCATTTGTTCCTATTAAAGCCAAATTGAGGACCTCTCCACTCCCCGGATATCTTTCTGGGCTAACCATGGTGCCCATACTTTTTCAAAATTTTCGCCAGTGTCATTGACTAAGCTTGTTAGCATTTCCATCTGGCATACCGTCCAAATTCTATGTCTAATGTTTGGAATTGAAGGGATTATGTTTTGTTTCCATCGTGCTGCAGTCTCCCCCCTCATCGCCATAGCAAAGTGAGCTATCAGTTTGTTTTCGCCTTTGGTGAACCCGATTGCTGGCCTGTTCAGGAGGAACAGCCATGGGTCTAATGGGACGGGTTTACCTGTGATTATGTTCAACCAGTCTTTAATTGAGTCCCAGACTGGGACGATTTTGGGGCAGGACCACAGCATGTGCAACAAGTCTGCCTGCTGTCCACATTGTCTTGGACACAATGGGGAGTAACTGGGCAGAAATTTGGCTAATTTAGCGGGAGTGTGGTACCAGCGCATCATTACCTTATATGCATTCTCCCTTAAGGTTGTGCACATGGAGCTTTTGGAGGTTGCCGTCACTATCTTGGTCCAGTCATCTACCTCTAGCTCCTCCCCTAGGTCACACACTAACGTTTAAAAACTCTGACGCGTTTCTCGCCGTGGAGGCGCTTTATCAAAGAGTACTTTGTGCTCTACTCACATCGGATTATATAATGGTCAGAGGTAAGTATACGCCCACAATTAGGTAAAGGTTAATAAGATATGCAATCAGCTGTATCCTCATGCAAGTTGGAGGAGCGCCCTAGCCTCTGAACATGACACAAATCCGGTGGGGTGAACCAATCTATCACAATCAACATACTGTATAAACATATATTTTAAAAGACAAGCAAAAGACTAATGTCTATACAAGAACAAAAACAAAACAGTGTCCAAAAAAGTCATAAATCAATAAGTGAAGAATACTATATCGAGCAATAATGTGTCTAAATGTGTAAGAAATTTATACAGTATATGTGTAAAACATGATAATTATAATTAATCAGCCCCTTAGTTAAAGGAAAACTGATGTAAGTGTAACATGTTAAGTGTTAAATAAAGAACACATGTATGTGTATGTGTAATGAATGTGATAATAAAAAATGATAAATAATATAAAATGAGTATTATGTGTATAATAAGTGTGAAATAAGAAGAAAAAAACCTTAACTAATAGACAGTAGTCTTAAGAGTAAATAACAGGAATGTGTAAGCTAAAACCAAAGAAATATATTAAAAAACCCTGATCTAACATATAATGTATAATCTAATAGTCACCAAATAGATAAGGAAATAATATCAAAAAAATGAACAACAAATTCTAGTGAGTATATGTCATGAAAAAATAAAGTAATATATATACAAATGTATATAGAAAGAATATATATGATAAGTTATAATATAAAGAATATGTATATTGGTAGAAATATCAATCTACCAATTGAGCCACACATGAACTAATATCATAATATGGTGACATATTTTAAAGCATGAATTCAAAGCAGTAAATGATAAGGATATATAATGCAACTATATAAACAGTTTATACAAATATAATAATTATCAATGAAAGCATAATAATAAAATACTTAAATAAACAAATCTAAAAAACAGATTATCAAACAAGTATATGAAAACATGTACATAAAATAAATACATGTAAATCAATGATAAGTATAAATCACAAAGAAGGCAAGAACTGTTAAATACATATGATGTTATAAAAAATGCTTTAGTTCCCAATCAATATTGATGCCTGAGGGTTGCATAGTGTCTAAGCTGTAAATCCAGAACATTTCTTTTCTGTTCAGTATGCCCAACCTATCTCCTCCCCTGATAGGGGCATGTATGTGGTCTATTCCAGAAAATGAGAAGTTTTTAATAGTACCCTGTGGACAGTTTGTAAAATGTCTTGAGACTGGGTGTGTTAGATCTTTTTTGTTTATTGCACGGACATGTTCCATGATTCTGTTCTTTAAGGGTCGTATGGTACGACCCACATAACCTCTCACACCCACATCTCAAGAGATATACAGTGTAACTTGAGTTACAATTAATGAAAGTATGTATAATTTGCTCTTTCTTGGGATTTATACAATTGAGTTTTTTTATTTTTCTAGCGAACTTACAAATCCCGCAATGTCCACATGGGAAAAAACCTTTTGGTATAGTCGTAATCCTATTGTGATTTGTTTTTGAATCAAACAGACTAGGGGAAAGGAATGTGCCCAATGATTTAGCCTTCCTAAAAACCAATTTTGGCTTGTTCTCAAGAATTGGGGTCAAATCTTTATCCAATTTTAAAGTGTCCCAATGCTTATAAATGATGGAACGTATGCGATCTGACTGCCTGCTCTGTTGGGTGATAAATAATGGAGCTGTCACCTCATCTTGTTTGGATCTCTTTTTGGAGGATAATAGAAGGTCCCTTCTGTCTACATTTTTAACCATATTATGGGCTTCTATGATGTCATGCATCTTATAACCTCTAAATGAAAATCTTGTAATGAGATCATTCTTTGGTTGAACACAACCTTTTTAATCTTGTAAATTGCCCCTTAAGAATGCCCTTTTTAAGAGACTTGGAATGATTACTGTCCGCTCTGAGGTAGGAATTACGTGCATTAGATTTCCTGTAAATATCAGTTTGGATGTCACCCCGCATGTCGACATACAGCATTAAATCCAAATAATAAATGTGATTGATATTTTCTTGATAAGTGAAATGTAAATTCTGATCGTTAGTGTTGAGTGAGTGTATAAAGGTTTGGAGTGAAGTGAGGTCACCATCCCAGATAAATAGCAGATCATCTATGTATCGTTTATAGAATTTTATTTGGTGTCTAAAAGAATTTTTGTCGCTAAAAATGAAATCAGACTCCCACAACCCCATAAAAAGATTCGCATATGAGGGTGCGAAAGAAGTGCCCATAGCAGTGCCTCGAATTTGTAAATAAAATTGTGAATCAAAAGAAAAATAATTGTGCGTGAGTAAAAACGTGATGGAATCTAATAAGAACGTGCAAAGTGCTGGTGATAAGTGAGAAAGTGTGAGAAAATGCTGTATGGCAAAAATGCCCTGTTCATGTTTAATGATGTTGTAAAGTGAGGTAACGTCCATAGTTACCCATCTGTAACTCTCCCGCCACTGTACTTTGTTGAGATCAAAAATCAATTGATTAGAGTATTTTAAAAAAGATGGCAATGACTGTACAATGGGTTGCAAATAAGCATCTACAGTATAAAGCGGGAGAGCCCATCTCCCAAAGATCCAATGCTTGCCACAATGGGACGTCCCGGAGGATTTGTGAGAGACTTATGGATCTTTGGGAGATGGTGAAAGATGGGAACTATGGGGTTAGGGGCGCATAAAAATTCAAATTCCTTTTTACTAAGCACGTAAAGTTCTCTGCCCAGTTCCAGTAAATCATCCAACGCATGAGAGAAATTGGTGGTGGGGTCTGAGGGTAATTTTCTATAAGCTTGATGATCAGACAATTGTCTTAAAGCCTCCAATCTATAACTCTCCGCAGATTGTACAACAATCGCACCACCCTTGTCTGCATTTTTAATCACTATGGTTTTGTCTTGTTTTAAAGTTTGTAATTCTTGCAGTTCAAGGGCCGTGAGATTACTGCAACGAAGAGAGTCATGTTTACAGTTATCTGCCAAAGTCCTCAGATCCTTTTCCACCAATTTCTCAAATGTGGTAATAAATGCACTCTTAGAACCATAGGGACAAAAGGTGGATTTCTTCCTAAATGTAGTGTTCGAAACTAAGAAAATCAGAAAGGGACAATTCTTCTACTGTATCCTCCATTTCCTGTTCTAAACGCAAGTCTTCTAAATCCGAGATCGCACATAATTCTTTAAATGAAAAATCAGAGCAGACTGGTTCTATTAAGTCATCTTCCCCATTAACTAGGGAGGTCTCAGCTGAATCATATATGGGTACAACATTTCTAGACCTGTTGGCAAATAATTTTTTTAAGGTCAGTTTACGGGTGAATCGCTGTAGGTCAATATAGGTATCAAAGAGGTTGAAGTCACTTTGAGGGGCAAAATTCAACCCTTGATTAAGTAGGGATAATTGTCCTGTAGATAATGTCTTTTGTGAAATGTTAATGACATTGCAATTTTCAGATGTTAAGAATACTTTTTCCTCTTTGTTGCCCCTCTTGTTCCCCCTCTTCCTCTTTGACCTCCTTGTCCTTGATAGTTTTTTGACTCCTGTGGTTTGTTGGAATGAGAAAAGTAACCCGATGTGCCAGGCATAGGAGCATCCCGTGATGTATGACCCGAGGAACTGTTTCCTCTCCATGTGTCTGATGTAATATCAAAGGATACTGATGGATATTTTGTCTCATTTTCAGAAGTGTCAGACTCATAGCTGGAGGTATCCGCATATTTAGATTTTAAAATTGATTTCTTTGGTGTACTGGATGTCTTATCTCTATGTGCCTGTGCGTGTGAAGGGGTTCTAGATCTACCTCTATTGGTGTTAGAGTTCCCAGGTCTTTCCCAGGTATATACCTGGTTTTTCTCATAGTCTAAGCGGTCCCGGTCGAATTTGGACTGCTTTTTTTCCCATGATTGTGTCTTCAATAGCTTCTATATTGGACAACAAGGTTTTGTCATTATTTGAAAAATGTTCCATTTTTTCATATGTTTTAAGCTTATTTTGTAGAGACTTTATCTCAGTACCCAATGAAACTCTCTCAGACATCTTATGTTCGATAATTAAACTCATGAGTTTGAATGAGCAATCGTTTAATGTAGTTTTCCATTTTTCCTCAAATTCTCTACTGCTAAAGCCAAAAGTGGGTGCCTTTTTCATTCTCAGTACCCTTGGGATTCTCTTGGCTTTAGTGTAGTTCTCTAGCGTGGTGATATCCCACCATAACCCGATGTTATCTGATAATAATTTCTCTAATTTGAGGAAATGTGCTGTTAGGTCTGAATTTTCTTCACACACAAACTCAATCGAATTGTCAAACACATATTCAGCTCTCTTAATCCTCCTTGTATTGTCATTGCAAGTCTGCACATAAAGATTACTTTGAATATCTTCATTTTCAGATTGTTCTGTATCCTCCATGATAGCCAAGAACAAAAGCTTAGTATAAGTATATGATTGAAGTCTAAAAAGGGTTGTGATGTGTGATTTACAGCCTCAATATAAAAAATGTGAGATATCCAAAAAACTATGCCTAACCAGCCCTATAGAAAAAATATATAAATAATGTGCTAAATGCCTTGTTAGTATGAGCTACCAACCAATTGAACAGTCCATAGGTAGAAAATAGGGGTAACTACCCCCCGGTGATGCTCTGACTATACAAGGAAGTCCATAAACAATGAAAAACATATGTCCATAAAACGGTGTGCAATGCAAATAAATAATGCGTGGATTGTGGAGTCCAGTGGGTGAGCCGATGGTGTGTGTGTGCCTGAATACCCCCACCTCACCTGTATGCTGCCGTAGGAGAAGTCTCGCCACGCCGATGGATAACACTCGTCCCCACCGAATGCTGTTGAATGGGGTAAGTAAACCTCCTCAGCCGTGAATATGGTAGCCCGGTGAATGGGGACTGGCTGATGGAAATGGAGATCCGAGTGCAAGATCTCCCGCCGTCTCCCCCGGGTACCGGATCGATGTTCCCCGAGTTGCCGGGTCGTGGCTGTCGGTGGGGTTAGTGATGGCTGCTACGATACTTGGGTAAAAAATCAGGAACACACCTGCATCACGGAGCAGCTGTTTACATCAAGAGGATTTCCTCTCTTAGCTGCGGAGATCCGGGGTTCCTGCCAGTGTGTAGCCGATAACCATTCCCCTCACCTGTTCCGGGAAGCAACACCGCGGACGGACATCCTACGGAGGAGTGGAGTGTCCTGTCCTGTCCTGTCTTCACTGCCAGCAGCCATCACTAACCCCACCGACAGCCACGACCCGGCAACTCGGGGAACATCGATCCGGTACCCGGGGAGACGGCGGGAGATCTTGCACTCGGATCTCCATTTCCATCAGCCAGTCCCCATTCACCGGGCTACCATATTCACGGCTGAGGAGGTTTACTTACCCCATTCAACAGCATTCGGTGGGGACGAGTGTTATCCATCGGCGTGGCGAGACTTCTCCTACGGCAGCATACAGGTGAGGTGGGGGTATTCAGGCACACACACACCATCGGCTCACCCACTGGACTCCACAATCCACGCATTATTTATTTGCATTGCACACCGTTTTATGGACATATGTTTTTCATTGTTTATGGACTTCCTTGTATAGTGAGAGCATCACCGGGGGGTAGTTACCCCTATTTTCTACCTATAAACACCAACATAGACCTTGAGGACTGGGAGGATATCTGGGAGGCAGCTACCAAAACATCAATTTGTTCCGTCACAAAAGAAAATATCTACAAAATATTATTTCACTGGTACCTGACCCCGAGTAGACTGAGCCAAATCTACCCAGGCACCCCAGACGAATGCTGGAGGGGATGCGGTCAAAGGGGGGACATGTCCCACATTTGGTGGACATGCCCGGAGATCCAAAAATTCTGGACCCGGATCCAGAGCCTCCTGACCGAGACCCTGGATGTAGAAATACCCCTGGTCCCCCTGACCTACGTGCTGGGAAAACCAATCGACGACCTCCCCACCCCTATAGCTAGACTCACAACAGCGATACTAACGGCTGCGTAGCAGCGGCTTGGAAGAAAATCAAAGCCCCCTCCAGAAGAACGGTAATCGCTAGGATGGATGGAATTATGAGTATGGAAAGACTGACGGCAATGCTGAAACAAAAAATGCCGCAGTTTTACTCAATTTGGGAACCTTGGCCAGGATCAGGCGCCCCAACTCTCACATAAACTTTATCGCAGTATTAGCCCCCTGACCTCCGAACCCTTTTGGGCTTCCTCAGGCTCCGTAGTCAGAATGGTTCTTGTTATTTTTAATTTAAATAAAAACCTTAGCCGTGACCTTCTGGGCTTAGAACTTTCTTTACCTGTTTTGGAGTGAGAAATCACCACCAGAACCCGCTTCAATTCCCTATCCGGGGACGACAGGAGGAGGCACAAAAGATACCTTTCCAAGTGTGCACTCACACTTGGCCGTGTGAGTAGCAATACCTTGATACATTATTTATTTTCAATCACTTGACACTGAGTTATAGTCTTTGACCGTAGACCTATAACTAACTATTGGAGAAGTGGGACTGCCCCCTGAAGACTAAAGATACTGCCCCATAGAGTGCACGCACACATGCCCGTGTGAGTGTTTTTTATACTCTAATCTTGTTTTTATCACTGGCAATATCATCCCATTGCTAATATATTCTGTTCACATGTATATTTATTTATTCCGAGGGTGAGAACACACCAAAAGAAGAAGGAGAAGAAGAGCGCAGACGCAAAGCGGCGAACGATTCCACAAGACAAAGAAGAAAGCACCAAAAGATACCTTGATTCGACAGCATTTGCACAAGGCCGTGTGAGTGTTAATGATGAAAACGTTGTATGGTGCTCTAAAGAATACAGCAAACACTACACGTGTCTTGATTGTAGAAAAGTGGATTAACCCAATAAAGGATATACATATGAAATGTCCAGAAGACGCATGTAAACACTACAATCCCACAATGCACGGTAGTAAGGATGTTTAAGTAGTAAGCATCTATATGAAAGGAACAATCATAATGAATAAAGTCCAATAATAATACTTAAACATCCTTACTACCGTGCATTGTGGGATTGTAGTGTTTACATGCATCTTCTGGACAGGGCATGTGACACAGTTCAGGGCACTTGTGGACACGCCTTCATGCCTCACTCGTTCCCTGACTAGGTCCTGTGTGTGTCCAAGTGGGATACCCCATGCGTGAGATGACGCACCACCACGCGATGACGCTTGACGCTCCGATCACGTGATCAATGCGGAAATGCCGCGATTGGCACAGAGGGGCAGGCAATTCATATAAATAACACTCCAGGGGGGTAAGTATTTTATTCACCTTGAGAAAGGACTTGTTATAGTCCGAAACGCGTTGGTGTGTATCTTTTTTGTATCTGATCCATTAAATAAGCCTGCACTGTGGGAACGCATCCTTGCATTTTTTGGCATAGCCTTGTGGATCTAGTGCTCCGTTTTCTCCCCTCCTTTGCTACACGTGTGAGTGTTAAGAATTATTATAGATTTAAAAACTCCACTTTATAGCTTCAGAGTCTAACACACCTGAACCAGGCTATACTCTATTCTACCCTTCCACCAGTGCTCCCCCATCCCTTTTCTCTTGTCTCCTTTATAATATTTCACACCCTGTCACTTTAAGAAACAAAAATAAATTATATAAAGAAATCCTATCTCATTCAGGGATCTAACTACACAGCAGAATCAGCCTCTCTAACTGCTGCTGGGCCAGCTAACCTGGTTCCCCAGCTTAAAACAATGCCCTCTCATTTAGGGTCACTAGATACAGCATACAGTCTTTAGACACAGTAATAAACATTTGTCTTATCTGTTCGTGGTGAGAACTCAGTCCAAAATGTCCAGGCAAATCTTCTGGTACTGCAATACTTGAAGGGGGCATCCTCCTCAAACTGGATGCAGGGGAGCAGCGATACCCCCAGCCTCCAGGCTCTAAGAAGAGAGACTGATAAGCAACCCTCTCTGCTCTAAATACCTGTTCTAGTCATTAGGAGAGCAGGTGAGGGAGAACTAGACACATTGTAAACTGTGGTCTGGATTTTCCATCCACCAGCCTGAGTTAATGGAAGCTGTGGGATGGATCATTTTGCACTATTCCTGCACTTTCTGACCTAAAACCAGGCAGAAAGCTGCCTAATATCTTTGGACTATGTCACTATATATATATATATATATATATATATATATATATATATTTACACGCCCGGGGCGGGTGGATTTAACCCCCGGGCGAGTAAATATTGGCCCAAGCAGAACGTATAGATAGGAGGTGCATACGGGAAGTAATTACATATATCAGGACAGGAGAGGGTTAAAGAGAAACACCCAAAAGAATTCCTATTTGCACTCACCTATACTATTAAATGGCTAGGAAGGATTCAATCCCTGGGTAAAAACCCATACACCATTTAGTAAATCACAGTTAAAATACTTTAATAAACAATTATGCAAAGACAAGTACAGTTATTAAAAGAAACAGGGAGTGGGTGCAGGGAGTGGAGTGGGCTCTGTGACCCTATATTGTCAGCACACAGCTAGCAAATATAAATTCCTATTGGTGCATCATACCAGACTTATGCATGAACCCTCCTATCAGGCACTCGCTCTTGCATGCTAGATGAGGTGTATGCATGACATAGTCGTGAATAGGACTTATAACACATCCAACCTGTGTATATAAACGGCTAGCACGTATGTCCCCCCCCAAGGGAATTTATGCTGCAATGCACCAGTAATTAAGACATGTATCAGCCAGAATCCATAAGTCTGTAAGGTACATAGTAACTGCCTCCTTAATCAGGGGATGTACAGTATTATGGATCTTCCCTAGAAGTATCCAATATATTGTCTCAGATTCCCCCCATGTGGGGTCCCGACACGCAAGCCTCCAACGCGGAGACAAGCCACCAACAATGCATGTAGTACGTTGTCAGCAAAACAGCAGGGCAGCTCTGCAGTATAGTGTAGGAGTCTATAATACACTGCTGCAGTCTTAGCTCGGCAGTATACAACCTGGTATCCGTGGCAGAAACTGCTCACACGCTACTCTCCGCTCCGCACTCTCTGATGACGTCACAGGTATGACGTCATAAAACCACCGACGATCATTTTGCGCACCTGCGCTTTGTCAAGGTGGGAAAGAGTAAAGAAACAGTCACTTCCCTGGTGTTTTATGTAGATCGGCCGGGGGAGTGGCTTTGCAGACAGGCCAATCACCACCACGGGAGGTGAATCACTTAGATAGATCCTGGCTATGATATGGGCCGAAATTAACCCTTTAGGTGCCAGTGGCAATCCTTATATACAAGGTAAGTGTACCGCACGCGTCGCTCTTGCTATTGGCATTACGAAGGGCAGTAATGAGAATCATATTGATCTCATTTATGTGAACGAAGGCATTATGCCATAAATAATGATGAAGATCATGCGGGGTGCAGGTAAAGGTCACCCCCTAATAGTGATGATACACAGGGCAAAAATGATGACAGAGACATATCACGCCTGGCAGTGAAAGGGGATTGGGTGGGTAGGAGTATCATAAAAAGGGAGAATAAATATACCCCTCCTTAAGTCCTTTTGGGGAAAGCGTCTGAAGCGTGAATATCCATCTGCACTCACGTTGCACCAGACGCTTATCCCAGTCCCCTTTACTTGGCCCCCATGGTAGATGCTCTATGCCACAGAATGTGAGATATTGGGGATCACCATTATGTTCAGCGTGGATGTGGCGTGCGACTGGGGTATCTAAGGTGTTTCTAATGGATCCCAGATGTTTAAGGATCCTCAACTTCAATGCCCGATGTTTCCTACCCACATATCGCACGCCACATCTGCAGGTGATAAGATATATCACCCCAACTGTGAGACAATTGATATAGTCTTTGATAGTAAATACAGTAGTCTCTGGTTGACCTGTGAAGCTCTTAGTGGCCTTCATACACGGGCATGCTTTGCAGCGACCACATGGGTAGGAACCCATCGGTCGCCTATCACCTAACCATGTTCTCTGTTTCTGTGTTGTAAAGTGGCTGTGAACTAATCTGTCTTTAAGGTTTCTCGCCCTTCTACAGGTCTTGGTTGGTCTCTCCTGAAGCACCTGTCTAAGATCGGAGTCATTCATTAGGATGTGCCAGTGTGTGTTGAAAATGCCACGTAATCCAACCCACTGGTTGTTGTAATCACCAATAAATCTGATGATTTTCTTCTCTTGTGACGTTATTTGTTGTCTATCCCCCAACAGTTGTGTGCGCGATGTGTCTCTTGCCATTCTAAATGCCTTTTTGATGGAGTTTTTGGAATAGCCACGCTCTGCAAATCTCAGGTCCATATCCACCGCTTGCTGTTTATACTCCTTAAGTGTTGTGCAATTCCTGCGCAACCTCAGGAATTGGACGGTGGGTATGTTTCTGATTATGTGCCCAGGGTGGTGACTGTCTGCACGTAAGAGACTATTTGTAGCAGTAGTCTTTCTAAATATTGTGGTGGTTAATTTCCCATCTGCTTGTTTAGAGACAGTCAAATCCAAAAAGTTCAAATTCGTTTCGCTTACCTCCATCGTAAGTCTTAAATTGTGATCATTAGTATTAAGTATATTCACAAATTGGCATAGAAGTTGTTTGGGGCCGCTCCATAACATTATAATGTCATCGACATCCTCTAGTCTCAGCAAGACATCTTTTGTATCCCTTAGGAAGGATTGCAGTGTGTTTACAAATGGGCGGAGGACAGTATCAATATATACACTTGCATTGGACGTCAAATTACCGATTCCTGAGACTATTGGTCTCCCTGGAGGCGGCAATTTCTTCTTGTGAATTTTTGGCAAGTGATAGAATGTAGCAACGCGGGGACACTTCACCATAATAAAATCTAATTCATGTTTAGAAATAACCTTATTGTTAAGACCATCGGTCAAGATATTCTGCAGTTGGCTTCTAAACATATTAGTAGGGTCTTCTGTGAGTACCCTATAGCTCTTATGATCCGATAGTAAACGTTTACACTCAGCCGCATACTCATCCTTGTTTAATACAACTACATTCCCCCATTTATCAGAGGGTTTAATCTCTATAAGGGGGTCTTGTTCTAAATCATGTTGTGCGGTGCATTGTGGGTAAGTAAGGTTATGTCTCTTGGTGTTAGTGGATAGTTTCATATTGTCAGCTGTTACCATTTTAACAAAGACATCCACGTGTGAGCATGATTCAGATGAATGGGTGAAGATAGATTTGTTTTTAAGGCCAGTAAATGGGCCCTCTCCTGGGTTTCTACAACATTCGGCTTCCAAGTCCGCCAAAATATCAATGTGTTCAAGTTCACTGGAAGTGAAACTTTCAAATGCTGTCCCTCGTACAGAATTTAGCCTCTGTCTTTGGAAAAATTTGTGGAGTAGAAGTCTCCTTGAAAATAAATTAAGGTCCTTTATACAGTCAAAGGTATTCAGGTCACAGGTAGGGGAGAATGATAGACCCTTTCCTAGTACTTCAAGATGGTATGTGTTGAGTACTTTCTTGGATAGGTTTATTACCTGTTTCTTTTCCCCTGTCCCCTGTAGACCCTCCTCGGTGGTCCCTGCGGTTGGTACCCCCATACTTCTCTGTCTCTTAGAGACACTTCCCTTCCCCCGCCTTGTCTTCCGCGGCCTGGCTGGATATAACCCCCTCTTCCTAAAAACGGAAACTCCTGAGAGTTTGGTAGCAAACTACCACCCGGGGCCGGGAAGGGGGGTCCCTCTCTCTGGGTATCTGGGTCAGTGTCACTAGCAGAATGCTCCCACACAGTTGAGGACTCTGAGGGTGTGGGGATATATTTCTTCCTGAATGCCTTGATTTTATAACGAAAAATGTTACCCTCCCTAAAATCAATTGAGTCTCTCACAAATTTTTTCTGCTTCCTGACCTTAATGTCTGCTTTAAGTTTGTCAATGTTTGTTTGGAGTTTCTTCTCCAGACCGTTAAACTCTTCCTCCCCTTTCCAAGTTTCAATGTCTTTACGTAGCTGATCAATAGTAGTATTAGTCTTAGTCAGCTTAGTTTTCTCATGTTCCAGAAGTACTGTCATCAGTTCAAATGAACATTTAAGCAGTACAGCCTCCCAAGCTTTATGAAAGGCCTCATCCGTATGGTATTGGGAAGGGGCCAGATTAAGTCTAAGGCCTCTTGGTACTAAGTCTAGCCTAAGATATTCCTGCAGACTCTTAATTTCCCACCAAATACGCGCCTGTAATTTCATAGCTTTTTCCAAGTCATTGAAAAAGGTTTTAATATCATTTTGGGCACTACCCTGAGGTAAGTCTGTGTCTAGAGAAAAAACAGAGGTGGCTTCGTTCTGCCACGCATCAAAGTCAGGTACAGTTGACAGGAAGCCTGCCATGTAAATATATCAAATTCCTGGTTTGCAGACGTGATTAAGGGGAATGACTATACCTTATACCCCGCTCTACTAAATCAAATCCATGTAATGCTTCCGGGGAGCTGGCGATAAAGAAAAGAGCAAAATCTCTTCTAGGCATATATACTGAAGCAGAGAGTATTGCCCCTCACCAAATGTACACAGAATATATACGTATAGATAGGAGGTGCATACGGGAAGTAATTACATATATCAGGACAGGAGAGGGTTAAAGAGAAATACCCAAAAGAATTCCTATTTGCACTCACCTATACTATTAAATGGCTAGGAAGGATTCAATCCCTGGGTAAAAACCCATACACCATTTAGTAAATCACAGTTAAAATACTTTAATAAACAATTATGCAAAGACAAGTACAGTTATTAAAAGAAACAGGGAGTGGGTGCAGGGAGTGGAGTGGGCTCTGTGACCCTATATTGTCAGCACACAGCTAGCAAATATAAATTCCTATTGGTGCATCATACCAGACTTATGCATGAACCCTCCTATCAGGCACTCGCTCTTGCATGCTAGATGAGGTGTATGCATGACATAGTCGTGAATAGGACTTATAACACATCCAACCTGTGTATATAAACGGCTAGCACGTATGTCCCTCCCCAAGGGAATTTATGCTGCAATGCACCAGTAATTAAGACATGTATCAGCCAGAATCCATAAGTCTGTAAGGTACATAGTAACTGCCTCCTTAATCAGGGGATGTATTATGGATCTTCCCTAGAAGTATCCAATATATTGTCTCAGATTCCCCCCATGTGGGGTCCCGACACGCAAGCCTCCAACGCGGAGACAAGCCACCAACAATGCATGTAGTACGTTGTCAGCAAAACAGCAGGACAGTTCTGCAGTACAGTGTAGGAGTCTATAATACACTGCTGCAGTCTTAGCTCGGCAGTAAACAACCTGGTATCCGTGGCAGAAACAGCTCACACGCTACTCTCCGCTCTGCACTCTCTGATGACGTCACAGGTATGACGTCATAAAAACACCGACGATCATTTTGCGCACCTGCGCTTTGTCAAGGTGGGAAAGAGTAAAGAGACAGTCACTTCTCTGGTGTTTTATGTAGATCGGCCGGGGGAGTGGCTTTGCAGACAGGCCAATCACCACCACGGGAGGTGAATCACTTAGATAGATCCTGGCTATGATATGGGCCGAAATTAACCCTTTAGGTGCCAGTGGCAATCCTTATATACAAGGTAAGTGTACCACACGCGTCCCTCTTGCTATTGGCACTACGAGGGGCAGTAATGAGAATCATATTGATCTCATTTATGTGAACGAAGGCATTATGCCATAAATATTGATGAAGATCCTGCGGGGTGCAGGTAAAGGTCACCCTCTAATAGTGATAATACACAGGGCAAATATGTTAGTGCCCATGCGAATTGGGTAGGTGCCCTCTCATAATTCCAATAGAGTAAATTCTATAGGTATATGGGGATATAGAAGTGTGTGAACCTTAAATGACCGCCTCTAGGAGTCAAAACGGTCATGGGGAGTATAAGACACCCACTGTATACCCGGGTCCCCATGGTAATACTATTAACCAAAATGCTCCTACTGGCCGGACTAGGTGGGACGCAGAAAAAATGATGACAGAGACATATCACGCTTGGCAGTGAAAGAGGATTGGGTGGGTAGGAGTATCACAAAAGGGGGAATAAATATACCCCTCATTAAGTCCTTTTGTGGAAAGCGTCTGAAGCGTGAATATCCATCTGCACTCACGTTGCATCAGACGCTTATCCCAGACCCCTTTACGTGGCCCCCATGGTAGATGCTCTATGCCACAGAATGTGAGATATTGGGGATCACCATTATGGTCAGCGTGGATGTGGCGTGCGACTGGGGTATCTAAAGTGTTTCTAATGGATCCCAGATGTTCAAGGATCCTCACCTTCAATGCTCGATGTGTCTTACCCACATATCGCACGCCACATCTGCAGGTGATAAGATATATCACCCCAACTGTGAGACAATTGATATAGTCTTTGATAGTAAATACAGTAGTCTCTGGTTGACCTGTGAAGCTCTTAGTGGCCTTCATAAACGGGCATGCTTTGCAGCGACCACATGGGTAGGAACCCATCGGTCGCCTATCACCTAACCATGTTCTCTGTTTCTGTGTTGTAAAGTGGCTGTGAACTAATCTGTCTTTAAGGTTTCTCGCCCTTCTACAGGTCTTGGTTGGTCTCTCCTGAAGCACCTGTCTAAGATCGGAGTCATTCATTAGGATGTGCCAGTGTGTGTTGAAAATGCCACGTAATCCATCCCACTGGTTGTTGTAATCACCAATAAATCTGATGATTTTCTTCTCTTGTGACGTTATTTGTTGTCTATCCCCAAACAGTTGTGTGCGCGATGTGTCTCTTGCCCTTCTAAATGCCTTTTTGATGGAGTTTTTGGAATAGCCATGCTTGGCAAATCTCAGGTTCATATCCACCGCTTGCTGTTTATACTCCTTAAGTGTTGTGCAATTCCTGCGCAACCTCAGGTATTGGCCGGTGGGTATGTCTCTGATTATGTGCCCAGGGTGGTGACTGTCTGCACATAAGAGACTATTTGTTGCAGTAGTCTTCCTAAATATTGTGGTGGTTAATTTCCCATCTGCTTGTTTAGAGACAGTCAAATCCAAAAAGTTCAAATTCGTTTCGCTTACCTCCATCGTAAGTCTTAAATTGTGATCATTAGTATTAAGTATACGCACAAATTGGCATAGAAGTTGTTTGGGGCCGCTCCATAACATTATAATGTCATCGATGTTGCGACCCCACCACTCAACATGTCCTGAGTATTCTGCCAGGGCATCGCTGAAGACCACCGTTTCCTCCCACCAGCCTAGATATAAATTGGCGTAGGTGGGAGCACAAGTGGTCCCCATCGCGGTGCCCCGGATCTGATGGTATATCTTTTGATCAAAAAGGAAGTAATTCCTAGTTAATACGAAATCTAACAGTTGAAAGATACTCCTACCCACCCAATCCCCTTTCACTGCCAGGCGTGATATGTCTCTGTCATCATTTTTTCTGTGTCCCACCTAGTCCGGCCAGTAGGAGCATTTTGGTTAATAGTATTACCATGGGGACCCGGGTATACAGTGGGGGTCTTATACTCCCCATGACCGTTTTGACTCCTAGAGGCGGTCATTTAAGGTACAGACACTTCTACATCCCCATATACCTATAGAATTTACTCTATTGGAATTATGAGAGGGCACCTACCCAATTCGCATGGGCACTAACATATTTGCCCTGTGTATCATTCTATTAGGGGGTGACCTTTACCTGCACCCCACAGGATCTTCATCATTATTTATGGCATAATGCCTTCGTTAACATAAATGAGATCAATATGATTCTCATTACTGCCCCTCGTAGTGCCAATAGCAAGAGGGACGCGTGTGGTACACTTACCTTGTATATAAGGATTGCCACTGGCACCTAAAGGGTTAATTTCGGCCCATATTATAGCCAGGATCTATCTAAGTGATTCACCTCCCGTGGTGGTGATTGGCCTGTCTGCAAAGCCACTCCCCCGGCCGATCTACATAAAACACCAGAGAAGTGACTGTCTCTTTACTCTTTCCCACCTTGACAAAGCGCAGGTGCGCAAAATGATCGTGTGTTTTTATGACGTCATACCTGTGACGTCATCAGAGAGTGCAGAGCGGAGAGTAGCGTGTGAGCTGTTTCTGCCACGGATACCAGGTTGTTTACTGCCGAGCTAAGACTGCAGCAGTGTATTATAGACTCCTACACTGTACTGCAGAGCTGCCCTGCTGTTTTGCTGACAACGTACTACATGCATTGTTGGTGGCTTGTCTCCGCGTTGGAGGCTTGCGTGTCGGGACCCCACATGGGGGGAATCTGAGACAATATATTGGATACTTCTAGGGAAGATCCATAATACATCCCCTGATTAAGGAGGCAGTTACTATGTACCTTACAGACTTATGGATTCTGGCTGATACATGTCTTAATTACTGGTGCATTGCAGCATAAATTCCCTTGGGGAGGGACATACGTGCTAGCCGTTTATATACACAGGTTGGATGTGTTATAAGTCCTATTCACGACTATGTCATGCATACACCTCATCTAGCATGCAAGAGCGAGTGCCTGATAGGAGGGTTCATGCATAAGTCTGGTATGATGCACCAATAGGAATTTATATTTGCTAGCTGTGTGCTGACAATATAGGGTCACAGAGCCCACTCCACTCCCTGCACCCACTCCCTGTTTCTTTTAATAACTGTACTTGTCTTTGCATAATTGTTTATTAAAGTATTTTAACTGTGATTTACTAAATGGTGTATGGGTTTTTACCCAGGGATTGAATCCTTCCTAGCCATTTAATAGTATAGGTGAGTGCAAATAGGAATTCTTTTGGGTGTTTCTCTTTAACCCTCTCCTGTCCTTATATTTGTGGGCGCGCGGCCAGGCTCTATATTAGCCCGCCCCCAATGAGCGGCCATTCTTTCTGGCCGGAGATCTATTGGAGGGTAAGTACTCTCCAATCTCTGCATGCTGCGGCCCCTCTGCTCCTTCCCTGCAAGCCCCCTTACTCCCCGATCCCCGCTCGGGGCAGGAGATGGTAGCGGGGTGTCCACCCTTCTGTCCGTGTCCCCGCTTACCCCGGCTTCCCACCGATCCCCCGCACGGGGCAGGAGCTGGTAGTGGTGTGTCCCCCCTTTCTGTCCCTGTCCCCGGCTTACCCTGGCTTCCCGCCGATCCCCGCGTGGGGCAGGAGATGGTAGCGGGGTGTCCCCCCTTCTGTCCCTGTCCCCGCTTACCCCGACTTCCCGCCGATCCCTGCGCGGGGCAGGAGATGGTAGCGGGGTGTCCCCCCTTCTGTCCCTGTCCCCGCTTACCCCGGCTTCCCGCCGATCACCGCGCGTGGTTGGAGATGGTCACGGGGGTGGGGGCGAGTGGGGCAGTTGTGGTGGTGCTGGGTCTGCCCGGCCTACCACTAGCTTCATGCTGTCGAGGGGAGCAGGGCAGTGGCGGCCACGGCGGGGCTGACTGTCCCCTTGGGTGCCCGCTGGGGGACACTTTGCCACGTGCCTCCCACCCACCCTGCCACCTCCCCAAAGCTTCCACTACGCCTGCGTGAGGTAAGGGGGGGGGGGGTGTCAGCCTGCCCCCCCCCCCCACAAGCGGGAGATGTGCGCAGTTTGGTGAGGAGCATGGTGGTGGTGCTGGTCGTGGCCTTTCCTCCCCCCCTGTATGTGTAGAGAGAGTGTGTGTGTGTGTGTGTGTGTGTGTGACTGTGTGACTGTGTGTGTGTGTGAGAATGTGTATGGGTGTATGTGTGTGACACAAGAGGTACCCCCCCCAATCAGTCACCCCCCCACCCCCAGTAAGTCACCCCCCCCCCTCACCCCCAGTCAGTCACCCCCCCACCCCCAGTCAGTCACCCCCCCAGTCAGTCACCCCCCACCCCAGTCAGTGTCAGTCACCCCCCACCCCCAGTCAGTGTCAGTCACCCCCCACCCCCAGTCAGTGTCAGTCACCCCCCACCCCCAGTCAGTGTCAGTCACCCCCCACCCCCAGTCAGTGTCAGTCACCCCCAGTCAGTGTCAGTCACCCCCCAGTCAGTGTCAGTCACCCCCAGTCAGTGTCAGTCACCCCCGTCAGTGTCAGTCACCCCCTTCCTTAGTCAGTGTCAGTCACCCCCCGCCCCACCCATCCAGTCACCTCCCACCCCCCAGTCACCCCCCGCCCTACACACCCAGTCACCCTCTGCACCACCCACCCAGTCACCACCTGCACCCCCCACCCAGTCACCCCCCGCCCCACACACCCAGTCACCCCCTGCCCCACCCACCCAGTCACCCCCTGCCCCACCCACCCAGTCACCCCCTGCCCCACCCACCCAGTCACCCCCGCCCCACCCACCCAGTCACCCCCGCCCCACCCACCCAGTCACCCCTGCCCCACCCACCCAGTCACCCCTGCCCCACCCACCCAGTCACCCTGCCCCACCCACCCAGTCACCCCCCACCCCACCCACCCAGTCACCCCCCGCCCTACACACCCAGTCACCCTCTGCCCACCCACCCAGTCACCCCCTGCCCCACCCACCCAGTCACCCCCCACCCCACACACCCAGTCAGCCCCTGCCCCACCCACCCAGTCACCCCCCACCCCACCCACCCAGTCACCCCTGCCCCAGTCACCCCTGCCCCACCCACCCAGTCACCCCTGCCCAACCCACCCAGTCACCCCTGCCCCACCCACCCAGTCACCCCTGCCCACCCACCCAGTCACCCTGCCCCACCCACCCAGTCACCCTGCCCCACCCACCCAGTCACCCCTGCCCCACCCACCCAGTCACCCCTGCCCCACCCACCCAGTCACCCCTGCCCCACCCACGCAGTCACCCATGCCCCACTCAGTCACTTGCTCCACTCAGTCACTCACCCAGCCAGTCACTCACCCAGCCAATCACTCACCCAGCCAGTCAGCAAGTCAGTCAGCCAGTCAGCCAGTCAGTCAGACAGTCACTCAGACTGTCACTCAGCCAGTCACTCAGCCAGTCACTCAGCCAGTCAGTCAGCCAGCCAGTCACTCACCCAGTCAGTCAGCCAGTCACTCACCCAGTCAGCCAGTCACTCACTCACTCAGTCAGTCAGCCAGTCACCCAGTCAGTCACCCACCCAGCCAGTCACCCACCTTGCCAGTCAGTCAGTCAGTAACCCAGTCACCCAAAGTGGTGAAATAATATGTGCAAATTAGCGCTTGTGTGATCAATATTATACAGTGATACAAACAGTGGAACAAAACCTGTGATACAGTCTGTGATGAAGGTAGTCCTTTAGCTGCCTGAGAGGTTGATCTGGTATCTTCCAACCAGATTAGAAGATTGTGTGGAATAACCTCCTATGGCGCTGAGGATAGATGATGGAATAGAGTCTTGTGCAGTAGTTTCTTCTTGTATAAGTACCTTAGAGAAGGAGACAAGAGATAAACAAAGAACACCACAATAGTGTATTACCCTTGAGACAATATTAAACGTGGGGGATAAGGTACAAAAGAGCATTTAATAGTAAAACAATTGGGACTACAATTGAAATAAAACATATATTGGGTTAATAAACAGTAGTATTTTTCTCCTGTTGAATAAATGAGAAAAGGCTTCCAAGCGCTTGTGCTTAAGGAAGCTGTGCTGCTCCGCCGATGGTAAAAACTGAAATCCTACTCACCGTCCATGAGTAGGACATGTGCAGTGGTACGGGGTCTTTTGCCAGGAATAGCCGCTTGCTGTGGGGTGCAGAACGTCCGTTAGTGCGGGGAGATCTCCTGCAGTCCTCGTGGTCTCGCTGCCAACAGAGATTTTTCCAAACGTCTCCTCCGCTGACGTCACCGCCTGGTGTGCACAGCTACGGAGTCCCTGGATGGCCACAAACCTTCCTACGTGTTTCGAAACTCCTATTGCCGGGTTTCTTCGTCAGGGAT
>NC_134497.1:42556896-42824396 GCF_040206685.1 Ascaphus truei
GTACAATCCGCAACAAGTAGAGAGTCCAAGAACAGCTTGAATTCCTTTTGATAAAGTTGCATTTGTTGCGACGAAACGCGTCAGGGATGTACCTTGCGACATTACGTCATCACGTTGTGTGCATCCTTTACGGCCGGGGAGCACATGGAGCTATAATGAGGCTTACTCTGATATCTTACTGAATTGGAGGATTTCAAGTGGTACCGGAGAGACAGCGCTGTTTGGGAGCCTGATTCCAGCTGTTCTTGGACTCTCTACTTGATGCGGATTGTACCTGCCTTGGTGGTGACTATAAATCACATACTGCTATATTTTAACTTGCACATTGTGAGTGTTTTTAATCCCCCCACCCATTCTTCCCTACATTAAATGTTACAGTGTTACACTATGGGGCGTGCTCTTAAGGTGAAGCAGTTGTTACCATGAGCAAATTAGGTAGCTCAGGTGGCTAATGTCTAATTGGAAGGGAAAATACACATAGGTTTGTATGTATTAATGAGTTGGTAAGATAAAAGTATATATAACTTACACGGCCTTGTGTAAGCTCAGTCACATCAAGGTTTCTTTGGGAATCCCGTGTTCTGCCGTTGATGCTTTTCTCCTTGCGGTGTAGGTACTTCTTCTTGTGTAAACAGTTTACACGAGAGGAAATCCCCCTGGAGCGGCACCCTGAACTAATGAAGATAGTGGCATAGACAACAAGAAGAAGTACCTACACCGCAAGGAGAAAAGCATCAACGGCAGAACACGGGATTCCCAAAGAAACCTTGATGTGACTGAGCTTACACAAGGCCGTGTAAGTTATATATACTTTTATCTTACCAACTCATTAATACATACAAACCTATGTGTATTTTCCCTTCCAATTAGACATTAGCCACCTGAGCTACCTAATTTGCTCATGGTAACAACTGCTTCACCTTAAGAGCATTCATTAGATCCATACCGTTGCCTGTTTCCAACTATTGTGCTCCCCCATCCCCCTTTTTGTATTCATTGCCTACAAGGGTCCTGGATAGATCCTGCTGGGGTTCCGAGTCACAAGAGGACATCACCTGAAAATCACTTACAGGCAGTATAACACCATTCTCCTCACACTTCCACACATCAAATAAGACACACAGAGATAGCGCCCGGGTACCTCCCCAAACAACTATGGGGCGTGCGCTCTCTGTTTTGTTTTTCTCATAGATTCTGCTGTGGAGCTGGTTTTTCCATGTGAGAGCTGCCGTGGAACCCTGGATCCTGTACATTGTCATGTTGTTACCTGTCAGGACTCACCTTAGGGTTTGGACATTGGACTTTGAATTTGTTATGTCATTTATTATTTTTTATGTAATTATTTATTCTAGTATGTAATATTATATTATTAATGGTTCTATCATTTTAGGGTATTCAGTATCATTTTTCTCTATTCACATAGACTTTTGTTAATTTATTAGTGCTACTTTCTTTCCTTTTTCTGTATATATATTTATATATATATATATATATATATATATGAGAGAGATGACCATGACCACACCACGTTGCAGTCTTTTTTGTCCCAATTTAAGGCCGTATACAGTTTAACTGTAGGGGTTTTATTTACAGGGATTAAATGATGTACCAGGCCCACCGTCCCTTTAAATCAAAGCACATAAAAATAACTCCTACTCCCTTTAGGGAAAGCTAACTACACCATAGCTTTCGCTCTCACTAACTGCATGGCCAGCTAAGCTGGTTCCCAAGCCAAAACATGCCCTGGCATATGCAACAAGGCAACACAGTCTCTGCATTCAACAATAAAGTGTTTTTACTTATCTGTCAGTCCTTTGGAGCAGACGTCCCTGCTTTAGCACGGCCTCGTCATCCTTTCTTCCCAATGGGGAACTCAGCTCCACATTGAGCCCAGAGAAACTCCTTTGTAGGTCCTCTGTAACTAGCTTACGCAGCTGGGGAGCACTTCTATTTCCCACTTTCTCTTTGGGAAACTCTCTCCCTCTTTCCCTCTCTCCCTCTCTACTTCCTGACTATTCAGACCAGGCTGATTAGCTTCAGCTGAACTAGCTACTCTAAAGATTAACTCTCTGAGAGCTGAAAAGTGCTATAACTGCCCTATTCTAGCACCTAGAGGGCAATGATGGTATCACATATCCCTCCCCCCAGAAAAACATTGTCCTGTGAGTGGCCCATGCACTATTCCCGTGCACCAGCCTCTTTGTCAGACATGTCTGACATCCACCTCTTCTTTTCCTTGCCTTCCTGTTGAAGACTCTTTCCTTTGGGGCAAGTACTAGGCCTTCTGGGCCTCCAGTTTCTGAAGATGTAACCCCATCTTTTTCCTTGTGTGCTCAAAGTCTCCTTTATATCTTTGGTTGCTGCCTGCAGGATAGGTCAAGGCTTGGTTAACGCTTGCTCCGGTGGTTCAGCCTTTACAATCTCGTTTTTTATTGAGGTAGTGTCCCCAACTACTACTGTACTCTTGTCTTCATGGACCTTGGTTTCTGTGTCATCCAGACGCTTGGGCACTGCCAATCCCTTTTCCTGTAGTGGAAACACTTGTGTATTACTGTTCTGGAGAGCCTCACTCTGTTTTAACTCTACTGTCACCTTTTCCATGAATCCCTTCTTAATATTAGAACCCTCCTGCTGGGCAGTAATAGAGTCCAGCGTAGCATCCCGCTCAGTCTGTGATTAGGCGTTCCTTCTTTGCTGCATCATAGTAGCAACTCCTCCAATGCTACTGTTCTCCCGTGATGTACATAATGATGAATGAGGTGAAGAAAAAGGGGTGGGAACCCACGGGGGAGGATTGTCATTATAATCCAATCCGGTCCTTTTCTTACATCTGACTCCCAATCTGTAGTGCTGGAGCCGAGCCCTAGCTCCAACGTCATTCTGTGGAGGGAGGTGTGTCCTCACGATCTAGTCTGGCATCCCATCCGCAATGGGCAGCAATGTAGTACCCTCATATGCTAACCTGTTTATGACAGATTTTGAGGAGAATCACATTTTTCCCAGTGCACATTATAACAATATGCTATTTTATTGTCGTTACATAGATGATCTGTTTTTTCTATGGGGAGGGACACAAGATGGGCTCATTCAATTCTTTGAAGGTCTAGATACACTGGTACGTTTTACCAAGAATTGGAGTAGGGCGCAGATCTCCTTTCTAGATGTCCTACTTACTAATAATGATGGTACATTACATACTGACCTTTATAGAAAGCCCACAGATCGCAATGCGACCTTATACGCTTCCATTTCCACCCCGAGACCTGTTACCTTTCTCTCAAAAAATCAGAGCTTCTCGCATAGTGGACAGACCTATACAGTTAGAACAAACCATTAAGGATATTGAAACAAGGTTTACTGATAGGGGACATAACAAATCTATTGTTCAAACAGCGCTTAAGATGCCAGCAAAAATTCCATGCACCACACAACCTGATGACAGGATTACGTTCGTTAGTAAATATACTACAGCTAGTGGTTTCATCAAAACTATCATTAAAAAAAACACTGGAAAATACTCCAGACTGATGAAATTCTTAATAGAGTATGTAAAGAATACCCCAGATTTGCCCACATGAAGGGTGAAAATTTGCAGGACATCCTGATTAAAGTTGATGACAAGAATCATTATTTCACCCCACATTTTATGAGCAATCCCAAACCGGATTGCTATAAATGCTACAATTGCAGTGTGTGCAACAGTTTAAACACAGGGGAATTATTTTACCATCCCAGAAGTGGAAAGCCCTTTAAAATCAAAGAACACATTACTTGCACCACCACAAATATAATATACATGATCAAGTTTTGTTATGTAGGGAAGTCCAGTAGAATGCTCAAAACTAGGTTTATAGAGCACAAGAGTAAAATCAGTCAGAGCAATGAGGAGACAATACTCCAACATTGTTCAGAATTAAATCACACTGTTTCATCTTTAAAACGTATGGGCATTGAGCATTTCTTCACTATGTGTGGAATTAATGATCCATTTTTTGCTCTGTTAGTTACCCTGCTTTTATTATAATTCACTTTATTTTCACTTGTTATATAGTTAGTTTTTAAAGCTCACGATTAGGATCATTATTATTATTATACTTAGACTGATTTGGCCTCCTGTAACAGGGGACTTATTCCTGTTCACAAATATGCCTCTAATCCAGCAGTGTGGTGGTTAACTGCTGGTAGGCAATTAACTAACACCACCTGGCTGATTACAGGGGTTAGAAAAGCCTGCCTCTGAGACAGGAAGTGAGACTCCTTAGTCCACAACTGGGCTGAACAAGGAGACAGACGTCTTGAGCATGCCAAAAGAGACTGCAAGCTGACAACAAGACACAGGGGATAATACTTCTATACCTGGATCCTGACATTGCCTTATCACACACAAGTGTGGACACCAGGAGAACAAACAAGCCTTCCCCTACAGCAACCCAGCTAACAGATAAGACTTTTCTTTTAAGACTATTATCTAAGTATATGAATGTCTCTATGGTGAATCGCTGGTCTAACCACGCAGTTAGAGAGAACTGGATCACAAGTGTATATATACTCCAGAGTGGAGCGGATTTTGTTTGCTGATTTACATGTTTGCTGTGTTTAAAGCAACAGGCGCAATAAAGCCTTATTTTAATTTCCCCTTAAAACAGTCTCCATTGTGTACCTCTGAACACGTCTCTTAAATATGGTGTCAGAAGTGGGATGAGAGGTGGCCCTTGAAGTTAAAAGGGGCCCCGGAGATTGCCTGTGACATTTTTTGTGCTTTTTGCCTGCATAGTTCCTGCAAACAGACAGAGCAACAAAGCAAAGGATCTCATGCAGCAGAGACCAGAATTAAAGGGATACATATCCAGGCAGGAAATCTACTGCTGCGGCCAAGTTTATTCGAGCATTTGCCCGTTCTTGGCCGCAGCAGTAGCCTGGCGCGCGCCCGAGAGTGACGGGCGCGCGCCGAAGCAGCGGAAGAGCGCCCTCCGATCGGGGCGCTCTCCCTACCGCTGCCGGGTCCGCCGGGTCCCCCGGAACCCCCTGCCGCTGTCCCGCGATCGCGGGACACCAGGGCTCCCTCGGGGAGCCCCTGGACGCGCGTGCAGGGGGCGCACGCTCCCGAAGACGCGTGACCGCGCGTCTATGACGCGCGGCACGCCGAGGGGCGGCCACTAGCAAGCCGGGAAATCTCCCGGCTTGCGGTACCGGCCACACTTTAATAAAGTGTGTCGGTAGTGTACACAGCACTGAAGAAAGCCACAGATGCAAATGCCAAGGGGTCTGTCGTGCGCTTCGGTGCAATTACACAGGTCTGGAAGAATCAGACACTGGAGTGATGCGAGGGAGCTATGCAGGGCCACAGAGGCAACCGGTGCAGGGGGAAGGGTATGATACTTCACCTGCTTCTCCGGTTTGGGACCCACTCTCCTCGCTTGCTCCTGCGTGCCACCGTCAGGGAGTATCAGGAAAATGGAGGGTATACGGCGCTACTGCGCATGTCCGAAAAAAGCTCCCAGAATTATCTTCAATCAACTTTATTGAACACACACAGGGCTACACCAGCATCTCCCCCTCAACGCATTTCACCCTTACACAGAGGGCTTCGTCTCGGACATGCGCAGTAGCGCCGTATACCCTCCATTTTCACAAAACCACAGATGGACTCTTTTCCCCAATCCCAAGAGGAGAGAGAGAGAGACTGCTGAAGCAGGTAAACCTTACTTGCCTATCACAATAAAGTGTAATATGGTCGTTGAAATAGGGGTTTTGCCTTCCAGCCATAGTCAGGGCTCAAGAAGTAAGTTTGGCCTTAAAAAGGGATAGGCGTTTGTTGTTTTCAAATTTTTCGCTGAAGCAGTGAATAAAGATGGTGACCAACGAGTGGTACTGATTCTGCAAGTAAAGGTTGCCACACTGCATAGGACTACCAGCTGTGAATGGAGTATATGCAGAAAAGTGTGAAAATTGATTCAAGACTGTGCTGAAGCAGGGGAATTTTCAGCAAACAAGTGCTGAGTGTAAAATTGCCCTACCGGGGAAAAAGGGATTGCTGAACTGTGTAAAAGGTATCCCAAAGCCAATTGCTGAGTCTTGAGTTGCCCTGCCGGGAGTGGAAAACATATTCCACTGCAAAGAATATTTTTTTTTTCTGCAAGTAAAGTCTGACTATGTATCTTGGGAGTGAAACATACACCCAAAGTGTGAAGAGTGAATGCCATAATACCCAAAGATGAGACTGAAAATTACTGAACTCAAGCAGAAAACCACATTATTTTGCTGAAGCAGTGTGATTGCAACTAGCAAGTAAATGGTGTAAAGCAAATAGAAGTTTTTACTTAGCAACTGCACATCCAGTATACCTAATGAGAAAGAATGCGTGCACAGTACTGCTGATGTTTTAAAACTTACAAAAGGAAAGAAAAAGTCTACGGAGATGCCTGCGAGAGCTATGACCTCTACAAGCAAAATATGCCCACCTGTAGGACTATCACAAGCTGGGGTTCTAGAAAATACATTGGCTGCAATAGCGCCTCTAGAGGTCAGGAAGAAAAATACACCTGATAGCCCCAAAATGGAGGACAAGATGCAGCGTTCCTGTAATGAACCCTACCCCACGGAAGAGTGGCCCTTCCAGTCCAATGAGGAAGAAAACATCTCTTACGAGGAACCCAAACCGAGTCACACCCACAAAACACCCCAAGAATGGTGGGGGTGCCTGAACTCGGTACGAACCGAAAAGACCGCTCCCTATGATGACAAATATGGTCGGCAGGAGAAAGAGCGAGAGCAGCGGATCACCGAATATTTCCATCAGCTAATACAGTTGCAAGAAAAGCATGGTGAATCCAGTGAAGCTGCTAACATTTCAAATGAAGATGGAGACCCCAGTATCCCTGAGGGGACAGAGTCATCCAAAACAAAAAGGCAGAAAAAGAAAAGCGGTTCTTCACGTACTGTGGAATGGAACAGATATGTCCGCAGATCCCGCAGAGTAAAAGGGGGACTGAGATGCCCTGCAGCCTAGAGAAAATGGAGGATTCGTCATGCGAATGACCAAATATCCAAAGGGCCCAAGGCAGAAGTCAGGTGATTCAAAGAAGTGTTTGTCCGGTGCCAACAGTGAGGAACCCTCAATCAACCATCCCAGGGAAGCGGAGCCGGAACCAGTGAGTGACGATCCCTTGACCAACCCTGAAGATGCCTTGAAAATTGCCAGGCATGACTGTGATCTGCTCCGGGAACAATTGAAACTGAAGAAAGATGGTTATGCAGAGCTACTGAAAAATAACGGGGAGCTACAGAAGAATGTGCTCACAATGTACTCATTGGCCAGGACAGAATTGGACGATCTCAAGACTGAGCTAGATACTGCAAACGCTACTATTACCACCATGGATGAAAAGCTTATCCAATCTGATTAAATGATGGCTAAGCTGAAGTGGAAGTATGAGGAGGCACGGAAGGAGATTACAGTCTTTCAGCAAGAAGTTCACAATCTTTGCACAGCACTGGATGCCTCACAGCATGAGATCAACAGCGGCCACACAAAACTGGAAGTCTCCAGAAAGGAACTACACAGTCCTCGCTGAGGAGCTTTACAATTCTAAAGAAACTATTGTCAATCTTAATACAGATCTCAAAGTCTCTCAGAAGGAGCTTCAGACCCTCAACCTAAAGAAGGAAATCTCACGCCAGGAGATTGTCATTCTTAAAGCAGATGTGCGTAAATGGAAGGAGGACTACATGGAGGCCCTGAAAATTACAGAGACTGCAAAAAGAGGAAATTTAAGACTGAAAGAAGAGAATTCTCATTTGACAGACCACGTCAAGGAAAAGAATGAAAAGCTGCACAAGCTTAAAGAAATAAATGAACTTTTGGAAGAGGAAAAGTTTGAAGCAGAGCACCGACTGCAGAACCAACTGCAAGGTCTGCGTACGCACCTCCAGAATGTTGAGAAGAAGCAGCAAATTCTGCAGGAAGACAATCTGCAGGCTGAAAAATATATAAAAGGGCTGCAGGAACGTCTGATTACCCAGTACTGTCGCGGCCCCTTTTAACCTCCAACATCCCCGTAAAACTGCGGGGATGTTCTCCGTTTGTCACAGAGTTTCCCGCGCATCAGCCGCATGGACGATACAGCGCTAATGGCGCTTAAAATTAAAAGCGCCCGTGGCGCCGAAAACGGCCGAAAACGGCCCGCGTCTGTCCGCAATTTTAAAAATCCCGCGGTTGCGGCCGCAGGAGATTAAAGGCAGCCGCCACTGTATGTCCCCGCAAAGCAGCATGAGAAACTGAAGGCTACCCTGAGTATCACCAAAGCATCGCTAGAGGCCAAGCTTAGAGCCCAGGTGACTCGACACAAGAGGGAGCACAAGAAGGTCCAGATACTGAGACAAGTAACTGTGGCCCAAGCAAAGAAATTCACAGGGCTTCACAATACAATGAAAATGTGGAAGCAAGCTCAGAGAAAGCAAAGTGCGCAGATAAATTCCCTGAGAAGAGACTTGCAAGACGCACTCAAAAAACAGGGATCTCTCGCGGATGAGATTACAGTACTACAAGGACAAGTATTGACCCTGACCAAGCATCAGTATCCCACAGCCAGAAAAACCCAAAGGAAAAAGGGAACAGTGAGAGCTGGGAGCACCGCTCGCCTAAAAAACAAGATTGCAAAGTCTGAACCACCTAAACAAGCACTAGCTAAACCTTCAGCCACCGAATAGGCAACAAAAAAAGTTATACGTGCAGAATCAAAACCAGAAGAATCCTTAGCTGATGAAGCTGAAAAGATGGGACATTCCCTGGAAGTGGATCTGGAATTGCAACTCAATATCAAAGAAGCTGAACTAGCAACTCCATTGAGTGGAAAAAGTGCAGAGAGACAGCTTCAAGAGTGGAAAACTCAAAGGGCTATTCTTAAACACTCTGCAACTGTTGCCATACAGTCTGCCTACAATAAGAGGAGCAACCAACGCAAGGGAAATCTCATGACCGCGCATGCAGTAAAAAGACTATTCTTGGAAAAAGTCCTCCTCGAGCGACTGGGGAGTGCTGATCTCAAGCACCTTCGGGAGGAGACACGAATAAACTGGAGAAAGGCTCCAATCCCAGCGGGACTGAGGGTTCTCTTGCTCCATCAACTCTCATTCAAGTCACAGAAAGATCTCGAATGAGAGTGGAAGGATGGGCTTTGGCCGTGGCAAGCCCGAGCTTCCCACAAACAGGGGAGGTATGTACCAGGGGACTTATTCCTGTTCACAAATGTGCCTCTAATCCAGCAGTGTGGTGGTTAACTGCTGGTAGGAAATTAACTAACACCGCCTGGCTGATTACAGGGGTTAGAAAAAGCCTGCCTCTGAGACAGGAAGTGAGACTCCTTAGTCCACAACTGGGCTGAACAAGGATACAGATGTCTTGAGCCTGCCAAAAGAGACTGCAAGCTGACAACAAGACACAGGGGATAATACTTCTATACCTGGATCCTGACATTGCCTTATCACACACAAGTGTGGACACCAGGAGAACAAACAAGCCTTCCCCTACAGCAACCCAGCTAACAGATAAGACTTTTCTTTTAAGACTATTATCTAAGTATATGAATGTCTCTATGGGCCTCATGCAGTAAGCGTTGATAAGGGAATTATCGCCATTTTATAGGCAAAATTGGGTTTGAGATTCAGTAAGCGCCGATAAGTGCTTGATTTCGCCAGGTTTCGGAGCCGATTATTTTGTTATGGCCATTCGCCTGCCGATAAGCCTGTTTTCGCCACTGATCGCCACTTTTTTAAATCGGCTGGATTCAACAAAAAAAAACAGCTTATCGGGCCTGATCGGCACTACGAAATTGAGATGTTATGGCCAATTTCTCCCGCCAACTAAAGTTGGCAGTTTGGAGGGGAGAACGATCGCTAAGGCTGCCGCAACGGCACTTAGAAAAAAAAAACTTCTGTACATCAATGGAGTCAATGGAGCGGGGACGTATAACAGTATAGTACTGTTTACGTTTCATTGCTCACAATACAAACGTCATTTGCATTACAGTGTGGGGGCATTCCCTGCATTGTGTCACAGCTGACGTGTATTATTTGCATAACATTATACTTTTACATGTTTGCAGCATTTGCGGGTCACATTACTCATCATGTGATGATGTGGCAAGGGAAAATACTATACTCAACTCTTAAAGGAGAACCTCACATCATATCACACATTTTATTGAACTGAGCGACAATTATTTACATGATGTTACACATGTCACACATACACAGTATATTCATGTTCCTTTACATTACACAATGCTTGTAATGTTTCACGCATCTTTAAACGTACATGTACATCTAAATTCTCATGTTTACATCTACGTTTGGTCCTCCCTATTTTCATGACGTCACTTATTGGACGATCAATCACATTGCATGTTTACATTGTAACCGTTGCATTACAAGCACTTCAACCTAACTTATACACACATGTACAGTAATTCATCATTGGGACACCTTGTAAACTCATTCTAGAGCAACTATCCTCCTTACAGAAATGCATGCATATGCACACGACTATTCATTGTTGTCAACATGTCACAATAACATGGCTAATTACACATGTTACACAAAACTTTTCCCACGTCAATCTCAGCCTTTTTGTCTAATTACATGACTGACTGTTGCGTTCAGAAGTTTTACATGCATTGCACATGCAACTATTTATTTGCAAGCAATGTTTCTACAAAGCTTCACGTCACATCATTGGCAAATATCATCATTCCCTGCAGAATACACACAACAAATACTTATAACAAGAACTGCACACAGCTTGCCACAGAAGTACTTTATTATGTTAATGTAACACCTTGCATTTTACTATGTCACCTGACATCATCACATACCTATTTAAAGGACGCCCATTACCTGATCATTCACAGCTACTCATTTCAAAATGTTGAGATTGTTTAGGAGACGGAGGAATATTCTTTTCTATGACATGCTTGATGATGAAGACAATCATATAGGGCAAGGGAGGGACACACCGAGGGACAGTGACAGGGACAGTCACGCGGATACGACAGGGACAGGCCGAGGGACAGGTAGAGGGACAGGAGATCAGAGGAGAAGACAGAGGAGACAAGTTGTGCCTCGTCCGCGTCTGTACAGGGAGAGAACCCTGTTAGATGGGATGAGTGAGGAGGAGATTGTAAGTCGCTATCGTTTGAGTTCAGCAGCAATCTTAGCTCTTTATCAGGAGATAAGGGGAGATTTAGATTTTTTCACAGCCAGAGGTCGTGCAGTCCCTGGGCTTGTTAAAATGCTGTGCTCATTACATTATCTTGCTTCCGCGTCATACCAGACAACTGTGGGCATAGTGGGCGGGGTCTCGCAATCTACATTCTCGCGGGCCTTGACCCAGTTTCTCTATGCACTCAATAGACGCGCTAGGAATTATATTCATTTTCCTACAGAGGCGACAGAGTGGCTGGAAGTCAGGACTGGCTTTTATAATATAGCAGGGATACCATGTGTGCTGGGTGCAATCGATTGCACACATGTTGCTTTGATTGCACCTAGTCAGAGTGAGCATGTGTACCGCAATCGTAAGCACTACCATTCACTCAATGTACAGGTGGTATGTGATGCGACGATGAGGATAATGCATGTGGTACCCAAATTCCCTGGTTCCAGTCACGATTCCTCTATCCTGAGGAACTCTTCAGTCTTCCATGCGTTCGAAGAGGGACATTTTGAACATGGTTGGCTGCTGGGTGAGTACACATTTACATGTTCTAACTCAAAACACACTTTTATTTAGGAATGTTGGCATTGTACAATTTGATCACTAATGTCAGCTTATGTGTGCTCCATTCATTATAGGTGACTCAGGATACGGAATTAGGCCGTGGCTCTTGACTCCGGTGCTAAACCCTCAAACTGAAGCAGAGGACAGGTACAATGCAGCCCATATATCTACAAGATCTGTTATAGAGAGGACATTTGGCCTACTCAAGACCAGATTTAGGTGTCTGGACAGAACTGGTGGGGCTCTTCTATACAAGCCTCAAAAAGTGTCTGATATTATCCTTGCCTGTTGCATTTTGCACAATGTTGCACTCAGGCACAATGTACAGTCAGACCTAGCTGAGCCTTTGGTAGACGAGCATCCCACCCATGTAGCTGCTGAAAATGAACAAACAGCCAGTGGTGGCCAGACACGCCAGAATCTCATCAATTCATTTTTTTCTTGTAAGTAAAAACATATATGTTCCAAGTTCTACTTTTATACTTACATTATGTTATCTTAACAATAATGTTTTTTTATATACCCTTCTGGTAGGACACAGATGAATATGGGTTGCACACCTTTCTTCTCTCTGCTGTGTGCACAAAGGGATGTGGCACCGGTATGTTATTGTTGCACAGGTTATATAATCCCTCTTCAATTTTACTTTAGTTGTGTGTATGTGAATACAACTGGGGTAACAAAGCACTAATATTTTAGCATTGTGTTGTTCCTTATGCTAACACAATACACATATTATGCCCATACTCATTCATGCTTCTAGTATGCTTACATACAATGTTATTGGTGCAGTGTAACATGTACATCCATATGATGTGTACACCAGGCTGATTTACATTTTGAATGTCATTAAATATACATGGTGTTGCACATTCAACACCAAATACACACTTTGCTGTGTTGTTTACGGTACTGAAGATGGCATGTCAATGTTTGCAATTTATATATTGTTCCTTTGCATTATAGGTATATCTCCAGTATGACTGATCATGGTATGTATATTTGCTGACATCTCTCATAAGATGTGCCTACATCAATCTTCCTATAATTATTTGAAGTCAAAACCCAGCATATTGGTTTAAACACAAATGTAACATATATGTACTTTCTGTATCATGTATATGCATTTAGCTACTCTTGAGCTTTCATGTGCATTGTATTAGAAAATGATTACTCCCATTTCATCACATTTTATGTATGTTTCCTTATAAATTCCATTAATGTAATATAGAGGTGTTTGGAGAAAAGGGGATAACTGTACTTATTTGTTTACTTACGGGAGATCATTCATCACGGATGAAATTGACTGATCATAACACTCCATGCATGAATGCCTGTAATCACAACAATGCGTACTACATCTTATATTTAGCAATGTTGGTGTTTTGTAATGCTAGGAATTAATAGTCAACATTAATTTAAATTTGTGACATGTGTATGTATAAGTCACACGTGTGTGGATGTGTCCTACATGTACCAAGTGTTAAACTGTTAACAGAGAAGACAAATTTGTCGCTAATGTTACTGTCATTTAGCATTTATAATTTACCAATATGACAATGTTGGTAATATTTTTGGAATATAAATCACGTCACTTCATCATTATCATGATGTTAATTATCAAGTATTCTCACAATTGTAACGTCAATCACGTGCACATTAGCATAGACACACTTTGTAACACAACTGTTTGTGTCTGTATCAATTTGTGTAGGATCCATGTATAACACCGACAAATGATAACACCAGCTTTATTATGGTAGCTTATATCATCATATTGACTATACTATGTATTTTTAGAACGTTTAATAAACACAGTAAACTATAGTTAGTTAGGTTAATGAAATATACACAGAAACGTACTTCATTACATGATGTTGATGTCATAATCAGAACATCATGCATTGTAGGGGACCACAACATCTGGCCAATAACATTATTTGCTACAGTCCCAAACCATTTTATCAACATACCCATGTAACAAGAGATTTTTAACAATAAATGGCTAGTTGGTTGTAAGTGTCCTTTACATTGGGAGAAGGAGTGGCTCAGTGAGTAAAGACACACACTGGCACTGAGAGTTTGAAGCAGGGGAGTCTGGTTCAATTCCCGGTGTCGGCTCCTTGTGACCTTGGGCAAGTCACTTTATCTCCCTGTGCCTCAGGCGGCAAAAAATAAATTGTAAGTTCCACGGGCCAGGGACCTCAGCCTGAAAAATGTGTCTGTAAAGCGCTGTGTACAACTAGCAGCGCTATACATGAACATGCTCATATTATTATTATTCTTATTATTATTGTTACATAGTTTCGACAGTCATACGTTCCATTACACAATAGAATTCACAAATGTGTTAGCAGAGTGGGAATGGTTGTTATATATAAAACACACCATGCCATAAAATGATAGTAGTCATTAAAGAACACTCAATAAAAATTCATGAGGCACTATTTTGCAACATCATTATGTTAATTAAGTGCTTATGCAATATAGGCATAAGGGTATCACATTTTTAATTGTTTGTTAATAAGCGCTGCAAGTAATATAAAATTAGTTCCATATGTAGTATAGTAGTCGGTGGCTCCTCCTCACAATCATCTCATATAAAGGTAGACTCTTCTGAAATCATACATTGATCCGATTGTATCTTCCCCGACATCTCTGAAATACAGCAAACACATGATGGTCAAATATGGCACCTTACTATATATGTATCCGTGACAACGCATTACACAGCTCTATATGATTGTGTACATACACACGTCACTCACTTATATGTTAGAAGTACAAGTGTACATCAGTATGTAATGTTTCTTTAAATTTGTAGCAGGCATAACTATGTATATGATGTGAACGTTGCCTGTATACTGAAAAATGTGCGCGCACATCTTAGTGTGCGCACGCACTTCAGGCTTGGCTGCACTAACTGTTAGCGCATGCGCAAAACAAAGCGTACGTTGTGCGTTCAATACATCTTGAAAATACCATTAAACATAAAATCTTTATTTCAAATACAATGAATACGAAACTACATTCGTTCTAAACGAGTACATCTGTATTCTTTTTAAACAGACGTGTTTGGACAGAAAGGACGGCCGATAACACAATGCGCAAATGCAATACGTGTGACGTCATGTTAAACCAGCGTGAAACGCACGCTAACACTCCTCCCACTCAATTAACATTCGGCTAACGCCCAGTTGACGCTTACAAACACTGAGCCGCACACATGACACACTGCAGTTACCGTTACTATAACAAAATATGACAGCCAATAGGCTTTGAGGCGCGCACGTCGCTTGGGGGCGGGACTTACATCCGTAATCCTTTTTAAGGACGCCTTGGGCCATGACAAGGGTCCCACGTCATACGTGGTGGACCCGCTTTTAAATGTTGCATGATAACAAAACAGGTATGTGTTAGAGTTATGTTAAAATGTTGCTAATATGGTTAAAGGGATAGGAAAGTACGTATATTTATTCCGTCAGCAATGTGTACTACTCTTTCAGGTTATACTATATTGTATTCGGCAACAATTTCTTTGTGATCGCTACATGTTATGCAGTCTGCAATGTTACGCTGTATCCACGCATTGAAAGGGAAAATGGTGGTTAAAAAAAACAAAAAAAAAAAACATTTAAACGCACAGTCAACGCATAACGGTTGTTATATTTACCATTCTTCTAGAATTAACTGTTCGTCTGGCTGCAACTGGTCGCTCCAGAAATGCAAGGCATTTTCATCCACGCTTGACCCACCCGCTGAATCCAGTATGACACACATCTCCTCCATGAAGCGCTCATAGGAATCGCCACTGCTTTCTTCAAACAATTGGTCGGGAGGTAGGTTCATTTCTTCTGGTTCCCATTCCAATGCATTTTCAGCTGAAAGGCTTGGTACATAATCATAGTACTTTTGTTGTTGTACAATGTGGGTTTCAGGAATGGAGGGTGCAGATATTGCAGTAGGTATCGATTCACACGGAACAGTAGTAGCGGATCCATTGCTATTGGCATTAGGAATAAATATGCCTTTCACAACAATATATGTGCCCTCTTTCAGGGTAAAATGCTTTTCCTTTGCAATCTTCCAGAAACCATAGGTGTGTTCTAGCTTATCCTGCACACGTTCAAAAAAGTCATTAGTTGATAAAGTGAATCTTATTGAGGAATTAAAATTCCGCGCATGCCTACGGTCTTGGTAATAAGGATATTTAGCTCGAATCAAATCATAGCTCTTTATCAGGAGATAAGGGGAGATTTAGATTTTTTCACAGCCAGAGGTCGTGCAGTCCCTGGGCTTGTTAAAATGCTGTGCTCATTACATTATCTTGCTTCCGCGTCATACCAGACAACTGTGGGCATAGTGGGCGGGGTCTCGCAATCTACATTCTCGCGGGCCTTGACCCAGTTTCTCTATGCACTCAATAGACGCGCTAGGAATTATATTCATTTTCCTACAGAGGCGACAGAGTGGCTGGAAGTCAGGACTGGCTTTTATAATATAGCAGGGATACCATGTGTGCTGGGTGCAATCGATTGCACACATGTTGCTTTGATTGCACCTAGTCAGAGTGAGCATGTGTACCGCAATCGTAAGCACTACCATTCACTCAATGTACAGGTGGTATGTGATGCGACGATGAGGATAATGCATGTGGTACCCAAATTCCCTGGTTCCAGTCACGATTCCTCTATCCTGAGGAACTCTTCAGTCTTCCATGCGTTCGAAGAGGGACATTTTGAACATGGTTGGCTGCTGGGTGAGTACACATTTACATGTTCTAACTCAAAACACACTTTTATTTAGGAATGTTGGCATTGTACAATTTGATCACTAATGTCAGCTTATGTGTGCTCCATTCATTATAGGTGACTCAGGATACGGAATTAGGCCGTGGCTCTTGACTCCGGTGCTAAACCCTCAAACTGAAGCAGAGGACAGGTACAATGCAGCCCATATATCTACAAGATCTGTTATAGAGAGGACATTTGGCCTACTCAAGACCAGATTTAGGTGTCTGGACAGAACTGGTGGGGCTCTTCTATACAAGCCTCAAAAAGTGTCTGATATTATCCTTGCCTGTTGCATTTTGCACAATGTTGCACTCAGGCACAATGTACAGTCAGACCTAGCTGAGCCTTTGGTAGACGAGCATCCCACCCATGTAGCTGCTGAAAATGAACAAACAGCCAGTGGTGGCCAGACACGCCAGAATCTCATCAATTCATTTTTTTCTTGTAAGTAAAAACATATATGTTCCAAGTTCTACTTTTATACTTACATTATGTTATCTTAACAATAATGTTTTTTTATATACCCTTCTGGTAGGACACAGATGAATATGGGTTGCACACCTTTCTTCTCTCTGCTGTGTGCACAAAGGGATGTGGCACCGGTATGTTATTGTTGCACAGGTTATATAATCCCTCTTCAATTTTACTTTAGTTGTGTGTATGTGAATACAACTGGGGTAACAAAGCACTAATATTTTAGCATTGTGTTGTTCCTTATGCTAACACAATACACATATTATGCCCATACTCATTCATGCTTCTAGTATGCTTACATACAATGTTATTGGTGCAGTGTAACATGTACATCCATATGATGTGTACACCAGGCTGATTTACATTTTGAATGTCATTAAATATACATGGTGTTGCACATTCAACACCAAATACACACTTTGCTGTGTTGTTTACGGTACTGAAGATGGCATGTCAATGTTTGCAATTTATATATTGTTCCTTTGCATTATAGGTATATCTCCAGTATGACTGATCATGGTATGTATATTTGCTGACATCTCTCATAAGATGTGCCTACATCAATCTTCCTATAATTATTTGAAGTCAAAACCCAACATATTGGTTTAAACACAAATGTAACATATATGTACTTTCTGTATCATGTATATGCATTTAGCTACTCTTGAGCTTTCATGTGCATTGTATTAGAAAATGATTACTCCCATTTCATCACATTTTATGTATGTTTCCTTATAAATTCCATTAATGTAATATAGAGGTGTTTGGAGAAAAGGGGATAACTGTACTTATTTGTTTACTTACGGGAGATCATTCATCACGGATGAAATTGACTGATCATAACACTCCATGCATGAATGCCTGTAATCACAACAATGCGTACTACATCTTATATTTAGCAATGTTGGTGTTTTGTAATGCTAGGAATTAATAGTCAACATTAATTTAAATTTGTGACATGTGTATGTATAAGTCACACGTGTGTGGATGTGTCCTACATGTACCAAGTGTTAAACTGTTAACAGAGAAGACAAATTTGTCGCTAATGTTACTGTCATTTAGCATTTATAATTTACCAATATGACAATGTTGGTAATATTTTTGGAATATAAATCACGTCACTTCATCATTATCATGATGTTAATTATCAAGTATTCTCACAATTGTAACGTCAATCACGTGCACATTAGCATAGACACACTTTGTAACACAACTGTTTGTGTCTGTATCAATTTGTGTAGGATCCATGTATAACACCGACAAATGATAACACCAGCTTTATTATGGTAGCTTATATCATCATATTGACTATACTATGTATTTTTAGAACGTTTAATAAACACAGTAAACTATAGTTAGTTAGGTTAATGAAATATACACAGAAACGTACTTCATTACATGATGTTGATGTCATAATCAGAACATCATGCATTGTAGGGGACCACAACATCTGGCCAATAACATTATTTGCTACAGTCCCAAACCATTTTATCAACATACCCATGTAACAAGAGATTTTTAACAATAAATGGCTAGTTGGTTGTAAGTGTCCTTTACATTGGGAGAAGGAGTGGCTCAGTGAGTAAAGACACACACTGGCACTGAGAGTTTGAAGCAGGGGAGTCTGGTTCAATTCCCGGTGTCGGCTCCTTGTGACCTTGGGCAAGTCACTTTATCTCCCTGTGCCTCAGGCGGCAAAAAATAAATTGTAAGTTCCACGGGCCAGGGACCTCAGCCTGAAAAATGTGTCTGTAAAGCGCTGTGTACAACTAGCAGCGCTATACATGAACATGCTCATATTATTATTATTCTTATTATTATTGTTACATAGTTTCGACAGTCATACGTTCCATTACACAATAGAATTCACAAATGTGTTAGCAGAGTGGGAATGGTTGTTATATATAAAACACACCATGCCATAAAATGATAGTAGTCATTAAAGAACACTCAATAAAAATTCATGAGGCACTATTTTGCAACATCATTATGTTAATTAAGTGCTTATGCAATATAGGCATAAGGGTATCACATTTTTAATTGTTTGTTAATAAGCGCTGCAAGTAATATAAAATTAGTTCCATATGTAGTATAGTAGTCGGTGGCTCCTCCTCACAATCATCTCATATAAAGGTAGACTCTTCTGAAATCATACATTGATCCGATTGTATCTTCCCCGACATCTCTGAAATACAGCAAACACATGATGGTCAAATATGGCACCTTACTATATATGTATCCGTGACAACGCATTACACAGCTCTATATGATTGTGTACATACACACGTCACTCACTTATATGTTAGAAGTACAAGTGTACATCAGTATGTAATGTTTCTTTAAATTTGTAGCAGGCATAACTATGTATATGATGTGAACGTTGCCTGTATACTGAAAAATGTGCGCGCACATCTTAGTGTGCGCACGCACTTCAGGCTTGGCTGCACTAACTGTTAGCGCATGCGCAAAACAAAGCGTACGTTGTGCGTTCAATACATCTTGAAAATACCATTAAACATAAAATCTTTATTTCAAATACAATGAATACGAAACTACATTCGTTCTAAACGAGTACATCTGTATTCTTTTTAAACAGACGTGTTTGGACAGAAAGGACGGCCGATAACACAATGCGCAAATGCAATACGTGTGACGTCATGTTAAACCAGCGTGAAACGCACGCTAACACTCCTCCCACTCAATTAACATTCGGCTAACGCCCAGTTGACGCTTACAAACACTGAGCCGCACACATGACACACTGCAGTTACCGTTACTATAACAAAATATGACAGCCAATAGGCTTTGAGGCGCGCACGTCGCTTGGGGGCGGGACTTACATCCGTAATCCTTTTTAAGGACGCCTTGGGCCATGACAAGGGTCCCACGTCATACGTGGTGGACCCGCTTTTAAATGTTGCATGATAACAAAACAGGTATGTGTTAGAGTTATGTTAAAATGTTGCTAATATGGTTAAAGGGATAGGAAAGTACGTATATTTATTCCGTCAGCAATGTGTACTACTCTTTCAGGTTATACTATATTGTATTCGGCAACAATTTCTTTGTGATCGCTACATGTTATGCAGTCTGCAATGTTACGCTGTATCCACGCATTGAAAGGGAAAATGGTGGTTAAAAAAAACAAAAAAAAAAAACCATTTAAACGCACAGTCAACGCATAACGGTTGTTATATTTACCATTCTTCTAGAATTAACTGTTCGTCTGGCTGCAACTGGTCGCTCCAGAAATGCAAGGCATTTTCATCCACGCTTGACCCACCCGCTGAATCCAGTATGACACACATCTCCTCCATGAAGCGCTCATAGGAATCGCCACTGCTTTCTTCAAACAATTGGTCGGGAGGTAGGTTCATTTCTTCTGGTTCCCATTCCAATGCATTTTCAGCTGAAAGGCTTGGTACATAATCATAGTACTTTTGTTGTTGTACAATGTGGGTTTCAGGAATGGAGGGTGCAGATATTGCAGTAGGTATCGATTCACACGGAACAGTAGTAGCGGATCCATTGCTATTGGCATTAGGAATAAATATGCCTTTCACAACAATATATGTGCCCTCTTTCAGGGTAAAATGCTTTTCCTTTGCAATCTTCCAGAAACCATAGGTGTGTTCTAGCTTATCCTGCACACGTTCAAAAAAGTCATTAGTTGATAAAGTGAATCTTATTGAGGAATTAAAATTCCGCGCATGCCTACGGTCTTGGTAATAAGGATATTTAGCTCGAATCAAATCATAGCTCTTTATCAGGAGATAAGGGGAGATTTAGATTTTTTCACAGCCAGAGGTCGTGCAGTCCCTGGGCTTGTTAAAATGCTGTGCTCATTACATTATCTTGCTTCCGCGTCATACCAGACAACTGTGGGCATAGTGGGCGGGGTCTCGCAATCTACATTCTCGCGGGCCTTGACCCAGTTTCTCTATGCACTCAATAGACGCGCTAGGAATTATATTCATTTTCCTACAGAGGCGACAGAGTGGCTGGAAGTCAGGACTGGCTTTTATAATATAGCAGGGATACCATGTGTGCTGGGTGCAATCGATTGCACACATGTTGCTTTGATTGCACCTAGTCAGAGTGAGCATGTGTACCGCAATCGTAAGCACTACCATTCACTCAATGTACAGGTGGTATGTGATGCGACGATGAGGATAATGCATGTGGTACCCAAATTCCCTGGTTCCAGTCACGATTCCTCTATCCTGAGGAACTCTTCAGTCTTCCATGCGTTCGAAGAGGGACATTTTGAACATGGTTGGCTGCTGGGTGAGTACACATTTACATGTTCTAACTCAAAACACACTTTTATTTAGGAATGTTGGCATTGTACAATTTGATCACTAATGTCAGCTTATGTGTGCTCCATTCATTATAGGTGACTCAGGATACGGAATTAGGCCGTGGCTCTTGACTCCGGTGCTAAACCCTCAAACTGAAGCAGAGGACAGGTACAATGCAGCCCATATATCTACAAGATCTGTTATAGAGAGGACATTTGGCCTACTCAAGACCAGATTTAGGTGTCTGGACAGAACTGGTGGGGCTCTTCTATACAAGCCTCAAAAAGTGTCTGATATTATCCTTGCCTGTTGCATTTTGCACAATGTTGCACTCAGGCACAATGTACAGTCAGACCTAGCTGAGCCTTTGGTAGACGAGCATCCCACCCATGTAGCTGCTGAAAATGAACAAACAGCCAGTGGTGGCCAGACACGCCAGAATCTCATCAATTCATTTTTTTCTTGTAAGTAAAAACATATATGTTCCAAGTTCTACTTTTATACTTACATTATGTTATCTTAACAATAATGTTTTTTTATATACCCTTCTGGTAGGACACAGATGAATATGGGTTGCACACCTTTCTTCTCTCTGCTGTGTGCACAAAGGGATGTGGCACCGGTATGTTATTGTTGCACAGGTTATATAATCCCTCTTCAATTTTACTTTAGTTGTGTGTATGTGAATACAACTGGGGTAACAAAGCACTAATATTTTAGCATTGTGTTGTTCCTTATGCTAACACAATACACATATTATGCCCATACTCATTCATGCTTCTAGTATGCTTACATACAATGTTATTGGTGCAGTGTAACATGTACATCCATATGATGTGTACACCAGGCTGATTTACATTTTGAATGTCATTAAATATACATGGTGTTGCACATTCAACACCAAATACACACTTTGCTGTGTTGTTTACGGTACTGAAGATGGCATGTCAATGTTAGCAATTTATATATTGTTCCTTTGCATTATAGGTATATCTCCAGTATGACTGATCATGGTATGTATATTTGCTGACATCTCTCATAAGATGTGCCTACATCAATCTTCCTATAATTATTTGAAGTCAAAACCCAACATATTGGTTTAAACACAAATGTAACATATATGTACTTTCTGTATCATGTATATGCATTTAGCTACTCTTGAGCTTTCATGTGCATTGTATTAGAAAATGATTACTCCCATTTCATCACATTTTATGTATGTTTCCTTATAAATTCCATTAATGTAATATAGAGGTGTTTGGAGAAAAGGGGATAACTGTACTTATTTGTTTACTTACGGGAGATCATTCATCACGGATGAAATTGACTGATCATAACACTCCATGCATGAATGCCTGTAATCACAACAATGCGTACTACATCTTATATTTAGCAATGTTGGTGTTTTGTAATGCTAGGAATTAATAGTCAACATTAATTTAAATTTGTGACATGTGTATGTATAAGTCACACGTGTGTGGATGTGTCCTACATGTACCAAGTGTTAAACTGTTAACAGAGAAGACAAATTTGTCGCTAATGTTACTGTCATTTAGCATTTATAATTTACCAATATGACAATGTTGGTAATATTTTTGGAATATAAATCACGTCACTTCATCATTATCATGATGTTAATTATCAAGTATTCTCACAATTGTAACGTCAATCACGTGCACATTAGCATAGACACACTTTGTAACACAACTGTTTGTGTCTGTATCAATTTGTGTAGGATCCATGTATAACACCGACAAATGATAACACCAGCTTTATTATGGTAGCTTATATCATCATATTGACTATACTATGTATTTTTAGAACGTTTAATAAACACAGTAAACTATAGTTAGTTAGGTTAATGAAATATACACAGAAACGTACTTCATTACATGATGTTGATGTCATAATCAGAACATCATGCATTGTAGGGGACCACAACATCTGGCCAATAACATTATTTGCTACAGTCCCAAACCATTTTATCAACATACCCATGTAACAAGAGATTTTTAACAATAAATGGCTAGTTGGTTGTAAGTGTCCTTTACATTGGGAGAAGGAGTGGCTCAGTGAGTAAAGACACACACTGGCACTGAGAGTTTGAAGCAGGGGAGTCTGGTTCAATTCCCGGTGTCGGCTCCTTGTGACCTTGGGCAAGTCACTTTATCTCCCTGTGCCTCAGGCGGCAAAAAATAAATTGTAAGTTCCACGGGCCAGGGACCTCAGCCTGAAAAATGTGTCTGTAAAGCGCTGTGTACAACTAGCAGCGCTATACATGAACATGCTCATATTATTATTATTCTTATTATTATTGTTACATAGTTTCGACAGTCATACGTTCCATTACACAATAGAATTCACAAATGTGTTAGCAGAGTGGGAATGGTTGTTATATATAAAACACACCATGCCATAAAATGATAGTAGTCATTAAAGAACACTCAATAAAAATTCATGAGGCACTATTTTGCAACATCATTATGTTAATTAAGTGCTTATGCAATATAGGCATAAGGGTATCACATTTTTAATTGTTTGTTAATAAGCGCTGCAAGTAATATAAAATTAGTTCCATATGTAGTATAGTAGTCGGTGGCTCCTCCTCACAATCATCTCATATAAAGGTAGACTCTTCTGAAATCATACATTGATCCGATTGTATCTTCCCCGACATCTCTGAAATACAGCAAACACATGATGGTCAAATATGGCACCTTACTATATATGTATCCGTGACAACGCATTACACAGCTCTATATGATTGTGTACATACACACGTCACTCACTTATATGTTAGAAGTACAAGTGTACATCAGTATGTAATGTTTCTTTAAATTTGTAGCAGGCATAACTATGTATATGATGTGAACGTTGCCTGTATACTGAAAAATGTGCGCGCACATCTTAGTGTGCGCACGCACTTCAGGCTTGGCTGCACTAACTGTTAGCGCATGCGCAAAACAAAGCGTACGTTGTGCGTTCAATACATCTTGAAAATACCATTAAACATAAAATCTTTATTTCAAATACAATGAATACGAAACTACATTCGTTCTAAACGAGTACATCTGTATTCTTTTTAAACAGACGTGTTTGGACAGAAAGGACGGCCGATAACACAATGCGCAAATGCAATACGTGTGACGTCATGTTAAACCAGCGTGAAACGCACGCTAACACTCCTCCCACTCAATTAACATTCGGCTAACGCCCAGTTGACGCTTACAAACACTGAGCCGCACACATGACACACTGCAGTTACCGTTACTATAACAAAATATGACAGCCAATAGGCTTTGAGGCGCGCACGTCGCTTGGGGGCGGGACTTACATCCGTAATCCTTTTTAAGGACGCCTTGGGCCATGACAAGGGTCCCACGTCATACGTGGTGGACCCGCTTTTAAATGTTGCATGATAACAAAACAGGTATGTGTTAGAGTTATGTTAAAATGTTGCTAATATGGTTAAAGGGATAGGAAAGTACGTATATTTATTCCGTCAGCAATGTGTACTACTCTTTCAGGTTATACTATATTGTATTCGGCAACAATTTCTTTGTGATCGCTACATGTTATGCAGTCTGCAATGTTACGCTGTATCCACGCATTGAAAGGGAAAATGGTGGTTAAAAAAAACAAAAAAAAAAAACATTTAAACGCACAGTCAACGCATAACGGTTGTTATATTTACCATTCTTCTAGAATTAACTGTTCGTCTGGCTGCAACTGGTCGCTCCAGAAATGCAAGGCATTTTCATCCACGCTTGACCCACCCGCTGAATCCAGTATGACACACATCTCCTCCATGAAGCGCTCATAGGAATCGCCACTGCTTTCTTCAAACAATTGGTCGGGAGGTAGGTTCATTTCTTCTGGTTCCCATTCCAATGCATTTTCAGCTGAAAGGCTTGGTACATAATCATAGTACTTTTGTTGTTGTACAATGTGGGTTTCAGGAATGGAGGGTGCAGATATTGCAGTAGGTATCGATTCACACGGAACAGTAGTAGCGGATCCATTGCTATTGGCATTAGGAATAAATATGCCTTTCACAACAATATATGTGCCCTCTTTCAGGGTAAAATGCTTTTCCTTTGCAATCTTCCAGAAACCATAGGTGTGTTCTAGCTTATCCTGCACACGTTCAAAAAAGTCATTAGTTGATAAAGTGAATCTTATTGAGGAATTAAAATTCCGCGCATGCCTACGGTCTTGGTAATAAGGATATTTAGCTCGAATCAAATCATAGATTTGGCGTGTGCTTGCTTTGTGTCCGCGACTGTTTAAAATTGCTTCTGAAACCATGTACTTATAACCTAAGAGGGGATTCATATTGTTAACGAATTCATCAGCCATGTCAGAGTAGCACAAAAGATGTGTGCAGTTCTGTCTTCTTTGCTCATCAAAATGATTCTGCTCAATGGCTAACAAATTCCTGTGTTTCGTTTTCAAGTTCAACAAAAGTAACTACTTTTACTCCTTATTTCAAACGCCAATTGGATGTGTCCTTTTAATTGGTTTAAGTTTTGTGGTTAGTGATAGGCGAATGTGGGAAAAACATGTATCATTTTTTTATCTCGTTTGTGAAAACATTCCTACACTTATTTCAGTAACATTGAGTTTTCTAGAAAAATAACAAAGAGCACTGTGTGAAAATAGTGCTTAGACAGCCATATCAGTAAATACACACACCTGCAAAATGAAATGTTTTTTCCCACATACATTTCTGTGTGTATTTGAAAGTCTGGTTAACTACCTGTCTGCATGAGTTTAAATACGTGTGTATCTATATATATATAAATATATCTCTCTCTTAAAAATATATATATATATATATATATATATATAAAGTGTATATTGTACTATATGTATAGTGTGTGTGTGTGTGTGTGTGTGTGTGTATATGTATATGTATATATATATATATATATATATATATATATATATATATATAATGTATCTTTTTTCTTTTTTTTATATTGCAGGAGTACACACAACATATTGATGGCAGTAAGTAGGCCTTGTATGAAACCTATTTAAATGGTGATAAACATGAGTGAATTAAGTAATAAACATTTGTTTGCACCCAATAATGTTAGAGGCTCACACTTAGTATAGTTGTCAAACATTAGGCCTGTATTATTAAAATAGTGTGTTTTCACAAGGAAGCATGAAGTGTATGTTTTTTGTAAATACATCTATACCAGTTTAGATAGTACTATATATACACACACACACACACACACACACACACTGTGTGTCTGTGTGTGTGTGTGTGCATATATCAATACATACTACATATATATTAGTATCAATTCAGAGATGTTCTTGAAACAAGAACACATAAATGATTAAAGGACAACATTACAATGGCCACCAAAGGTAAGTAATATTTAACACAAAATCCTGCTGTACACGTACAAGAAAGATGTTTGCAGTTAAATAGGTGCTTTTATAATAGCATGAAAATAATATGCACATGCAATGATTACATCAATTAACACACCCAAATGCAATGTTTTGCTGCAAAGTCAATGGCAGCTTCTCTAAACTTAGCAACTGACTCCTGGTGGACCATTACTGAACAGACGATTAAAACATAAATATTTATAACACTATTCATTAATTAGGAGTGTTAACATTTCCAAAACTTCACGTGTACAAGAACATACTTGAAAGTTTGGAAACAACACAGTCTTCAGCATACATACAATAGTAATTAGATAATCTGAAGTCAACAAAACAAGGCCAAAGACATATTTTGTGAATTATAACATTTATTTTTTTTGTTCCTTTTGCGAGCGAGTAACAGGCCTGCTTGTTGTCTCTTGAATTTTCCTTTTTCTTTTGCCACCAACTTTAGGCACAACAGAGCCACTTTGAGTGGCCTCTGGCACTTCACGGGCAGGGCTTGTGGCCAGTGACTCACCTACAGGGCTTTTGGGCAGTGACTGTTCACCTACGGGGCTTGTGGCCAGTGACTCACCTACAGGGCTTGTGGCCAGTGACTCACCTACAGGGCTTTTGGGCAGCGATTCACCTACAGGGCTTTTGGGCAGTGACTCACCTACAGGGCTTTTGGGTAGTGACTGTTCACGGACAGGGCTTGTGCCCACTGACACATGTGAGCAAGTTGGTAGACACTGCACAAGTGATGGTTGGTCTGTTTCATGTGTGTCTTGTTTTGTTTTTGTCGCCTCCTTTGTAGGTGTCTGCTGCTGAATTTGTACAGATGGCAGCGGTAGGATGTCATCAGGAACCTGCACAGCAATGTCTGCTACTTGACCGGTAACATTTGGGCCTGGTGAATGAATATCAGATGAATGTGGTGAAAACTGACCTGCATGAACAGATCCTGCCTGTGAGGTGTTGAATTGTGGTACATTAGTCATTCTCCAGTAATTAGCTTGTGTTTGCTGAACAACTAATGCTTCGAATGAGGTGTTGATTTTTTGCAACTGTTTAGGCACTTCAATGAAGACTCTGTGGAGATGTGCCAATTGTGAAACTGTTTCTTCCTGCAGTGCAATCATCCTTTCCAGCACTGTCATCAGGTCAGAATGGCGACGATTTTCTGCTTCCACCATTTTTCCCTCAGAAGCTACAATTGCATCATATGTGGTATTTGCTGGACGTTTTGGCGGTAAAACAGTTTCAATTGGAACCTCTTCATGGTCACTTGCTTGTATTTGTGTGTCTATGGCGGCGGCGGCGGCATCATCATCATCATCATCATCATCATCATCATCATCAAAATCCTCTTCATCATGTTCTACAAATAAATGTACACATTATTAAATGGCATGTTAATCTCTGCTGTGTTACTATGTAATTGTACTGTGTCATAAGTAACAACTAACATGTTTCCATACGTTTTATAACCTCACATTAAAAACTACCTTGACTTAAGAATAATGTTTGGACTCAGTATGAAATATGAGTGATTGAAAACTTGCTGTAAACTCACAACTCCTACATGATAGTTAACATCACTAACACAATACAAGTTGCCTTACACTTCATTTTCACTGACACTAAGTAATCCTATTTAAAGAAGATGTGCAAAACAAATAATGAACATGACAACATAACATATAGAAGAGCACATATTATATGGCCACCAACTGATACACTCACCTTCTAGGTGTGTTGAGCTGGCTGACCCAGGTGAAGACACTTGTTCAGTCTCAGGTGACACATGTCCTTCAGGGGCAACTATATATAACAATAACATAAGTTTTACATTTACATGTGTAAATATTGAACAAACAGTTATTGTATGTTCTGTATTTATGAGTACCTAACAGCATCATTTCCTTAACCCAAAATGTGTGTGTGAAAGTGAACATAAATAGTTGTAATAACAATGTACATGCCTGTGTACTTAGAACTTTTGAGTTCCCTAACATAAAACATACTATGTTCCTGCAGTAATGCGTGAGGATAAATAGATAAAATTTGTACATAAAAATCATATGTTGTGTAGTGATATCAGTATCATAATGTACATAACTATCATGAGATGACCATTCACAATGGTTATCATGAAGGTGGTCATATTGCAAAAAGTGTTGTTTTTGGTAGAGGATATGTGTGGTACATTAATATAAGATGTGGCACACATGAATGTGGCTGTGACTAAACAAGACAACACATGCAGTGTGTGATAATGTGTCGTTGATAGTAGTAGTTCAACTATAGATATGAGTGAACTAATGTGTGACGTACGGTTTGATAAGTAATGAGTTGTTGGGGCATTTAGTAGCTAAAGTGAAGCTTTCAAATGAGTGTGATTAACTTCAGTTGTGCTAGTCAGGTTGTAAGAACGGTATTCCCTTCCCCAAAAAGCCTAATCAGCCACACCTTTCAATTACTTGAAACAGGTGAAAATGGTGTGAACTAAGTTGACCCTAAAATGAGGCTGTAATTAGTGTGTGTGCTGAACCCCACCCCCTCTGTTGAAGTGTATGCTGTGATGAGATATTAATTGCAGCTGCTTTAACACAATGGTAGATGAGCTAAATAGTCGTGTGCAGTTTTTAAGTTATGAAAACAATGACATAAAATATGATACGTGTGCCTCATTATGCTGTCTGTATATGACTTAAAGCAAAAATGGACCTTTTCATAAACAACTATAGATGTGTTAGTGCAAGTGATGTTTGTAGGCCGTTGCATGCAATATATTTGATGCATGCTTAAAATAGGCAGTAATGTCATGTTTGTCGGAGTAAAATAAATAAAATACACAATAATATTATACATATTTCTGTTCTGTACCTGTAGCTAGTAATAATTTCTCATTAACATGTGTTACACATGTGTACTACCCTGTTGTTCCCCATCTTCGCCCACCATCAATTGCTTCCACTGCAGCAATGCATTTTGGGAATTCACATGTAAATGAGCACGCAATGGCACGTGCTATATTAGTTACTGCTTTTAGTAGGACTACAACATATATGTCTATTTTGAGATATATATATATACAGAATCAGACATACATATATAGATGCAGGTATGCTTATATTGTGAAGACAGTATAAAAAGCAGTGTAACTATGCAAAATAACTGTAAGCAACGACACGCCTAGTACAGTAATATTTCTCACCTGGTGGAAATTGTGAGGGGTAAATTCCTATATCACGGTCACCAGGTAAGCCTTCCACGACGACGGGAAGTAATTTTGCCCGAAGCAGCTCCTCCAATGGACTTAATATGAGACGTTGTGGTGTCGGCCCACCTCCAGTGCCAGTAGCATGCACGCGTTGGTGTTGTATTTTCTTTTTCAATTTGGACCTAATATCATCAAATCTCTTGTGACAATTCCGCTTGTCCCTCACATGATTCCCACACGCATTGACACCAATGACTATTGTGTCCCACATTTCTTTTCTGCTTGCTGAACTTGTCCGCCCTTGAAAAACATATAAAATATATGAGGTAAATGATTAATAATAGAAGCACCAGTTTCCTACACTGCTAGCTGTTCCAAGAGATAGCAAACATGCTGTTTTATGTGTAATATGTGAAGCACATGAGCATTCACTACTAAACCTATACATGTAAGCAAGGTTGCATTCATATTGTATGCAGTTATGGCAAATTGACCGCCTGTGTTTAGTTGTCCTTGTAAGGCATGATAAAAAGCTGTGTTTCCAGACTAATTAACATAGAAAGATATTCTGAACCCATATTTGCATATGAACAAAACTCAGATGACCTAGGATCACATGTATTTGAATAATAAATGTAAAGGTACACTTACCTAGTAAATGTCCATAGATACTGTCATAGTGCTCCAGAATGCCAGTGACAAGAGCTGTATTTTCCTGGTCATTGAAGCGAGGATTACGTGGCTTCTCCACACGTTTCTTCCGAGCAGGTTTAGGGTCAGAGCTTGGCTGGTGCTGACTGGACTCTCCTTCTTCCAATGGAAGAGCCTCCAAAAGCTGCCCACCAGCAAGCACGCCACCACCATCCACCCCATCAGCAACTGCGCCACCAGCAGCACTCACAGCACCAGCACTCCCACTCCTAGCACCAGCACTCCCACTCCTAGCACCAGCACTCCCACTCCTAGCAACAGCACTCCCACTCCCAGCAACAGCACTCCCACTCCCAGCAACACCACTCCCACTCCCAGCAACAACACTCCCACTCACAGCAACAGCACTCCCACTCACAGCAACAGCACTCCCACTCCCAGCAACAACACTCCCACTCCCAGCAACAGCACTCCCACTCCCAGCAACACCACTCGGTGCACCAGCAACATCACTCCCCTGAACAGTACGTTCACTCCGACGCGTACTCGCACGAGTAGCACTCCCACTCCCACCAGCATCACTCTTCCCACGCTTTGCGGGCATACTTCCAGCACTCACAAAAAACAGACAACTAATGTACAGCCAATCACACGAAACACTTCCACATATAAAACAAGACAAAGATGTAAACAAAACAACAATGGACAAAGCTCACCCAATACACAACAAGTCTCTCCGTCAATATGCAAATGTTCAATCAGCCAGCTCTGTGCGTCTCTCTCTCTCTCTCACTCCCAACAACACAGAGAATGATTAGCAGTACACGTTGCCTTTAAATATGGCGCGCAATCCAATACATGCTTGTTTCGCCTGATTCAGCAAGATTTGTGATTGGGCAACCTATCAGCACCCCGCCACGCACGCCGATACACCTGTGTGTGATCGGATAATCATCGTGAGAGTGGGAGGATTTGTTTTCGGGTTCATTTTGAATGTATTCGGCACTTACTGCATACGGAGAGGAAAAATCGCCATTAACATGACTAATCGGTAAACTTGCCGATTTCACTTAATCGACGCTTACTGCATGAGGCCCTATGTCTCTATGGTGAATCGCTGAGCCAACCACGCAGTTAGAGAGAACTGGATCACAAGTGTATATATACTCCAGAGTGGAGCGGATTTTGTTTGCTGATTTAAATGTTTGCTGTGTTTAAAGCAACAGGCGCAATAAAGTCTTATTTTAATTTCACCTTAAAACAGTCTCCATTGCGTACCTCTGAACACGTCTCTTAAACCTCCCCCTTCTTTTATGCCTCCTTGCATCAATCACTGAGGATGTCAGATGCACTTTAGAACGGAATGGAGAACTGGGAGGGACCACGGATGACAGGAGGATTTACTGACTTTTCCAGCTGTTGGGTGCACGGAGGCTCATTGCAGAGTGAAGACACAGTCTCAACCAGATTACTCACAGCACAGTGACAAGGATGCCAGACTAGATCATGAGGACACACCTCCCTCCACAGGATGACGTTGGAGCTAGGGCTCGGCTCCAGCAGTACAGATTGTGAGTCAGATGTAAACAAAGGACCGGATTGGATTATAATGACAATCCTCCCCAACCGTGGCTTCCCGCCCCTTTCTCTTCACCTCATTCATCATTATGGACATCCCAGGAGGACAGCAGAATTGGAGGAGTTTCTACTGATTATGATGCAGAAGGAATGCCTAATCACAGCTGTTTAAGATCAATGTTAATGAACACAGGTGTTGTGGCTTGGTGAGGGGTATTTAAAGACTCATTATTGACTTTATTCACTATGCCACTATACCTCACTTGAAAAAGACCTTATGGTCAAAACGTTGCATTTCTGTTTGGCTAAATAAATTAGATCATTTGGAAATCCATTGTGCCCACGTACTGTGGCGACAATCTTTATTGCAACTTTTGACCGTCTTATCCCGCGGGTCTTTTCGGGCTGGCGCTGAACGTGGCCGTGCGCCAGCCCATCCTAGCCGCATCCTCCCCTCCCCCTTCCTTTCCCCTCGCGACCCCCTGGTTGTTCCGCCCCGCTCCACGCTACAAAAAGTAAAATACCCTCTTTCCTGCAGCCTCCTTCGGGGATGCCTGGCGTTTTCGGGATCTCTGGCGTCTTCGGGGATGCCTGGCATCCTCGGGATGCCTGGCGCACGTGACCGGCGCCCGGCTGACGTGCGGCATGCCGCAAAAAAAAAAACGATAGCCGCGTCTGCCCGCGCATTGCGGAGGCGGCCGAGTTAGAATAAACTCTGCTGCCACTGTATCCTCTCTTCTTGGATCTTCTCATTGGCCATCTGGTCCAGCAACTTGTGGGCATCGGCCCTCTCGCTCTCATAGTGCCGTGTCTGGTCAACCACTTGACGGAAGAACACCTCCTCGCACTCTTCCTTTTTGGAGAGCTGTATCTTGAGCTCAGCAACACGTATCTGCAGTTCTGCAATTGGATCCCGCAAGACTTCTCTCAGGACCATCATCTCTTCCCGGTGCTTGCTCTGGGTTTGCGTCAGTGCATTTTGGATCTCTGCAGTTTTTGTCCCTAGAATCGCCGCTGCTTCTGTTTTCCACGCCTCTTTCTCCTGGGTGTACTGATTTTTGGTGATGGAGCAGCCTCTCTGCTTTTCCATCTCTCTTTCTCCAGCTTGAGGTTGTCCTCCTTCAGAGATATGATTTGCTGGGACGTGTGTTCAGCTATCCGCTTTAGCTCTGGAACCTTTTTATCCAACTTCAACTTTTCAGACTCCAAGGTTTTGAAGTTGTTTTATTTTTCATATTCTGCTTCCAGTGATGCCCGGGTAAGGTTCAGGGTGGTCTTCAGCTCCTCATGCTACTCGGTGGGGACCCACTGGGTACTCAGTCACTCCTGTAGTACTTGCTGCTCTACTTTACCCAACTCTTTTTTTTAACGTGCAAGCCTCTCGCTGAGAAACTTCTAGCGTGGTGATGAGGTGTTGAACATCTTGTTGGGACACCTCGTAGAACCAATTCCAGTCAACACTCTTTCTGTCTGACTCACTTGGCTTTCTGCTTATGGCGGTATCAGTAGCCTTTGTCATACCAAGGCTAGTAGTCACTACAGTGACGATTGCACCAAGTGCTCTGTGCTGTAGTTCATCTCTGGTCTTTTCTGACCCCACAGGGTAAACTTGTGCTGCAGCTTCTGTTGCACACGGAGGCTGTCTTTTATGCAGGGCCACATAGTAATCCTCCTCCTCTTCTTCTGAACTACAAGGATTGTGTTTAACCGTAGAAACCAAGAACGAAAAACGCCCCACAGAAAGGTTACATTCCATTTGATCCACGTTCCGAGGGCAAACTGCGGCCACATAGCATTTGTAGCACTCTGTATACTTTCCAAAACTGGGTTGGGGTTTTGTCTCCAGTCTACTGGGAATAATGGGACCCAAGTTCCTCCTAGGTGCTGTGAGACTTCCCGCTCCTTTATGCAAGTCTATGAGTCCTTGGGGATTCTTATTCCGAGGAACAGTCTTATCGGACCTACTGACGCGCAGTAAGAGAGAACTGGAAAACTCAACTGGATTTGAACTCCTAGCCATCTCCTCAACAGTCAAGTAACGTTCGACTAAGGTGACCAACTGTTCGACGTCTTTGGGGTCACTCTGGCTCACCCACTTCTGGATGGTGTGGGGAAGACCCTTCAGGAACCGGTCTATAATGACTCTTTCGACAACTGCAGCGGTAGTACATACCTCAGGCTGGAGCCACTTCCTTGCAGAGTGTTTAAGGTCGTAGATGAAAAATAAACACAGAAGCGCACCAAGGGTCAAGATTTATGTAATAACAATTAAATAAATAACATGTAAAAACTTACATATAAGAATATATAGGTCCAGTAGATCAGTGCACAGGTAATCAGTTAGAGTGGGTACCTGTGCGCAGGGAGTAAGTGCCGAGACTCACAGATCAGTCCCGCGCGCTGGGGCTGGCTTGCTCGGCACCACTCTGTTGTTACTTCCGGGTTGCAGCTTCTTGCAGGACCCGTGTATAGTAGTCCACCACAATCGCCGGTATTCCAACACACATCTCACTCAAGCGAGCAGAAGGAAATGTCTCTAACTTCTTGTGGGAGGGCTGGAACTTGTTCAACCAAAGGTCTGGATACCAGTGTGCACTGTGTGAACTCCGCAACGCGTTTCACACAATTCAGTGCTTCATCAGGCGGTGTTTGGGACACCTACATGGGGCCCTTTTATACAGTCACTCCAAGATGCAAATTGAATAAATAAATAAATAATGTGTATAACGGGCACTGTGAGTGCAATGTAGCAGCAAGATTAAGAGAATGTATAATACTCATCTAGGGATAATGGTATATCATACATATATATGTGTAATTATAAATACATAATAAGGTGTATATACAAATAAAAATTAATCAATCAATAAACTTTTTTTTTTTTTTATATAACTTGTATTTTATTACTAAATAAATGCATGATATACATAAACAACACATCAGGTGCACATTGAGCAGGATAGCATAGAATAAACAATAGCATAAGCATAACAAGCCCACGTGTTTTTTTGAGCCCTACTTAACCACGTGAGAGGGAATCGTCATTCGTAAGGGACTGGGATAAAATGAAAATTGTTATAAAAGAGTGAGAGAGAAAAAAAAAAAGGGGGGGGAGGTAGAGGAGGAGGTGGTGGGGAGGAGAAAGGGAAGGGGGATCCGAGGATAAGGATATATCAGCTTCCGGGGAACACCGAGATGGCGTAAGGGCTGTGTATCAACTAAGGAGGCCTTGCGATAGTATAAGTGATTGGTCATATGGAGTATGAGGTTCTAGGTGTGGGGTTGGTTTTTATGCCCTAGAAGGAGAACGCATTTATTACTATTATAGCCAAATTGTGTTACGCTCTACCCCAGGGATGTCTGTTTGGGCTAGCCAAGGAGCCCAGACTTTTAGATTATTGTCGCCAGTGTCGTTAACTAAGCTCGTTAACTTTTCCATCTGGCAGATAAACCAAATACGATTCCGAATCTTTGGGATAATTGGAATATCGGGGCGTTTCCATAATGCTGCGATCTCGCACCGCGTAGCTAAAGCAAAATGTGCAATTAGTTTATTGTGTGATTTTGATAGGCCCTTTAGGGGTCTGTTCATGAGAAACAGCCAAGGGTCTGGGGGAATAGTGAGATCGAATATTCTCTGGATCCAATTTCTGATCTTTTCCCATACTGGGGATATCTGCGGGCAAGACCACAGCATATGTAACAGGTCAGCTGTTCCTCCACATTGTTTAGGGCACAGTGGGGAGGACCCTGATATAAACTTAGATAATTTGAGTGGGGTGAGGTACCATCTCATAAGAACTTTATATGCGTTCTCCTTCAGTGTGGTGCATATCGAACTTTTTGCGGCTCCCAGGAATATAGTATTCCACTCTGCGTCGTCTAGGGTCTCCCGTAGGTCTCTTTCCCATTGGATATGAAAATAAGGTGATTGTTGCCTTGAAACTGCAGACTCGATTACCTCTCCATATATCGTGGATATGAGTCCCTTAGTGTCGGTTTCTGCCCGACAGAGCTTTTCAAAATTCGTCAATGGGGGGTATGGGGTGAATTTATTATAGAATGATCTGAGCTGGAGGTATTTATAAAATGTCTTTTTCTAGTCTGAGATGGTCAAATGATTTAACTTTTAGATCATAGCCCTCCAGATCTTTGAGTCTATCATAGCCTTTTTGTTTCCAAATTGAGTGATTGTGACCAATAAGACCCAGTGCAAAGCTAGGGTTATTCCAAATGGGTGACATCAGAGAACTTGCTGAGGTGAGTGAGTTTTTTAATCTGGATGCTTCCCAAACAGATATGGAGTTAGCCATTGAGGTAAGTATAGGTAAAATAGTGTTTTTCCTTGATGTTTTAGGTAGCCAAATCAGATTGTTAAGCTCTAAAGGGAAGCAAGCCGCATGTTCGAGCTCTACCCATCTTTTTAATTTGGGGTCGGAATGCCATTGTATGATCTGGCTTAATTGAGCCGCTTTAAAATATGACAACCGCTAAGGTACCGCTAAGCCACCAGCTAAGGTAGGTCTCTTTATAGCCAATTTATTTACTCTCGGTTTTTACCTCCCCAGATAAAATTAGATATTCCAGACTGATGTGAGAGTATGTCCTTCAGTTTGAGTGGCACAGGTAGTGTCTGGAAGAGGTATAGGATACGGGGAAGTAAATTCATCTTAACGCTGTGAATCCTTCCGATCCAAGAAATCTTCTTGGAAGACCATCTGATTAGGTCTTGTTTTAGAGTCCAAATCAGTTTGGGATAATTTGCTTTACAGATGCTTTTTGCATCTTTGGTGATATGGATCCCCAAATATTTTATTGAATTTTTTTGCCAGTTAAAATTGAAATTTAGTTTCAGTAATTTCTCCGTATGCCTAGGGAGATTCAGAGCTTCAGATTTGGATTGGTTAATCTTGAAGCCTGAGACCTTGGAGAATTTCTCTAGTAGGTCGAACAGGTTAGGTAATGAAATAAGGGGTTTGGAGATGATTAATAGGATATCATCAGCGTACAGGGCCGCTTTATGCGATTGGGAATAAACGTTTAACCCTGAGATATCCGGACTGTCTCGGATTCGCGCCGCGAGGGGTTCAATACATAGGGCAAACAGGAGGGGAGATAAAGGGCATGCCTGTCTTGTGCCACTTTGGATTTGAAATGGGACCGAGGGGAAGCCCTGATGTATGACCCTGGCGGTAGGGCCTGAGTACAGCGACATAATCGCTCTACTCACCCGATTTCCGAAGCCAAATGCCGCGAGCGTCTCTTTTAAGTATGGTCAGTCTATCCGATCAAAAGCTTTTTTTGCATCCAGACTTAATAACATGCTTTGTGTGTTATTTTTGTTAGCCAATTCAAACAGATCAATAAATCGTCGGGTGTTATCCGCTGCCTGCCTCCCCTTAACAAAACCAACTTGATCTGGGTGTATAAGTCTGGGTAGGATGAGACTTAATCTGTTGGACAATAACTTTGCATAAATTTTGATATCAGTATTAATTAGAGATATTGGCCTATAGCTTTTACAATTTAGCGGATCCTTGCCAGGTTTATGTATAAGTGATATAGATGCTCGTAGCATGTCCCCGGGAATAGGGGCTCCTGCTAAGATAGCATTAAACATTTGGAGCAGCCTAGGGGCTAGTGACTCAGAAAATTTCTTATAGTAAAGCCCCGAAAAGCCATCAGGGCCTGGTGCCTTTGATGGCTTAAGCTCCTTAATAGCTTGCGACACTTCTTCTAATGTGAAGTCAGCGCCCATAGCTTCTCTGTCAAGCTCTGTCAATCTCTCCAGTTTTGAGCTGGCTAAGAAATTTCTCAGTGCTCTGCTCGTGTTGTTATTATGTGCCACTTTCTTTCCATCGTAAAGGGAACCATAGAATGTCCCGAATTCTTCTACTATTTTTTTAGGGTTGGCCGTGAGTGTACTCGATTTTAAGCGTATAGCTTGGATATTAAACTTAGATTGCCTATCCTTTAATGCTCGAGCTAGCATCATATCCGGCCTGTTTGCTTTTTCGTAAAACTTCCTCTTAGACCAACATAAGGAATTATCTGCTCGGGAAGTCAATAACATATTTAATTCAATTTTTGTATCCTTTAGCTCCTGTGTTGTGATCGGGTCCGGGTTGTTCTTGTGATTTGATAACAGGGAATGTAATTTGGATTGGAGCGTCCGAATTTTGGAGTCTCTTATTCTTTTTCTCCTGGCCGTAGTATTGATTAGTATGCCCCTTAAAGTTGCTTTGTGAGCCTCCCATAATACTGAATGGGACTCCACAGAGCCTGTATTTATCTCAAAGAATTGAGCTATTTCTTGACCAATTGCATCGCATATTTCGGGTATTTTGAGGATAGATTAATTACGTTTCCAGTTTGCGCCTGGTCGATTGATCTGAATATTGTTGTACCTAAGCTCAATTGGTGCATGGTCAGACCATGAAATATCATGGATCGTTGTATGATTGACCTCAGGAACCAAGTGGCACAAAACAAAGAGATAATCGATTCTGCTGTATGATGTGTGTGGGTGGGAGTAGAAAGTATAGTCCCTAGATGTTGGGTGGGGTTCCCTCCACATACAGTATCAACTAGTTGATTGTCTTTCAAGGCACTGCGTAGGGCGTCCTGTGCTTTTTTATTATCCGAGTCGCCTCCCCCTGATCTGTCTAGGGCAGAATGCAATGTAATATTGAAATCTCCAGCTATTATGATATAACCCTTGGCTACTAAGTGTAACAAGCGGAAGAATCTGTCAAAGAAAGATGCCTCTTGAACACAGGGTGCATATAAAGAGGCTAATATGATGGGCTGCTCATGGATTGTTCCAGTTATGATGATAAAGCGACCTGCCACGTCCTTTTTGATTGTCTGGGCCACAAAAGGGATGGTGTTATGAAATAAAATGGCTACTCCTCTCTTTTAGACTGATGCTGAGGCCGTGTAGAATTGGGAAAAGCCCTTGTCTAGAAACCCAGGGGAATTATTCTTACTGAAGTGTGTCTCCTGCAAGAACAACACCTCCGCCTTTTTTCTCCTGTAATCCGTAAAAGCAAGCTTTCTTTTGATCGGGCTATTGAAGCCCTTCACGTTATGCGAGATTAATGTTAACGCCATATTTTATGGTACAGGAGATGATGTGTAGGGTGATCTGTGTACTTACCCTCGGTGCTATTCTCGTGGTTTCTTTTGAATGTGTCCATACCTGCCATGTCATCACGATGTACTCGCCGGGGACCGTGCATCCTAGGGAGGGGAGGGTGAGGGAGAGGGTGGGGATAGGTGGACAATACAAGGGAAACAACGAGAGGATTAGAACGGGGATAGGAGAAAACGAAAAAGATGAGAAAAAAATAAATAAAAAAGGGAGGAACAAAATACAAGAGCACTGTGGCAGGACGGCCTCACGGCGGGGTCAGTAAGACGCTAGACACGATGGAAAACTTTAATCACTAGTGGTTTATTAGCCACAACAAAAATAAGTACGGGTGCACTGTCCCTTTAAGAAACTACTTTCTTGAAAATTAAATCCTAGTCCCGTTAGGGACACTAACTCACTTCTTGAGCCCTTACTAACAGGACAGCCAGCTAATCTGGTCATGCCCAAAACATGCTACACAAAGGTTAACCGATACGTATAAGAATAAAGTCTTATCTGTATAGCAGCTCCAGCAGCAAACAGGAACACGGTTCCAGGGAACAGGCTGTGTCCAGCCTCGCAGCAATCTGTATCTTTATCCTGGGTTGGGGTCCCAGCTGGTCCCAGCAGCCTAGCTCCTCGCAGCACTGGGGGACCAGAACAACAGCAACTACGGCTTCCTAGCCGGGAGAGTTCTCTCCACCTTCCTGTGGAAAAACAAGCTCCCTGTGTGTGTGTCACTTCCTGCTTTTAAACCTGCAGTCTCTCAGGCCTCCTGCTTAATTAGGCTGCAGGTGTGCTTCTTTCTGTCTGAGGAGATTAACACTCTGTGAACTGGCTGCAGCGTCTCTCCATTCACTATTCCAGCCTACTGAGTTAGTGACTCTGTCACATATCCCTCTCCCCAGCGAAACATTGTCCTGTGGAGCGGCCCGTGCACCATTCCCGTGCACCAGCATTTTTGGCGAAAATGTCTGACGTCGGCCCTTCCCTCCCCCTTTTTTTTTCTTGCCTTCCAATTTAGGCATTTTCTTGTTTGGGTAATTACCAGGCCACCTGGGCCTGAACACTCATCCTTCTCTACCTCTTTCTCTTGTGCCGTCCTGAGTCTAGGGTTGAAGCTCCGCCTTTGTTGTGTCCCCTTTTGCAAATGTCCCCAAGCCTCCTGCTGTCTATCAGCTATCTCTGCTTTCTTCCTCTTGGGCTCAGAGTCTCCCTTACCCTGTAGAAGAGCCAAGACCTCAGTTAGCTCATAGCATTCACTCACCAGTGCTTGTCCTGCTTCTCCCTCTGTTTTTTGACCTTCCTCAAAGGTTTTTTGTACTTCTTCGTCTGAATCAGAAGTCATCCTGGCCCTTTTCTAAGAAGAACCCACACAGATTAAAGCTTCCCATGATACAGAGCTGTCAACCTTTTTCTTATCTTCCGGGCTCTTTTCCAGCTTTTGTTCCTCACCATTTTCTTTAGCTTCCTCTTGATTTTCAACAGAACCAGCACTACCAGTAGAGGACATGGTAGCACTCTTTGCTTTTTCAACCTCATCTTCTTTGTCACTTTCAGAAGGCAGCTTTGCACGCTTTTTAGGAGTGACCATTTTTTTAAAAGAGGCCCATGGTGTAATGCCTTCCTTCTTTCTTTCTCCATCAGAAGTGGCCCCTTCACCTTCTGTTTCAACAGTCTGTGCTGTGTCTCCCATTACATTTTCTGTAGGAGAGGTCTCTATAGACTCATCAGGAGAAGAGGGCGAACTGTCTCCTCCATCTACCTCTGCAGGATCACGAGACTCCAATGAGACAGGTACTTGTTCTGTCACATACTCTGCCTTTGTCTCTTCTTCCTTCTTTCCTTTATGCTTCTTGCCTGAAAGCTTCTTTAAACCAGATCCAGTGAAAAGCTTCCTTAGAGGGCTACCTTGAAGCTTAGCCTTCTCTTGTGAAGACAGTAACTCCGCTTCAGTGGTGATGGCTTCTGGACCTTTCTCCATCAGCGTATTTTTAGTGTTGGTTTTCACCTCATTTATCTTTATAACTTCAATTTGGGTGGGGGTCTTATCAACCCTAAGTGCACCCCATGATGCCGCTCTATTCCCATCGGCAGACTCGTAGGCTTGGGCCTTTCTTTCTTGTCCCTTTAATTTACTCCGTTGGGAGTGTTGCTGGATAACCTGTGATGTCTTTCTCATCTTATTTTCCAACTGAGCGTTGTCCAACATAGCCACATGCTCAGTCTTTAGGGCCTCGAGTATCTCGTCCAGGTCACGCTTTTGTTTCTCCGCCAACTTGCGGCCAGCACGCTCAAACTCCAGGTCCTTCCTCAGGTCATGAAGCTGTCCTTCTGCATATCTTTTTTCACTCAGTGCCGCTGCCAGTTCATCCTCTTTGGCGTTGAGTCGCGACTCCACATCTCTTAGCAGGTTCAGCGCAAGGCTTAAATCTGTTTCTTTTCCTCTATTTCTGACCTGCAATTGCCTGTGCTCCTCCCAGACCTTGTCCAGCTCCAGCTGCAGTCGGTCCCTCTCATTAGCCGTGTCGTCCAGCAGCCTGTGGGTATCAGCTATCTCGATTTCATAGCGCAATGTCAGGCAAGCCACCTGACGGACGGACACCTCCTCCGTCTTGGCGCTGCATCTCGTGCTCAGCCATCTGCGTTTGCAGCTCTTCAATCTGATGCTGCCAGTCCCCTCTCAGGGCCTTCACCTCTTCCCGGTGCTTACTCTGGGTTTGCATCAACGCCTCCTCCATCTTTTTGAGCTCTGCAGTTCTTGTCGCCAGTATCGCTGTTGCTTCTGTCTTCCAGGCTTCTTTCTCCTTGGCATACTGACTCATGGAGATGGAGTTGCCTCTCTGCTTCTCCAGCTCTTGCTCCAGTCTTTGGACCTTCTCATGTTCCCTCTCACACAGAGTCACCTGGCTTTTAAGCTCCGCCTCCAGCGATGCTCTTGTGGCGCTCAACGTGATCTTCAGCTGCTCCAGGGCGAGGCATTCTTTTTCCAGCATTTTCTCTGCATTCTGCAGAGCAGCCTGTACTTCATTTTTTCCTTGCGCCAATTGCGTCTTCACTTTCTGCGCTTGGTGAAGCTTCTCATCCCATCACTGACCTGACCAGTCAGGTTTAAAACCTCTTCCTTCAGGTTTATATTCTCCATTTTCACAGTCTTTATATCCCTCAGGGCATTCTCATGGGTTTCCTTCAACATACCCAGCTCTGTGTTTAGACTGTGGCCCTCCTGGCGTGAGAGCTCCAGCTCTGTTTTGAGTGTGCTAGCTTCTTGGTGAGAAACTTCTAAGTCTTTGATGAAGTTTTGCACATCTCTCTGGGACATCTCATAGCATAGTCTCCAGTCAGGACTTGTTCTCTCTGATTCCATGTTAGCAATTGCGGTGTTGGCCTTATCCAAGCTTGTCTTCAGCTCCTCCAACTCACTCCGTAAGAGACGCTCTGTTTTCTTTAACTCCTCATACTCAAGTATAGCTGGGAGTATACACCTCTTTACCTCGGCGTTCGCTTCTCGCTCCCTATTCAATTGTTCCTGCAAGACTTCATAATCATGGTGGGCAGTTTGGAGTGCAGAAATTAAGGCCTCTTTTTCCTGGCTCAAGGATTCAGCTTCCCTTTGCTTCTCCTTTTCCTTTGCCACCGTTCCTGTGACAATTCTGCCCATCACTCCGGTCTGCAGCACATCTCGGTGGCTTGCTGACACCTGTTGTCCTGATATCGCAGGCTCAAGTGGTTTGGTCACTTCCTCTGTGACTTGAAAAATATTTTTATTTTTCTTCTTTCTCTTTGTTTTATTCGTTCCAGAGACATCAGTGGTACTTGGCACACACACACTGGACACTTTTGCAGCTTTCATCTGCGGGTACGTCTCTCTTCTCGGGGCCACATATGCGTCATCATCATAATCATCATATGGCCTGAAGGGACATTGTTTTGTATGGTTATGTACATTGCAAAACTGACACTTGACGGCGGCCATTTTAAAACCCCGTTTTTTTTTGTTTGTTTGTTTTTCACACCCGACGAGGCAGACTTTGCACAACACACGTAAGTTGTTCTTGCTTTACAATATTTGAACCTTCTGGGTTCTTCTTAGGGCAACTTCTTTGCAAAAATCCATTTTCACTTTCTTTTTTACCAGACAGGGCAAACTTTACCTCACAGCACTTGCTAGCTGCAAATTCACTCACTTCAGCAAAAGGCATTAGCTTTACACAGCAATCCTTACATACCCGACGGGGCAAAATTTACACTCGGCGCTTGCTAGCTGTAACTTCCATGCTTCAGCAAAAATCATTTTTTTTTTTTCGCTTGAGTTCAGTGTCTCAACACATCTTCATCTACTGACCCCCAGAGGCGTAGCATCCCACTTCTGACACCACCTGTGGCAGGACGGCCTCGCGGCGGGGTCAGTAAGACGCTAGACACGATGGAAAACTTTAAACACTAGTGGTTTATTAGCCACAACAAAAATAAGTACGGGTGCACTGTCCCTTTAAGAAACTACTTTCTTGAAAATTAAATCCTAGTCCCGTTAGGGACACTAACTCACTTCTTGAGCCCTTACTAACAGGACAGCCAGCTAATCTGGTCATGCCCAAAACATGCTACACAAAGGTTAACCGATACGTATAAGAATAAAGTCTTATCTGTATAGCAGCTCCAGCAGCAAACAGGAACACGGTTCTAGGGAACAGGCTGTGTCCAGCCTCGCAGCAATCTGTATCTTTATCCTGGGTTGGGGTCCCAGCTGGTCCCAGCAGCCTAGCTCCTCGCAGCACTGGGGGACCAGAACAACAGCAACTACGGCTTCCTAGCCGGGAGAGTTCTCTCCACCTTCCTGTGGAAAAACAAGCTCCCTGTGTGTGTGTCACTTCCTGCTTTTAAACCTGCAGTCTCTCAGGCCTCCTGCTTAATTAGGCTGCAGGTGTGCTTCTTTCTGTCTGAGGAGATTAACACTCTGTGAACTGGCTGCAGCGTCTCTCCATTCACTATTCCAGCCTACTGAGTTAGTGACTCTGTCACAGCACCTCTCGGGAGCCCCCGAGAGTAGCTCCTGCGCCCAGAGGGTGGGACGTCTGGCTCCACCGTAAGGATGGGCCACTCTCCAAATGTGGAGGTCGACCAACCTGGGTCTTGAAAACGGACCCTTAAATCTGGGGACCGAAAGAGGTGACACATGCGCGAAGGAGAGTAGCTCCCCCGGCACCATTGAATGTGCTATAAAACTTGTCAACAGAGACTGAGCATATGTCAATGACATTAATATAATAACATTTAATTTCCTTTGCTATTTAAGCATGGTGGTAACATTAGTAGTGACACTAACCACCATAGAAGTAGTAATGCGGCAGGTATCAGGGATAGAAGGGTAAACTGGGATGGTATATCGCGTACAATATGTGTAAACCGGTAAAACATATAGCATATATCATATGTCCATCATATCCCCTATCTCGCACTCCCTTGATAATTCAAGTTGATCCTTCTAATTAGGGGATAGAGTAAGATGTTACTGCTGGACATGCTGGGTATATTGCATGTTCAGCTTATATCTCTAACTTATCATGTACAGTAATCCTACCTTAATTACCTACTCTAATAATTATGTAACTAATATGTAACTAATATAGCTAATATAACCTGTGTATAACCATATGACACTTGTATAGTATGGTTCGTGTAAAATCAATATAACTCATATATATATAACCTAATTATATGTAACGCACACACCACAGATCTTATATCTTATATCTTATATGTACATATTCAGTGTCTAAGATAGGTACCTCCTATAACACACATATAACAAACCCAACATATACAACATATATAACTTATATCCAACTTCTGTCTGCCTATCAGACCTATTTATCCTACTCGACCGCTCTATAGCCTGTCTTTAATATATTACACTATATATGATAGAATATATGTCACTATATGTCACTATATAGTCTTAAATCCTATACATGGGGTCAGAATATTCTATGTAATAATATACATAATAATATACATAATGGTATAATATATATAATACATATATACATTTACGTAATACCACTATGGAGTGACATATCTGGAGTGTTTTAATGACTTCGGGTTATTCAATAGTGGGGATGGCTTTTTTATTGGGCTGAGAGGGGAACATATGGGGCAATATTAGGGCCTATGTAGTAATTGGGGAGTCTTGAGTGGTTGGAGGAAGAGATGTTGCTGTCCCATCTCTCCTCCAACTCTGCTCCGTCCTGGTAGAGATGAGGCGTCTGTCCACTGTGCTGAGGACCGGCTATTCCAACGTCACTTGAGGGCGCCCGAGATCTCGCGATGACAGGGCGTCCAGCGATGACGTCACGTCCCAAGCGCGCGAAAGCCATTATGCTTCCCGCTCGAGACCGGTGAGGACCTCCGCAAGATGGGTGCCGCTTCAAAGTCGAGTGCAGGTCCGCTCCGTCCGAAAGCCCCCTCTCAGATCTCTCAGCCATCCGATGCTCCTCAGGTATGTCTGTGCGTGCTGCGGGAGGCTCCGAAACCTCCAATGGGGACATTTTTTCTAGGTTGGAGACATTGTTGGATGGTAGTCCGTGTGGAACTATGTGCTTTAGGCTTTACTGGGGTTTGATATTTCGGGGACTGCGCCGTCCTTAGGTTTAGCTTGAGTGCGGGCAGATCCTGCGTGGCTCCATATGGGCGTGGTGGTCGCCGATCTCACTGGGGATGGGCGAGGGGGGCATTGGTAGGGACCTTTAATACCCAGCCCAGCCAGGAATCCCTCTCCGTCCTCTATCTTTCTTAGGGTATGTGCCACGCCATTTTTAATAGACATGAGGGCGCACAGGAACAACCACCTGTATTTGGTGTTGTTCTCCCGCAGTGTTTTAGTTATAGGGGCGAATGCATTACGCTTGGCTAGGGTGGCAAGGGCTAGGTCCTGATATATTTGAAGTTTAACTCCTTCAAATTCTAAGGAGTTATCTTCCCTGGCAAGTCTGCAGACCGCTTCTTTTGTATGGAAGTGGTGGAAAAAGTGCCTATGGGAGCGGAGCTCATTAGTCAGGGCTCCTCTCTCCTCACCATCGCGCATGCGCCTCTCAATAAAATTTTTAAGGGAGTGTTAAATTAATACACGGCTGAAGGCCACCCATGTAGGTGATAAAAACATGGTTGGTCAGGCAATAATACAATAATATCACAAGACCACAATTGATCGCAATAATACATACAATACTATACATAAAAGATCTAAAGTGGAAAAAGAAAAAAAAGGGGGGGCTATAGTAAAAAGGAAAAAAGAAGAAGAAAGGGGAGGAGGAAGGAGGTGGGGAAGATGAAGAATAAGGAGTGGGAAGGGAGGAGGGGGAGGGGTGGAGGGGGTGGGGGGAAAGGGAAAGGTGAGGGTGGAGTGAGGAGGGGGAGGGGGGAAAAAAGGGGGGGAGAGGGAGGGGGAGGGAAAGGGGGAGGTGGGGAAGGGGGGGAGGAAGGGGATGGGAAGGAAAGGGGGGGAAGGGGAAAAGAAGGAGAGGGGAATATAGAAAAAAATGGGAAACAAGAAAAATAAAAATGGGGGAAGAATATATAAAAACATAAATGAGGGGAGGGAAGGAAAGGAGGAAAATTAGGTGGTCACAGTACAAACACTATTGCCCATCTATCTTAGAAAAGGTGTGAGTTCAATATAGTCATTGGGACCTCCCGGGTATTTTGACTGCAATGTAAAGATCCAAAATTGCTCTCTTTTGGCAATTTGTAGATCTCTATCTCCTGCTCTTGTATATCCCACAATCCTCTCAATTCCCATATATTGTACACCCACCGTACTACAATTATGTACATCTTTAAAGTGGGCCAGGAGGTGAGTGAGGGGTTTGGAGGTGGCTTCTAATTTGAGAATATTGTTAATATTACGTAGGTGCTCCATGATGCGCAGCTTCAAATTTCGTTTAGTTCTGCCCACGTATTGCAGTCCACAACTACACTGCAGTATATATACTACATACGTGGACAGGCAATCGATGTAACTCGAAATTTTGTAATTTAGCCATGTAACATGAGATTTGAAGGATTTGTGCGTTAGCATCTTGGGGCAAATCTTGCACCTGGCGCATCTATGGTTTCCCACTACTCCTAATGTATCCCTTAAATCTTTTTTTATTGGTTTGTCTGTGCCCTTTGCAAACTGGGGTCAAGAATAGTTGTATTTCAGAGTAGATCCCAGAAGGATCAAAAAAGACTCCCTCATATATTGAGCACTCAATGTTGGGGTACAATAGTAAGACTTACAATGGTCTATTGGTATAAATACCATTAATGGGACAAAATATGGCCCTTCTCGACCGGATTAGCTCAGAAAAAATAATAAAATTTTATTTAGGTAATTTCAATTGATAGGGCTAAAAACACATATAAAACATTCAAACATTAAAAAAAAAACCATTAGGAAGTGGTTAGGTGAGCGGTCAATCAATCAATATAATGTACAAATGTAATTGCTCACCACAGACGTCTAATTGCGGAATAAAGTATTAATGGAAAAGCAGGTAAGTTTCCCTTCAACCTAATGTAGCGGTCATGTAAAATGCCTACAGTCATCTCTCCTGCTGGCAGCAAGGCCTGGTAAGTGTGGGCATGCCAGCAGTAATCATGGAGGTTTTCCCTCACACCCTGGTGGGGTGCCCTGTGTATGGATGGGACTGGTCACATGCTCTGACTCCATGGTTAGTGATGTCAGAGGTGTGTCAGCCTCAGAAGTTACATAAGGCACAGCACTGTGTCTAAAAGTTAGTTCAAGGCTAGTACAGTTGAGGAAGGAGTTCAAGTTCCGGCAAGGTGTTTGCATAGTTCAGAGACTAGTGGACGATTATGTTATAGTAGCTGATATAGGAGTCTGTGTCCAGGGACCTGGCACAGAGCAGTGAATCCCTGATCAAGGAGACGTACCTGTCAAAGGGAAGCACGGGCACGATGACTGGCTAAAGATACCCCATTGTGGAGGGCAGCTATGCCCACCGTGACAACCAAAGATGGAGCTGATCAGAGAAACCCCTGTGTGTGAGAGTCAAGTGATTACACAGGGAGTTGCACCACCGAGGAGTTCCTCACCAGGATAATCCCCATGCGGACGCAGGGACCCTGATGAGGTGGAGGCGCTGCACTGGAACTAGGTGAGACTCAGCACACTACCTCAGCTGCCTGTCTGGACGGGTCCTCCCCACACACCATCATGCGGGAGACTCAGGAGTCCTGTAGCCAACAGGTGCACCACCCGACACTACCATACTGTAATGGGGACCGGTTAGACCACAGGGGCCAATGTGAAATTGGGTGGGTCAGGCCGGGTCAGAAAAACCGTTACATTTGGAGGCGAGCTGCTGAGATCAGATCTGTCAACAGGACAGGCTCTAGCTAGGCACACTGGGAAACAGGGATAGAGTCTGCTGCCACTCTGTGCTGCGTAGGGACGGACCTAGGGGTGGTCAGGGGGCTGACGGGATATTGTCAGTTCGCAGGGACAACCTAGGGGCCTGAAAGGAGTGAGGGGTTTGGAGCCGGGCTATAGCTGACCGAGTCACCTTGAGGCAGTGCTAGTTGGTAGGATGCCAGAAGGGATAGCCTGTTAACTTGGTCAGGAATCCTGGAGAGGGTCTGCGCTAGGCTGACCAAGAGAGGTAGACGCCCCAAGTACTGCATGGCAGAGCCAGAGTACCTAGCCCATTCCAGACACTCACCGTAGGGAGCACAGACTGGGAGGAAGGAGTCACAGCAGACACTGAGAGAGTGAGCCTAGCCTGAGGTAGTGCAACACTGGGTCACACCTAGATAAGGTACACATGTGGTGGTGCATCTGAAGCTAATCTTTATTGTGCCGGTGTGGTGGCTGCCCCGCAGAGCGGAGCCCCATGTACGATAATTGGTACGACAGTGAGACAACCCAAAGAATGGAGGATCCGCGTGGTGCGGAGAACCCAAAATGGCGACCAGAGGCTGATGGGGAGGGCACCCGTGGCGTGCACCCCACTGAAGAGCAAACAGTCGCCGAGCTATCGTTAACCAGTCTGCTCTGGAGCGGAGCGAAGGCTGTGGCTGCCCCGTTTTTATCCTGTTTGGGACAGCGAGGGGCCACCCTTGAAGAGTGTGAGGAAATTGTAATAATCGGGGGAGAACCCCGTGAGGAGAACAAACAAACGGACTTTTTGGGCTTAAAAGTCAACCAAAATGGCGGTTCCCGCTTGCTAGGGACAGTCACAGAAAATGTGGCTGGTGCAGGACTTGCAAAAAGCTTGCCGGGAATGGCGCGAACAGCAGAGCCCCGCCCTGATGGGGGGTATGGCGTGAAAGCTATGGCTGCGCCTGCATGGACAGTGACTCACTCAGCCCCCGTGCTGAGTCAACCGCTTAGTCTATGGGACCCTCCCCTGATTTCTACCAGGGGGAGTGAATTTCAACTATGGCCTGTGGGAATGCACCCACTGGGCCCAGGGACTGATATCCAGACGGCGCCACTACAAAAAGTAGTTCCGGCCGTGGAGGAGCTGTGCAAAAAGGATGGTTATCTTGCACGGAGGGCGGCTGCCAGGAGAAGGCGGGAACTAGCCGCGGGAAAAGACCCCCACCCTTGTGGGGAAATTGGCGCGAAAACGCTAACCGCGCCCACCAGGACTGAGAGAGGTGCGGCCTTAATTAAGGGGCATGATATTCCCCTGTGGGACCCGCCCATAATTGCAACCCCTGGGGGCGGGTTCCAGCTCTGTCAGAGAAGGGAGGAGCCGAAGCAGGGAGTGGCGGATCCAGCAACTTCCACCAGTCAGTTGCGAGGAACCACTGAGAAGAAGAGACCTGTACAGGAAGTGGCTCCTGTACAAAGAATGGCCTGCTCCTCCACTGTGGGCACGATGGTCTCCACCCAGCCCTACTCAGTACCCGGCGGGTTGCTAGTAGTGAGGGTGGCCAACACCGAGACGGTGGTCGGGCTCTGCCTACAATGTGGGCTGCCCGGAGGCACGGTCAACATGGCGGCACGTTGCCCTCATTGCGGGACTTTATACCTGTGGCCTATGCCCACATTTATTCCAATTCAGCCTGCTGACCCCCCGGTGGACATGGCAAGGCGCTCCGCCGAGTCCCCGGGCGCGCTATGGATCATCCGCGCGAGTCCCGGAGACAAGGGACTGGAGCCGGTCAAGTCGGCTGGGTCAGTGGCGATCGAGGCGGTTGAAGCACCCCCCGCAATCGGGGAAAAGAGACTTTCACTCCGCTCGGAGACCCCTAAGTCAGGGAAAGGGGATTACTCGGACGAGGACCTCCGTGATCTGGCGGTGTTAAAAGCGGAGCCAAGAAGGCAGACCGGAAGGGCGACACCCCGTGGGGTGAGTGGTGCCTTGAGAACAGGGCGTCCCCCGCAGATCGGCGAGCCGACAGACGGAGTCCCGCCATCCCAGGACCTGATCTAGGAGACGGGAGAGAGACGCCTATACCCCTGCGGATGGGTAAGCCAAGCAGCCCTATTACTTACTTGGTTGCAGCAGACGGCGAAGCGCTGGAAGGGCCGCGCCAGGCCCCGAGCGCACGTGGAGTGGCGGCATCACTTCCGGCGGCGACGGCGGAGCAACCGGATGTCGTCGTGGAAGAAGAGATCCCGCATGGGGGTCCCACGCAAGATGGCGACGCTTCCGGTTCCGGGGAAGACATCGCTTCCGGTGGTGACGGCGGAACCCATGGGGAAGTTGCAGCGACGCTTCGGCGATTGGGGGAAGGTCCCCAATCACCTCAACGGCTCAGAAGCTGGACGGGCGATCTGAGGACTGAGGAGGGTGAAGTATCATCCTTTGAAATATCGACGGACAGCCAGGAACGGGTCGCAGCCCCGTGGCAATCGCTACCCCGTCCGTATGCCCAACCCCATGCCCTAGCTAAGACCCCTACCCCTGTCACACGGTCCCCGGGTTCCCCGCCTAGCCTGGAATCAGTGGACATTCCCTCAGAAGAGGAGGGGAGACGGACTGGGGAAAGACAGCGCAGTGGCGCTACGGAAGGTATCTCCAGGGGAGGGGGGGAATTGAGAGTGGCTGCGGTAGGCCGGTGGTTGCCCCCTGCAGTTCCGGCGCTGGTAAAGAAGGCCCCGGGGTCGTCTAGGTGGTCTGTATAGCGATCTGAGCGGTCATCAGGGGTATTTTCCATGGATGATGATAGGGAATCAGGGAGGTCAAACAGATTCCGGGAGAACCGTTGGTGGGCCCCACTATTTGAAGGGTACTCGGCCTGGATGGACCGCACTCGGTTCCTCATCCGGCGAGAGGATGTAGTGGACTATTGGTGGGCGGTGGGAGAGTTTACCCCAGAACAGAGGGACAGGGAGTTGCAGGAGCGCTGGCTTCAAATAGAGCATAGGGAAATAGAACCTATGGGTCCCAGCATCTTGTCAGACCCCGTGGATCCTGACGAACCCCTATCATGGGTGCTACCTGGGAGGGCAGGTAAGGCTGATCTGACTAGGATCAGTAGGGCCGAACGGGCCATAATGGCTCGTTACAAGTCATCCCACGGGTTGGAGTACCCGTATGTTCCTGAGCCACTAATGGATGAAATAGAGGAGAACAGGGATAGGTGGCTCCGGGAAAATATTGAGATGCACTTAGTCAGTAAAGGGAATGATGTGGTGGGGAAGAAGGCAGAGGAACGGATAGAGCATTTGATCCGTATATGGGCCATTGGTAGAAATATCCACAAACACAAGGTAACATATAGGCCCGAGAGGGGATTACCACGGCATTATTCTGTTACCGTTCTAGATATGGGGGGTAGGGAAGTAAAGAAACCGGACCCCTATCACTATTTTTAGGTGGTACTGCGCATTACGCGGGTCCGTGGCTGCTGGTCGGGGCGGGCTTGGCGGATGACTGTATTCATGTGTACTGCATAATGAGGAAATTTGTGTGATGTTAATTATGTTTCTGTTACAGTGCTTCCTGGAAAGAGGTATACAAATTTAGGTCCCAGCGAGGCCGATGGGATTCACCAGGGGGAGAATGTAGCGGTCATGTAAAATGCCTACAGTCATCTCTCCTGCTGGCAGCAAGGCCTGGTAAGTGTGGGCATGCCAGCAGTAATCATGGAGGTTTTCCCTCACACCCTGGTGGGGTGCCCTGTGTATGGATGGGACTGGTCACATGCTCTGACTCCATGGTTAGTGATGTCAGAGGTGTGTCAGCCTCAGAAGTTACATAAGGCACAGCACTGTGTCTAAAAGTTAGTTCAAGGCTAGTACAGTTGAGGAAGGAGTTCAAGTTCCGGCAAGGTGTTTGCATAGTTCAGAGACTAGTGGACGATTATGTTATAGTAGCTGATATAGGAGTCTGTGTCCAGGGACCTGGCACAGAGCAGTGAATCCCTGATCAAGGAGACGTACCTGTCAAAGGGAAGCACGGGCACGATGACTGGCTAAAGATACCCCATTGTGGAGGGCAGCTATGCCCACTGTGACAACCAAAGATGGAGCTGATCAGAGAAACCCCTGTGTGTGAGAGTCAAGTGATTACACAGGGAGTTGCACCACCGAGGAGTTCCTCACCAGGATCATCCCCATGCGGACGCAGGGACCCTGATGAGGTGGAGGCGCTGCACTGGAACTAGGTGAGACTCAGCACACTACCTCAACTGCCTGTCTGGACGGGTCCTCCCCACACACCATCATGCGGGAGACTCAGGAGTCCTGTAGCCAACAGGTGCACCACCCGACACTACCATACTGTAATGGGGACCGGTTAGACCACAGGGGCCAATGTGAGATTGGGTGGGTCAGGCCGGGTCAGAAATGCCGTTACACTATTATAGTGGAAGGAAGGGTATCAGAGGTGTAATCTGTATACCTTTGTTACCAGGTATATATGTATATGTACAGCAGTAGTATATGAATTGTCACCCGCCCTAGGGTGCAGTGCAGCACATATGTGGAGCTCTGCTTCAAAGGGAAAACAACAGTGAGGGATGTATACTTTAGTCACTCATATAGTGTTTATGTTTTCTCCAGGAAGCCTGGGCGTTCCCACCGCAAACAGTGCTAGCTTAGTATTGTGTCTAATAACACTGTATGTATCAGGTATATATATCGGCTTGGATGTATAGCCTAGGATACAAAGTGTATCATATATATGCACTGGCTCGGGAATGCAGTCTATCACATATACTCTGATATAATAAGCAGGTGCAAGGGGCTCCGTTTCAAAGGAGACCAATACATAGGATGGTACAAACTCTTAAAACCCGTATATAGGTAGGTGGTAAGCAGGACGCCCCCACCGCGGGCAAAAAGGACTTAATGTCGCATACAGATCACTGAATATCCTGTCTAGATACAAGCCTGTCTCCAAACACTGCTGTCTCTACTCGCAGACGCTGCCACTTCTGGTGACGTCACCTGTGACGTCACCACGTCCCGACGATCATTTCGCGTAGACTGACACGCTTCTTCAAGGGGAGGAGTGTATTTCCTTGCTATACCGGTGAGTATTTATGGAGAGAAGCATCCCGCCCCTCTTCGTCATGGGGGCGTGATTACTGCCCGAGATCCAATCGGGTCAGTGGGAGTATACTTCGCCATTGTGTGGATAGTAGGTGTAGATGGGGTGCATTATGGGCTATTATTTTAACCTCTTGTGGGGCTTAGTGGCAGTAGTAAGTATGGTAGGTAAAGAGTGCCTTAATTTACCACCAATCCATATGTTGGAGTATACTGGTGTACTGTATGCACAGATAAACATCCGATTGTCTCATGTTATGCTATGATTTATCATGTCCTAATAGAGTGGATCAAAAGGTACAGTACAGTGGACATATGAAAATTATATTCGTAGTTGGTCCCATAAATCTATGTGTGGTATGGGGCTGTAAAAACAAGTGAAATGTATATGAATGTAGAGACATATATAAAAGTATATATGTGAAAATAAAATTAAACAAATAAAAAATATATATAATAAATGTATTACCAATAAGTCTGGTGTCATACTTAATTTGTCATAATTGGTGTATATATATATATGTGTCTACCAGGTTTAAAAATAGACCCGTGAGGATAAGGAGTGGAATGTGAGACGTGTAGGAGTGAATAATATCATAAAGACCTGCCCATAGTGGCCAATACAGGTCAAAGATACTTAAGGTATATTTAACTAAAAATTATATCTAAATTTGGATTAACTCCGTGTCTAGTGGATAACCAAGTGATGTGTGAGGTGTGTAGGAGCGATTAATATCATAAAGACCTGCCTGTAGTGGTCAATACAGGTCAAAATTACTTAAGGTATATTTAACTGCAAAATATTCAAATAATAATATAGTGACGTCTTAATGCTTAATTGTAAATTATTAATGATAAATGAATAAAAAGGATAGAAATAGTTGTGAAAATCAATGTAATATCGAAATATCGTGTCGTGTGGGGGGGGTTGAAAGGGGTGGGGGTATAGGATGTGCAGGTCACAAGTATAGTGATAGTTATCTAAATGTAGACTCTATATAGTGTTTTGTAGATAGTGGGTATTCCTTCATCAGTCAATTGTGTAGGAATAAATGGATGTCTAAATGACTTGCCCATAATGGTCAATACAGGTCCAAAGAGTATTAATCTATATACCTGGATCCCCAAATGTCTCATATAAGGTACATAGGTAAAAATAAATCCCAGCAGTTTATAGTTTCTGTATAACAGGGCTCAAATGCATACATGTATAGGATCCATTGAGACGTTGCATATCCTATTGTTAGTGGCATATCAAAAGATTTCACTCTAGATAAAGGAGGAATATATGAAGCCCTCATTGAGACCGAGGGGTGAGAGGGTCTGAAGTTGATAGATCCAACGACACTCTTTCTGAAGTAGTCGTTTATCCCAATCACCCCCTCTGGGTCCCTAGGTACATGAACGATGCCACAAAAATGCATGGCTCTCGAGTCCCTTTGTGATGTTCAATGATGTGCCTAGCTACCGGTGTATCTATAGTATGGAGTTCCGTACACTGCCCACATGCTCCAAGATTCTGGTCTTTAGTGGTCTGTGAGTTTTTCCAACATATTTGAGACCACAGTCACAGGTCATCAAATATATTGTGCCCACAGTGAGACAGTTGATGAAGTCTTTTATCTGAAACAGATTGGTATTGGATGAGTCAAGAAACTGTTTTGTTACTGGCATATTACCACATGCTTTGCACCTGGAGCATGGATATGATCCACATGGTTTTGTACCTAACCAGGTTTTCTTATGAACTTGTGAAAAGTGGCTATGCACTATAGTTGTAAGGGTTTGTGCTTTTTTAAAAACAATAGGTGATTTTTTTGCAAGAAAGTTTTTTAAAATAGGATCCATAAGTAAAATATGCCAATGTTTTGACAAGATTCTTTTTATGGAATTGTGTGATTTATTCAATTGGGTTACAAATAATGGTGTCTCTTGTTTGACTTTAATATGGTCTACAGAAATAGATTTAGTTGCATGTATATTATCACCATGTTGACCATTATAAGTACTTAGTTTATTTTTAGCAGTTTGTTGTTTTTTGTTTTTCTTTTTTAATAGTGATTCTCTATTTTTGTTTAACGCTTTGAGGTAGGATTCAGATATAAGCTCCTCTTGATAACCCTTTTGCCTAAAGCGTTCAATAAGTACCTTTGACTGTTCTTTATACTGTAAGTATCAACATTTGCACAATTTCTTCTAATGCGAAGAAATTGGCTATATGGAATGTTAGCGATGCACTTCTTTTCATGTCCGCTCTTGACAAGATCAATATCAACAATTTTAACCTTACTTTTGCTAGCGTTGTCCAGAAGGATCATGTTACCTTCTTGGACTTGTTTATCTATATTCAGGGGGATTCCCTCTTAACTAAAACCTTTTTTAAAGAAACTAATGTTAATTCTTACTTACATCCTAAGAGCGGACATGAAAAGAAGTGCATTGCTAACATTCCATATAGCCAATTTCTTCGCATTAGAAGAAATTGTGCAAATGTTGATACTTATAAAGAACAGTCAAAGGTACTTATTGAACGCTTTAGGCAAAAGGGTTATCAAGAGGAGCTTATATCTGAATCCTACCTCAAAGCATTAAACAAAAATAGAGAATCACTATTAAAAAAGAAAAACAAGAAACTAAAAATAAACTAAGTACTTATAATGGTCAACATGGTGATAATATACATGCAACTAAATCTATTTCTGTAGACCATATTAAAGTCAAACAAGAGACGCCATTTTTTGTAACCCAATTTAATAAATCACACAATTCCATAAAAATAATCTTGTCAAAACATTGGCATATTTTACTTATGGATCCTATTTTAAAAAAAATTCTTGCAAAAAAACCAATTATTGTTTTTAAAAAAGCACAAACCCTTAAAACTATTCTTGCCCCCAGTTTGCTAAAGGGCACAGACAAACCAATAAATAAAGATTTAAGGGATACATTAGGAGTAGTGGGAAACCATAGATGCGCCAGGTGCAAGATTTGCCCCAAGATGATAACGCACAAATCCTTAAAATCTCATGTTACAGGGCTAAATTACAAAAAATCGATTGCCTGTCCACGTATGTAGTGTACATACTGCAGTGTAGTTGTGGACTGCAATACGTGGGCAGAACTAAACAAAATTTGAATTTTTATTTTTCTTGTTTCCCATTTTTTTCTATATTCCCCTCTTCTTCTTTTCCCTTTCCCCCCTTTCCTTCCCATCCCCTCCCCCCTTCCCCACCTCCCCCTTTCCCTCCCCCCTCTTCCCCCCCCCCTTTTATTTCCCCCCCTCTTCCCCCCTTTCCCCTCCTCACCCCACCCCCCTTCCCTTTCCCCCCCTCCCCTCCCCACCCCTTCCCCCCTCCACCCCTTCCCCCCCTTTCCTCCCCACCCCTTCCACCCCTCCACCCCTTCCCCCCCATTATCCCTAGATGAGTGTTATACACTCTCTTAATCTTCCTGCTACTTTGCACTCACAGTGCCCGTTATAAACATTATTTATTTATTATTCAATTTGCATCTTGGAGTGACTGTATAAAAGGCCCCCATGTAGGTGTCCCAAACACTGCCTGATAAAGCACTGAATTGTGTGAAACGTTTTGCGGAGTTCACACAGTGCACACTGGTATCCAGACCTTTGGTTGAACAAGTTCCAGCCCTCCCACAAGGAAGTTAGAGACATTTCCTTCTGCTCGCTCGAGTGAGATGTGTGTTGGAATACCGGTGATTGTGGTGGACTACTATACGTGTCCTGCGAGAAGCCGCAACCCGGAAGTAACAACAGAGTGGTGCCGAGCAAGCCAGCCCCAGCGCGCAGGACTGATCTGTGAGTCTCAGCACCTACTCCCTGCGCCCAGGAACCCACTCGAACTGATTACCTGTGCACTGATCTACTGGACCTATATATTCTTATATGTAAGTTTTTACATGTTATTTATTTGATTGTTATTACATAAATCTTGACCCTTGGTGCGCTTCTGTGTTTATTTTTCATTAACACCTGACGTTTGGAGCCTTCCTACGATGGTTATTGGTGGAGGAGGGGTGCCTTCACATCACAGCAGTAGCAAGAGGGAAGAGCTGATCTACTTCAAGATCCTTTTAGGAAGCAAGAGCGCGGTTTGATTTAATCATCTGTATAAGGTCGTAGAGTTGAGAGCGGTTTGTCTTCTTTGTATCATAATGCCAGGAATGGAACTGTTGGGCCGGAACCGCGAGGGTGACCCCTAGCCATGCCATAATCTCCACCTTCAGGGTGTCATAGCCTTTAGCTTGCTCTGGCTCCAAGTCATAATAGGCTTTTTGTGAGTCACCCACTAGGAAGGGAACAATTATATTGCCCACTGCTCAGCTGTCCACCCTTTGCGTACAGTGGTGCACTCTCAGACAATATTATCTCTCGCTGACTCCTCCACAGTATTTGAGGTATCCGCTACAGACTGCATGGCTGCTACTACGAACTCAGGGTTACCTCTCTTGGAACCTTCTGTAGTACCTTTTTCGCCTAAAGATTCAAAGGACCCAGTGTTCAAGACTGAGTTACTTCTCTGATTCTTCCACAATATTTGGGGTACTTATTACAGATTGCTCTACTTCTGCCGCAAACTCTGGCTTACCTTCCAGTGAGTTTTCGCTAGTACCTAATGTATCTACAGCTTCAAAGGACCCTGTGTTCGAAACAGAGGTATTCAGTACTGTCTCTCCGACAGTATCGCGTGAAGCCTCTGACTCTGGGACTTCCTCTCCTCAGTCAAGTTCGTGTTGTACTGATCCTTCCTCTGTGCTTGAAATACCCAGTTCTAAATCCAAGACTTCTGTTTCTAAGTCAGGTTTACCATTCTCTTTACTTCCTGCTATACCGGATAAAGTCCATATGGATCCAAGCTTTCTCACTTTGCTAGCAGATCCTATATGCCAATTATATGCCCACAGCAAACAGAGAAATATCCACTCAGTGGACTAAGGGTTAAGAGTCTGTCAATATAGAGCTCCTAATAGGCTAACCTATAGGGATTCTCCTATCAGCCCAACCCCCCCTCCCTTTCATTAGGAAATAGGGTATTTAAGGAGGGAGGGGAATAGTATGCACTACCTCTCCTTGCCCTGATGAAGCGTAATCTATTACGCGAAACGGCCCATCGGTTTTAGATGACGTCACGTCCTTGACGTCGGTGGCGGTGACCTGTGGTGTTCAGGAGCTCCGGTGTATCGACTGCTGGGATATCCACTCGTCTGATCTGGTTGTATTCAGTGCTGGTTTACATGCATTTATTTCACTATTTGGCTTGTCAGTTTTCAAACATTGCTCACACTGTCGCTATGTGGAGATAGCCCTATGCATGGTACCCTGCTATGATAGTTTATGGGGTTAAACAGACCACACACCAATATCAGGCTTTTCCCCAGCGATTCTAGTTATATGTATATATATATATATATTGCCAGAGCTGCTTTCATGCTGTTTCTGCCTTAGAAAGTTTCACTCAGACACACTATTAATGATCACATGCTCTGCTGCTATTGCAATGATACTCTTTAGACTAACAGCCTAACTATATGTTTAGGGGGATGTTGTTATATGCATGTTTTTTGTTACATTTCATTTATGTGTGACATCATTGACACATTTACAGTGTATTTCTAAACAACCAGCTTTCATTCAGCTCAGCACCAGAGCTCTGCCATAGGAACCCTATTTACATACTAATTGGACATTATCCACACCCCAAACCATACTATTTTGGGGATTGTTTTCCTATGCATTTGGGTTACCTGTAGTGAGCGTTAGAGGAGCGCTATCTACCCTCTTCAACACCGCGTCACCCTCACCTCATTTTTAATACACTTGTATATACCCTACACTTAAGGCTACACTATCTTTTGTTTTGCGTCTTTGGGCACTTAGGCTACCAGCTTGGGATTATATATTGTCCCATCTTTTGTTGCCCCCATAGAGTGCAATTGTTGGTTTCTTTTCTGGTTTGGATTATAATCCAGACTAGATTTTTGGGCCCCGTGTGGTGCCTGAAGTGTTTCCTCTGGATTTCATGTTGCCCTCGGCAAATATTGAAACACCCCTGTTGGACTTCTTTGCCTTGCCTGTGGTGTCCGTTCCTGTTTCTGGTGCTCCCACGGTGGACACGGGCATGCTTTTCTCTGCTTGTTTTTTGGTGCCTACTGCACCCTTCTCGGATGTCCAGACTTCGGAGCTGATGCTCCCTAAACCTCAGATGCCCAGGAATATTGGCCTTGTATCGTTAGCCAGTGCCACGTCAGAAAACTACATAAACTCTACTACTATCACATTCAACAGTTTGGGATAACAGGCCTGGACTGTATCAAAATAATTATATCAGTATCTTTCAGTGCACCCACCCTCTATCTTCGCTAACCACTGTCCTGTTTTCCTTGGGAGTAATAGCTTCTCACAAACGTCTACGTACCTAATTTAGCAATGCCATTGATCTTCCAGGATGTTCCTCTACCACAACCGACCTACAATCACTCAGTCTTGTTTTGTACTCTGGGACTAGCGCTGACTACCGGGCACCTGTCTTGTGCCTCTCGGACGTCCCTGTTCTGGACTCTCCTGTTCTTGCAAAGCTCTGGATTTTCAAATCATTTTGTGATGTTTTCTGCGCATCAGAAATCGCATCACCTAAATAAAGGTGTTATACCCGGCAGATTCATCCCCAACTCGCATTGGGAATGAAGGGGTTAAAATCATTTGCCATGCATTACTGTATTTGCCCTGTCCCAGCCTTTTTACCCAGACATATGAAGTGAATGCTGCACACCTAGAAAAGTATATCAATGATACAATTACTGGTGCTCCGTGCTTGAATGAAAGCCTGTTTTCAGCCCTAGATCAGTAGCAGAAGGAACACATGGCATAACGGATTTGAAAATCTATACTCATATATTGAGCCAACACAACGTTTCGACCTCAAAGGTCTTTATCAAGTGACATAGTGGTATAACATACAATCCCATAACAGCCTTTAAATAGCGTCCCAATCCCCATCATGCAATCTGTCCAATTAGCATAAATTACAGGACCCATATAAAATTACAGGACCCAGGAGGATATCATCATCAGGCATGGATGCAGCCTAAAGGATACGGATGCTAAAGATCTGCGGAGGCAGCCATGAGGCAGCTTAAAGAGGTTATATAATTATATCAGCAGTATGGACATTGGAGGAATGGATATATTTTGCACATGTTTTCAATCTATGCTAATTGGACAGATTGCATGATGGGGATTGGGGCGCTATTTAAAGGCTGTTATGGGATTGTGTGTTATGCCACTATGACACTTGATAAAGACCTTTGAGGTCGAAACGTTGTGTTGGCTCAATAAATGAGTATAGATTTTCAAATCCGTTGTGCCCTGTGTTCCTTCTGCTACCAGCCTTTTTACCCCCCATTTGCAGACTGTTCCCTGCCTGCTGTACTAAAAGAAAATGCATTGCCTGCTATACTCCTGTTGTGACACAAGATGGAGTAGTGAGCACCACAGCAAACGCTGATTGAAGAAGCGTGGCTGCGGTTAGCAGGCTGTTTGAAGTATGGGAATCCATTTCTATCGATTTGACCTGTAACCACAAGTCAATTGGATAAGTGGTTGCGATTAGGTTTTACCGATAGAATGCATCCGTTCCTCGGTTAACTTTCCAACTTGAAAGGCAGAAAGTCAATTGACTTGGGAACTATGTCAATTGACCAGAGAATTCGGTGAACTTGGTTCCCACAAGCCGGCATTTCAAGTAAGGGGGCTAACTCGAGAACGGAGGCACCCAGCACCCTGGTTTTTGGTGTGCAAAGATAATTAAATAAAACATGACACTACATATAAAAATTACAGTGATAATACACCCAAAACATAATGTTTTATTAAAGTGAATAAAAACTGTGCATTTAAAATGTATAGGCAGGAACTGTTTCTGTAAGCCTGGGAAAATTTCCTTTAACATGTAAATGTACTAAAGGTGAATGAGCTGGGAGTATTTTCCGTCTTGCATTTCAAAGGGGTCCCGCTGAGTGCGAGCCTCTAAGTCTATTGGAAAATGTAGAGATGAAAAGGCTCAGAGATCCAAGGTGTGAAACTGTCCGGGATGTTGTAGAGTGGAAGATCCCGGGCCATTGACACCTTTGAGCCAAACCTCAGACTAGGGGCGCCAGAAAAAAGGATGTACCCCAGGTATGCTAAGTTGCCCAGTTGTCAAGCCGACACATGCATGTTGCAAACCAGGAAGCCTTTTTGCACAGTTTTGCAAACTGCGGGTGATGAGGCTATTGGTGGGTTAACTGTTCCCATGAGAGGGATTGGGTGCACAGGTTAAGGATGGTAAGAAGCACCCTGTAACTGTGCCCACCGAGCTATCTTCGGTGTTGTTCTGGTTCTTCTTATGATTCAAGATATAACTACGCTTCACGCAGGACTTTGTTCAACCGCAGCGGCACGGTTCCAGTACGCAAGAGGTTAATGTGACGGGGAGGAAAGGGTTAATACCTGATTTGCCATGCATTACTGTTGTTGCCCTGTACCCGCCATTTTTATTCCCCATTTGCAGGCCATTCCCTGTCTGCGAGGGTAAAAGACAAGATGCATTGCTTGCCATACCCTCTAACCGACACATGATGGCAGATCTTAAATGTAATGGGTGAATGAGCTTCGGTATTTTTATGACCAAGGCTCAAAGGGTTGTAATTATTTTTATGACGGAGCCTCAAAAGGCTCCCACAGATTTAGAGTCCCGCTGTCTAAAAGAGTGTCAATTATGAAAAGACCCATAATGTATACAATACTGGCATACTGATGCACAGCAGATGTAAGGCTAGTGACACCTTTGAGACAGAGACCAGACACAGTGGCCCCAAGTTATGGGTGAAGCCCAGGTATGCTAAGTGGCCTGGGTGTCAACCTGACCAATGCGCCCTGCCCACCGGACAGCCCTTTTGACCGGTCTTATCAATTGTTTGTCAATTGGCTATTCGTGGGTTTTTTTGATCCCACGAGGGGATTGGATCCACATGTTAAAGATAGCTTTGGACAGTCTATAACTGTGGCTTCCTAATTATTCCCAGTGTGATTCCTGAATTTTAATCCATGATGTAAAGATGCAAGACTTTGTTCCAGTACAGCAGCAACCAGTCCAGGAGTGAAGGGGTTAATAACCACATAACCACAGGACTTTTAAAACCAAGGCTGCATTTCTTGCGCTTGCAAGCAGAGGACAATTTCTTTTGTTTCAAAGGACAATTTATTTCATTCCCTTATCCTAGTGAGTGTTGTTTTCAAGTGTATTCTGCAGATGTCGTGTGTTTGTCTATTAAGGATATAAATCACAATTTATTTTGCAACTTGTTCTGTTCAATCAAGTACCCAGAAATATAAATGTGTTGATAAAAGTTGGTGTCATCGTGAGAATCTTTTAAAAAACTGGTGGCAGCGGTCGGATCTTGATTGAACCTATATTGCAGTTTCCTGCGGGCTCTATAATATAGTGAGGACCTTGTAGCTTGCGAGCTCCTCAGACAAGTAGCAACTGACACACACTTCTAAAGAGCACGAGAGATTTCACTTTTCCCTTCACCCATACCCCGAAGGCACCATGAGCGATCGCCCAGGAAGGTTCAGGTCGTGGACCAGAGAGAAAATCGTGGAGAGATGTGCGGGGTATGGCTTACCGACAGATGGTTGGTCGAGGGCACAACTGGAGGAGGATTTGGAGCATCATGAGGACCGCAGGGTCCTACCAGAGGGGCAAGTCCCCGTAGCTGCTCTGTTGGCTGACGCTATTCAGCCCGGAGTGCAGGAGGTCCCTCCAGCTCCGGGGCTGCAAGGACATGAGGAGAGTGCTAGTGACCCCCCGGTCGTGGGTGGCTTGGCGCCAGGGGTTGCGGACGAGGTAGCAGCTGCGGCTGCCGAGTGTGCCGTCCCTGGGCTCACTGCACTTCTGGCAACATGGGGAACGGGTGCAGCTCCTGACAGCAGTGCTCGGAAGAATCCACAACTCCTAACTTACAAACGGGGAACAAGGTCTTTCCCGGGCGGATCATCACAGCTTCAGCAAGTTCGTGGATGGCACAGATGACCTCAATGCATTTCTGAATGACTTCGAGATGCAGTGTTCCCGGTTCCGAATTCCAAGAAGGGACTGGGTGGTCAGACTGCGACCACTGTTATCTGGCAAAGCCAAATGGACTGTGATGGGTATTCCACGCGTGGATGCCGATGACTACGGTCATGTGAAAATCAAGCTTCTAACCCAGTATGCCCAGAATCTTACAGGGGCAAGTTCCGGACGGGGGTAGTACTCCCCAGAGAGTCATACAGCACCTATGCCAGTAGGATGGCTTTGCACGGGACTCAGTGGGTGGAGGGGAATGGGGTTACAACATTCCATACCCTGCTGGACTTATTCTTTCAAGAGCAGCTGCTGCAGCAGCTTCCCACAGATGTGAGGGGATGGGTCTATGACCATAAACCTCAGACCTATGAGGATGCAGCGAGAATGGCAGATGAGTATATGGCCAGCCGAGTTGCAATAAAGGACCCTGTAGCACCCAAAGGAGTGGGCCGTGCGGCCCAGGGCGCTAAGACTACCCGTCCGTGGACACACCAGCCTGCGGCAGCAAACAGCGCACCCAAGGCTGCAGAGTTCAAGCATGAGAGGCGGTGTTATTCATGCAATAAAGTTGGACATCTCAGGCCAGATTGTCCGGACTGGGACCGGTCCAAGGGACCCCATCAGGGGCAACGCTCACCAGCTGCGAGGCCGGTCGCCCGTGTGCGACTGACACACACAGAGGAGCCAAGTACAGCCGTGGAACCAGCCCACAGAGGGATGCCCAGCTGAGAGACTGCACTTGCCACCTCAGGACCATCAGCGGAGAGCGGGGGACATCAGGTTGCTCCAGTCGGGATGCAGATCAACGATGTCCGGCAGAAGCATCTGCGGAAGGTGACCATCGGAGACCGGCAGGCGGATGGCTTGCTAGACTCCAGTGCCACCATGACTCTGGTTCGCCCTGATATGGTGCGGCCAGAGGATTTGCTCCCGGGCACCGGGATGCAAGTGACCATGCCAGACGGAGGACCGCGGTCACTCCAGGTTGCCCGGGTCTTTTTGGACTGGGGTGCCGGATGTGGCATGAGGGAGGTGGGGATTTTGCCTGGGTTAGATGCTGAGGTCTTGCTGGGTAACGACGTAGGACACGTTACCTGTGTTTTTACCACTGAGCTGGCACCTGTTGCAGCGATCACCAGGAGCCGATCAGCAAGGATCGCAGCAGTACCAGCCCCTGTCCCCCTGCATTTGGGACCTACAGTTCCAGTAGTCTCCGCAGAGACCAGACAGGTAAGCCAGACTCTGTCGCTTTCTGACACTGACTTACTGTTCCCTGTACCTGTTCCCTGTCCCCCTGACTCAGATGTGACCGGGGGGTGGTCAGAGTTAGGTGCCCAGTTTAGGGATGCGGTGCAATCTGATCCCAGCTTGGAGGGCATGAGACTGCGGGCATCCGAGTCTAAGCCAAGAAAGGGGTCTGATTACTTCTTGTGGCACCGCGGGCTCCTATACAGAGAGCAAGGGACCACCGGGTTAGATGAGGTACTGCACCGACACACTTTATTTGAGCAAATACCCAGTATGTACCTGGCAGATACCTGGAATGCGCCGCTCCTCACCTCTGACAAGCCCCGTTGCGTTTGCCTTCCCAGCCTGGGTTCATGCCTGGCTGACGGGCGGCTGATCTGTTAAATGATAATGATTAGGATTTAATAGGCTGCAATGCTTCGCGTGTCTACCAGATGGCATAAATTCATGAATTGTAATGCAGTATATATATATATACTGTCCTGTATTGCAGCCAGCGGGAATAAAATGCTTCAATCCCTGCCTGGAAAATACCTCAATGCACTCGGGCAGAAAACAGTCACAAACCTCAATACACCCAGGTATACCCGAATTCGTGGGACTAGCCGAGCTCGAATAAAGTGTGTCGCCAGTGTATGGATGGGGAAGAGACAGCTAGTGGTACCCCAGGAATATAGGCAGCAGTTGTTGCGGGTAGCCCACTCCATTCCACTAGCGGGGCATAAGGGGGTCGCTAGGACGCGAGCCCGGCTGTTGCAGCATTACTACTGGCCGGGGGCATCCAGTGAGGCGGCAGAGTTCTGCCGATCCTGTGATGCCTGCCAGTGAGTAGGTAAGGCGGGTGACCGTGTGAAGGCACCCCTGAACCCGTTACCGGTAATAGGGGAACCCTTTCGGCGGGTAGCTATGGACCTCGTGGGACCCCTCATGGTTCCCAGCTGGTCAGGAAAGCGCTACATTCTCACGGTGGTGGATGTTGCCACCCGGTACCCTGTGGCGGTAGCGCTTGCCAGTATTGATGCTAGGGCAGAAGCTAAAGCTCTGTTAGCCATTTTTTCTAGGGTAGGTTTCCCTAGTGAGATCCTAACCGATCAGGGGTCGCAGTTCATGAGTGAATTGCTCCAGTGTCTCTGGGAGGCGTGTGGGGTGAAGCACCAGCGCACTACCCCTTACCACCCCCAAACCAATGGACTATGTGAGAGATTCAATTGTACAGTACCCTGAAGCAGATGCTGCGAACATTTATAGAGGCAGAGGGAAAAGACTGGGAGATTCAGCTGCAGCATTTGCTGTTTGCGTACCGAGAGGTGCCGCAAGAATCCACAGGCTTCTCTCCCTTTGAGCTGCTATATGGTCGCAGGGTACGGGGACCTCTGGACCTATTCCGTGAGGGATGGGAAGGGGAGACTACCACTACTGATGCGTCTGTGCTTCAGTATGTGATAGATCTCAGAGACCGGTTAGAGATGCTCATGGGGTAGGCACAGGACAAACTTAGGGCTGCTCAGACCAAGCAGAAGACTTGGTATGATCAGAATGCCCGTAGCAGAGAGTTCATCCCAGGACAGCAGGTACTTGTTCTCAAGCCCATTCGGGAGAACAAATTAATGGCTGCCTCGTCGGGACCGTATCCGGTACTGCGAAAGATGAACGAGTGCAACTATGTTGTACAGGTAGATGCTGAGACAGGGAGAAATAAGACTTATCACACTAACATGCTGAAGGAGTACATAGCACCGAGTGTGGTGTCGGTGCTGGCCATTTGCAGCCCACCGATGGGGGATCCGGCGAGCAATGCTCTGCCTGATCTCTTGGGGGAGGCTAGGCAGGGAGGTACCATAGAGCAGGTGGAGATAGGGGCTCAGCTGAGTGTCAGGCAGAGAGCAGATGCCAGGGCTATGCTAGAGAAGTATAGGGCTCTGTTTTCAGACAAGCCAGGGAAGACACACATTGCAGAACACCCAGTGCTGACAGGGGATCTGAGACTTCTGCATAAGCACGCTTATAGAGTGTCAGCAGAGGTGAACGGCAGTATAGAGAGGGAGGTAGAAGAGATGCTGGCCCTAGTGGTAATTGTACCGTCCCAGAGCCCTTGGGCTTGTCCGGTAGTCCTGGTGCCTAAAAAGGACAGAACCAGCCGGTTCTGTGTGGACTACCGGCAGCTCAATGCGGGCACGGTGTCAGATGCCTACCCCATGCCCCTCATGGATGAGTTGTTAGATGAACTCACAGGGGCAAGGTATCTGATGACTATGGATCTCAGTAAAGGGTATTGGCAGATCCCTTTGACCCAGGAGGCTAGAGAGAAGTCTGCATTTATTACCCCAAGTGGCCTCTATGAATTTCTAGTGATGTCATTCAGGATGAAAAATGCACCAGCTCCCTTTCAACGCCTGGTCAATCGTTTGCTGGAGGGTATGCAAGGGTTTGCAAGGGCATACCTGGACAACATTGCTGTCTTTAGTAATTCGTGGGACTCACACTTAGTGCATGTAGCTGTGGTGCTAGTCAGGATTAGGGAAGCAGGACTCACATTAAAACCCACCAAGTGCTTAGTAGGGATGGCAGAGGTATTGTACCTATCGCACAGAGTGGGTGGCGGGCATCTTAAGCCAGAACCAGCTAAGTTGGAAGCTATAGTGCAGTGGCCCATTCCCAAAACCAAGAAGCAATTCATGGCTTTCCTAGGCACCGCAGGCTACTGCAGAAAGTTTGTCCCTCAGTATAGCGCCATTGCCAAACCCCTGACTGACTTGACCCAGAAGCGACAGTCTGTGCTGGTAGTCTGGTCTCCTGCCTGTGATGTCTCGTTTCAGGCATTAAAGACTGCACTAGCCAGCGCTCATATACTTGCTGCTCCAGACTATGCAAAAAAAGTTCCTGGTGCAGACTGATGCCTCAGACTTTGGCATTGGGGCTGTACTCAGCCAAGTGGGGGAGGAGGGCGATGAGCACCCGGTAGTATATCTAAGCTGCAAACTGCTGCCCAGAGAGGTGGCATATGCCAACATTGAGAAGGAGTGTCTGGCCATAGTGTGGGCTCTAAAGAAGTTACAGCCTTATTTGTATGGCAGACATTTCACAGTAATAACTGACCACAATCCTTTGAGTTGGTTACAGAGGGTGTCGGGGGAAAAAGCTAAACTTTTGCGCTGGAGTCTTGCCTTACAGGAATGGAACTTCACCATCTAGCACAAGAAGGGAAGTGAGCATGGTAATGCTGATGGCCTTTCCCGCCAGGACAGCCCTCAGGACTTACTAACTTCAAGAGCTGGCAAGTCAGCCCAGCCACCGGACGGGGTGGTCAGGGCAGTCCCTGCGTCTTGAGTGGGGGAGGTGTGGTGGGGAGGAAAGGGTTAATACCTGATTTGCCATGCATTACTGTTGTTGCCCTGTCCCCGCCATTTTTATTCCCCATTTGCAGGCCATTCCCTGTCTGCGAGGGTAAAAGACAAGATGCATTGCTTGCCATACCCTCTAACCGACACATGATGGCAGATCTTAAATGTAAGACAGGAGGTATGTTTTTGTAAGTCCAAGCAGGAATTACTTGGACATCCAGCTGTGATATGGGTGAATGAGCTTCAGTATTTTTATGACCAAGCCTCAAAGGGCTGTAATTATTTTTATGATGGATCCTCAAAAGGCTCCCACAGATTTAGAGTCCCCCTGTCTAAAAGAGTGTCAATTATGAAAAGAACCAGAGACCCATAATGTATACAATACTGGCATACTGATGCACAGCAGATGTTAGGCTAGTGACACCTTTGAGACAGAGACCAGACACAGTGGCCCCAAGTTATGGGTGTAGCCCATGTATGCTAAGTGGCCTGGGCGTCAACCTGACCCATGCGCCCTGCCCACCGGACAGCCCTTTTGACCGGTCTTATTAATTGTGGGTCACTTGGCTATTCGTGGTTTTTTTTGTTCCCACGAGGGGATTGGATCCACATGTTAAAGATAGCTTTGGACAGTCTTTAACTGTGGCTTCCCAATTATTCCCAGTGTGATTCCTGAATTTTAATCCATGATGTAAAGATGCAAGACTTTGTTCCAGTACAGCAGCAACCAGTCCAAGAGTGAAGGGGTTAATAACCACATAACCACAGGACTTTTAAAACCAAGGCTACATTTCTTGCGCTTGCAAGCAGAGGACAATTTCTTTTGTTTCAAAGGACAATTTCTTTCATTCCCTTATCCCAGTGAGTGTTGGTTTCAAGTGTATTCTGCAGATGTCGTGTGTTTGTCTATTAAGGAAATAACTTTAGCACTCTCACATTTTTTCTTTTTCACTATTAAGGAAATAAATCACAATTTATTTAGCAACTTGTTCTGTTCAATCAAGTACCCAGAAATATAAATGTGTTAATAAAAGTTGGTGTCATCGTGACAGTTAATACCAATGCAACCAAGAAATTACCCCAAACTACGGAATTCGTTAGCCCTGAGGACTCCCGAACTGCTACGAAATACTTTGCGGTGGCCAACATATTGGAGCGGCAATTTGCGATCCAGCAACAGGACTTTTACCCAAAAACTGCCTTTCTTGCGCTTTCGTGGAAAAGACCATTTATTTCGTTTCCACACCCAGTATGTGTTGTTTTAAGTGTATTCTGAAGTTGTCGTGTGTTTGTCTATCAAGGAAATAAATCGCAATTTATTTTGCTCCTTGTTCTGTTCAATCCTGTTCAAAAATATACTGTAAATGTGTTGATAAAGTTAGTGTCCATCGTGACACTGTGTTACGGGTCTACATCCCACCTAAGAAAATTCAGGAACAATTCTATGTCCCCCAGATCTATGAGTGATCCTGTTTGCCCAGAGTTCCCACCTAGGGGGGGGGGGGGGGAGTACTGTAAGGAATCCATTCCTGGGTTTGATGGAAACCCTCTCCTTACAGAACTGTACTGTTTACAGACAACCTCCTCTCACATCCACCTGTGCTGGCAGATACTGCAGTCCTGCCTTGGTGCTCTCTCATTGGAAGAATGCCCTCACACCTCTCTCCTGGGATTGGGCCACTGGCCTTCTTATACTACTCTCTTACATTGCATCAGTGCAGAGCATAGTCCTTTCTCATAGGATGTAACTGTGTTTGCCACAAGCTACCTGTTTGGCCGTCCTGTTCATGTATTCTTGGTCCTGGTTCCTGTTCCTGGTTCTTGTTCCCAGTTCCTGGTTCCTGGGGCCTGCTGACTATCTCCATTTCAGAGGCGTGTCCTGGTTCCTGTGCTGAAGGGTTGGATCCCCAGCGCAATCCTTCAGCTCCCATTTCCCTGAGTCCTGCTGCCTATTCCCATAGCAGAGGTCTGCCTTCTGAGTCCTAGATCTGCTGCTCTCTCGCCTCGCAGAGGCCTGCTTTGGACTCCTGTGCTGAAGTGCTGGTTTGCCAGTGCTACCCTGTGGTGTGCCTGTTCCGGTCTCCTTCTCCTTTTGCTCTGACCGGTACCATGGGCTATTCCCGCTCCTTGCGCAGAGGCCACTCCTGCACTAATGCTTCTCCTATTGCCGAACCCCTGCTGGATATCAATGTTTCTACTGTCTCCAACCCAGACCCTGGCATGTCAAAGGATTACCCTGGCCTCCCCAACCCTGACCATGCTATGAACGACTACGAACTGCGCAATCCAGAACCAGCTTCGTGGCCTAAGTTTGGTGTATTCTAATCCCCACCTCGGTCCGGTCCCGGTTTGTGGTGAGCACAACTGTTACAGGAACAAATCCGAGGACCAACCAGAGTCTATCCTCCCTACGGCGTGCATTCTCTCCGCAAACGTCTTCGGTGCTCTTAGAGATCAGAAGGGCACAAAATTACATCCCTTAGGGCCTACAGGTTCCGGAAGGACGGCTGTTCACTCCTGCCAGTCTTCACAGACAAGTCATGGAGTGGGGACACGCTTCCAAGACAGCAGATAATCCAGGACTAGAAGGACTATCAACCTCTTGGAACGCACCTTCTGGTGGTCAGTTATGCGCAAGAACATCAGCAGCTTCGAGTCTTCTTGTGCTACGTGCGTCCTGTACAAAACGCCCCCTCAGCAAACCTCCAGGTCTCTTACTACCCCATCCCATTCCCGATCGTCCTTGGAACCATCTCTCGGTGGACTTTATCATCGAATTACCCAAATCCAAAGGCATGGATACAATCTTAGTAGTGGTAGATCACTTCTCGAAGCAAGCACACTTCATCCCTTTCTGGGGACTACCATGCGCCGCCAGACTATCCGAAACTTTCGCCAAGGATATCTTCAGGCTCCATGGGACACCTCAAACTATAGTGTCAGATCAGGGGTCATAATTTATGTCTACATTTTGGAGAGCTTTCTGTAAGAAATTAGGCATCACGCTACAGTTCTCCCATGGCTATCACCCACAGACCAACGAGCAGACCGAGTGTACCAACCAGTCACTCGAACAATATATCCGCTGCTTTGCTTCAGACACCCAGGACAATTGGGCAAAACTCCTTCTTTGGGCAGAATTCACACAATGAATCCACCCAACAGTCTCCCTTCTTCATTAATTATGGTTTCCATCCTGCCACCTTTCCATTCTGCCAGTTTTCCACCCCCAGTCCCCAGTTCTGGGGTCCCTGCAGTGGAGAACAGTGTTCGACTCCTTCAGAAATCTTGGGAGAAAATTCAAAACAACTTAAGGCAGGCCGCCCTTCTCCATAGAAGACAAGCCGATCGCCACCGCCGAGAGACCCCTAATTAAATTCCTGGTCAAAAGGTCTGGCTCTTTACGAGGAATATACGACTCAAGGTAAATTCTCCTAAACTATCACCTAGATTCATTGGACCATTCCCTATCCTAGAGAGAATCAACCCAGTCGTCTACCGGTTGCAATAACCTGTGCATTGCCAGGAAGAATGATTTATAATAAATCTGTCAATATGAGTTGCAAAAGTTCTAAGTCTGATTGAAGCTTTTATTAACCTGTATATTACCAGGAAAAGCACTCTGTAATAGATTTGTCACAATCACACTGCATGCAGGCAAGTTCCCCTGATAGTTGGAGATGCCATGGAGTGAGCTTTTAACCATTCAAATGTGGGAGGGAGTGAGCTTCAATTGGATAGGAGGTTGCCACCCTCCAAAACAGCCAAGACTAGCTGCACAAGAATTATAAAACATACAGAACACCTACAAGCTCAAATTGAACCCCCAAAATGTTAAACTAAAAGACCATTTTATTTATTAGTTATTTATACATGTATATTTAGGCACTGTACCGTATATAAGTTTTTCTGGATGTGCACTGAGCTTTGTCTGTGTTTTATGTTATGTCTCTGGTTTTAAATATAATTTGCCATGCTCAGTAGCACTCCTCTGTGAAACTTATATGCTTATATATATGTTGTGGGTATTTTGGGGGTTCAATTTGAGCTTGTAGGTGTTCTGTATGTTTTATAATTCTTGTGCAGCTAGTCTTGGCTGTTTTGGAGGGTGGCAACCTCCTATCCAATTGAAGCTCACTCCCTCCCACATTTGAATGGTTAAAAGCTCACTCCATGGCATCTCCAACTATCAGGGGAACTTGCCTGCATGCAGTGTGATTGTGACAAATCTATAACAGAGTGCTTTCCTGGTAATGTACAGGTTAATAAAAGCTCCAATCAGACTTAGAACTTTTGCAACTCATATTGACAGATTTATTATAAATCATTCTTCCTGGCAATGCACAGGTTATTAAGAATTTATATTAGTGTAGGGACCCTTGAACGTGGTCTGCCGTGAAGTTTGGCTCAAGGGCTTACAACAATTTGGCCAAAATGTTAAACTAAAAGACCATTTTATTTATTAATTATTTATACATGTATATTTAGGCACTGTACCGTATATAAGTTTTTCTGGATGTGCACTGAGCTTTGTCTGTGTTTTATGTTATGTCTCTGGTTTTAAATATAAATTGCCATGCTCAGTAGCACTCCTCTATGAAACTTATATGCTTATATATATGTTGTGGGTATTTTGGGGGTTCAATTTGAGCTTGTAGGTGTTCTGTATGTTTTACAATACCTGCACTAACCTCAGCTGGGCTACACCTCTGCCACATCCAACACCAGCCTATTACCGTTGTACCTACATCTGAACCACTCCTCCCCCCTTCTCCCTCATTGGTTCTCTCCTGTATTTAGGCTCATTCTGCCCTCTGGTTGTTGCTGAGCATAGACCGTTCTATGCACCGTGCTTATTTGCAGCCTGAGTACCTGTCTCTATTTGCAATCCGTATCTCTGTTGTGACCCTGCTTGTGCCTGACCTGTCTCTTCTTTACCCCCAGACCACGGTTTGTTTAACAGACTTCTACACTCTCTACTCCACTACCACGGCTTACGGACCTCGACCATTCTACATTCTCTACTCCACGACCATGGCTTACGGACCTCGACCATTCTACTCTCTCCAACCCCGGACCATTGGCAAGTACCCTCTACCCTCTCCATTCTCCTAGCCTGACCCGGCTACACATCCACAACTCTGCAATCCGGACCTAACCCTGTGGCTGAGGGCGGTGGTTACATAACTTCCCCACCTCAGCCTCGCGGTCCAGTCCAGGTTGTAGTGAGCATCCGTGACAGGAATCAGTGTTCGCTATCTGTAGCCCAACGATGGGGGACCCGGCGAGCAATGCTCTGCCTGACCTCCATGGGGAATCGAGGCAGGGGGGCACTGTAGAGCAGGTTAAGATTGGGTCTCAGCTCAGTGCACAGCAGAGTGCAGGAAAAGGCTATGCTAGAGCAGCATAGGGACCTGGTCACGGATAAGCCGGGCAGCACACATATCACAGATCACCCTGTACTTACTGGTGATCAGAGACCTCTGCATAAGCATGCTTATCGAGAATCAGCAGAGGTGAAAAGAACTATAGAGAGGGAAGTGGAGGAGATGCTGGCCCTAGGGGTAATTGCATCATCTCGGAGACCGTGGGCTTGTCCGGTAGTCCTGGTACTTAAAAAGGACGGATCCACTCGGTTCTGTGTGGACTACAAGCAGCTCAATGCTGAGACGGTGTCAGATGCTTATCTCATGCCCCGCATGGATGAGCTCTTAGATGAGCTTGCAGGGGCAAGGTATCTGACTACCATGGATTTGTCTAAAGGTTACTGGCAAATCCCTCTGACCCAGGAGGCTTGGGAGAAGTCAGCATTTATCACTCCAAGTAGCCTCTATGAATTTTTGGTGATGCCATTTGGTATGAAAAATGCCCAGGCACCTGAAGCCATAACCAGCTAAGGTAGAGGATATAGTGCCGTGGCCAGTTCCCAGGACCAAAAAGTAGGTCATGGCTTTTTTAGGCACCGCTGGCTACTACAGAAAGTTTGTTCCCCAGTATAGTGCCATTGCTAAACACCTAACTGACTTGACTCAGAAACGACTCTCGGTTCTGGTAGCCTGGTGTCCTGCCTGTGAAAAATACTTTCAGGCATTGAAGACAGCACTGGCTAGTGCACCCATCTTGGCTGCACCTGATTACAGAAAGAATTTCCTTGTACAGACTGATGCCTCCCACTATGGGATCGGTGCTGTACTCAGCCAGGTGGGTGAGTAGGGGAGTGAACATCCCATTGCTTACCTGTGTAGGAAACTGCTACCCAGAGAAGTGGCTTATGCCACAATTGAGAAAGAATGCCTGACCATCGTTTGGGCTCTGAAGAAACTGCAGCCCTCTTTGTATGGCAGGTCATTCACTGTGATCACAGATCACAACCAACAAAGTTGGCTACAAAGGGTGACAGAGGAGAATGGCAAACTGCTTCGCTGGAATCTTGCTTTGCAGGAATTTGACTTTACCATTCAACACAAGAAAGGCAGTGAACATGGTAATGCTGATGGACTCTCCCGACAGGACATTCCTTGTGAGCCTAAAACCTCAAGACATCCCAGGCTTGTGGAGCCACCGGATGTGGTGACTGCCACAGAGCCTTCATATTGAGGGGGGACGTGTGACGGTGAGGGGTAACCAGGCTCACAATAAAGGTTTAAGCCTGTTTGTAAAATTATGCGTCAATAAAGTTTTTTTTGTGTTTTACCTTTCCAGGTGTGCTAGCAAGCAGAGATTGCTAGGCTATGAGTTTCAGGGGGGGGGGGGGGGGGAGCGGGAGGTTGCAGAGAAAGTCTTGTCAGAATGTGCCTAGCTAGAGGGGTCCAGAGGTGCTGGATAACCCAAAAATGTACCCGGGAATAAGCTCATATTCCCAGATACATATAGGCACATTGTCCCAGCAATATCTCCCCTTGAAAACAGGTACGCGACTCACCACTAGATTTCCCTGCTTCAGCACAGACCAGAAAGGTAAATGAGACATAGGGATGTGAAGTATCCCTGAAACAGTCAAGGGGTCCCTAGGTTAATGGGGATACCTAGTAAATGACATTTCGGGCTAAGTCCCGGTAAACTAAAGACTCTCTAGTTTTACATTCTATTTTAGCTAGGAAAGGCTAGTTTTTCTTTGCCCTGGTCCCAAGTAAGTGTGTCTCTTCTTATGCAATTTGTTTTCCATTGTGTGTATGCCTATTTTCAGTGAATAAACTACAATTTATTTCATTAGCTTGCTTTGCTCAATGTATGATCCTGATAAAAAGGTGTACTGTAAATTCCTGGTCTCCCGTGACAACATTATCCCCACTCCCACTGTGGACGTCATTCTAGGATTACCATGGCTGGAACTTCATAATACCCCTTTGAATTGGACGGAGTCCCAACTCATCCATTGGAGTCCTCGCTGCCTGAAAAAATGTTCCGTCGCATCAGAAACCCTCTCTGAAATTTCTTTACCGCAAGAGGTAAATTCCAACCTACCCAGAATTTACTCCACCTTCCTTCAGTAAGGCCCAGTCTGAGGAGTTGCCACCACATCAGCCTTTCGACTGTCCCATTGACCTCTTACTCAGGTCTGTGACTCCAAGAGGATGTTTTTATCTCCTCTTTCTTCCGGGGGAACAACGCCATGAAAGATTACATTCAAGAAACCCTACAGAGATGTTTCAACCAAAAGTCGTCTTCTCCTTCTGGTGCAGGGTTTTTCTTAATCAAGAAAAAGGATGGATCATTGCGGCCATGCATTGATTACCGAGGACTCAATGAAATCACAGTAAAAAATCGGTATCCCTCACCACTCATTTCCGAACTTTTGGACTGTTTACAGGGAGCTTCTATTCTTAGCAAATTGGACTTACAGGGGGCTTACAATCTGGTAAGAATTTGTCAGGGTGACAAGTGGAAGACGGCCTTCAATACTCATGATGGGCATTACGAGTATCTAGTTATTCCATTTGGACTCTGTAATGCTCTGGCTGTATTCCAGAACTTTGTAAATTAGGTATTTAGGGATCTCCTCAACAAGTAACTCATCATATACTGTACCTGGACGACATCCTGATTTTCTCAAAATTGGCACAGGAAAATTCAGGTCATGTAATTCCGGTCCTAAAACATCTGCGAGAGAACCATCTATTCACAAAGCTGGAGAAATGTCAATTCCACCAGTCCAGTACCTCCTTTCTCAGATATATCCAATCCATATAAATCCAAAAGTCAAGTTGCACCCTTGTGCATTTTTCCCCAAGAAAGTCTCTCCCACCGATTGAAACTACGACGTGGGCAACCAAGAACTCTTGGCCATAAAGATAGCCTTACAAGAATGGAGACACTTGCTGGAGGGTACCGAAAATGCGGTCACTATACTTATGTTACGCCGATGCTCGCCACAAACCGGGACCGGACCGCGGGGCTGAGGTGGGGTTATATAATCACCGACCTGAGTCCACGCAGACTGATCCGGAGTGCGCAGTTCATAGTCGTACATCGCAGGGTCAGGATTGGAGAAGGCAGCATCGTCGTTAATGAAGCAGGAGTTCGGCAACAGGAAATCAGGAGTGCCCCGCTTCAGCTTAGGAGCGTGAGCGCGGGGGTGGCTTCTGCGCGAGGAGCGGCCTCGGCCCATGACGCCGATCTCAGCAGGAGGAGACAGCAGGCTGGCCGAAGTTCACCGCAGGGCAGCGTCGGGAAGAACCAACGCTTCAGCGCAGAAGTCCAAGGCAGGTCACTGCAAGAGGATCGCAGCAAGCCGCAGGAAAGGAAGGGTAGCCACTGCTAGGAGGGAATGCAGCAGGTACCGGTGCTGGCAACACGCTTCAGCACAGACGTCCCGGGTAGGCCACTGCAGGAGAATAGCAGCAGGCCAGTGCTGGCATCAACGCTTCAGCACAGACGTCCAGGGCAGGCCACTGCAAGGAGATAGCAGCAGGCCGCAGGAAAGGAAGGGTAGCTACTGCTAGGAGGGAATGCAGCAGTACCAGTGCTGGCATCAACGCTTCAGCACAGACGTCCAGGATAGGCCACTACAGGAGAATAGCGGCAGGCCACAGGACAGGAAGGGTAGCTACTGCTAGGAGAGAATGCAGCAGTACCAGTGCTGGCATCAACGCTTCAGCACAGACGTCCGGGGTAGGCCACTGCAAGGAGATAGCAGCAGGCCACAGGACAGGAAGGGTAGCTACTGCTAGGAGAGAATGCAGCAGTTACCAGTGCTGGCATCAACACTTCAGCACAGACGTCCAGGGTAGGCCACTGCAAGGAGATAGCAGCAGGCCAGTGCTGGCAACAACGCTTCAGCACAGACGTCCAGGACCAGGCCTCTGGATACTCAGGAACTTGGAAGGTAAGAACGCTAGGAGAGAGGCCTGGGGTGGTTTGTGGCAGAGACAGTAACATAGAGGTAGGAATAGCTATGCTCGGCGCTGGTTCAGAGCCAACGCCTAGAATATAAAGGGCGGAGATCCAATCACAGGAGGAGGGTGTGTGAGAATTCCTCCAATGAATTAGCACAGGGCAGAAGCTGCAATGAGAGGCAGCACCTGTGCCATAGATTGCCAGAGGAAGCCTGCAACTGCACAGGTCTGCAAGGCAAAAGTCAAAGCCAGTAGTGGATTCCTTACAGTACCCCCCCCTTCAGGTGAGACCTCCGGACGAACAAGATCCATCACAGATTTGGGGGACATGGAATTGTTCCTAAACCTCCTTAGGCGAGAGATGGCGTTGAAAGCCCATAGTTTGTTGGGATTCCTTACAGTACCCCCACCACTGGGTGAGAAGCCTGGGTGAACAGAACCATTCATAGGTCTGGGAGACATTGAGTTGTTCCTGAAGTGTCTCCGGCGAGAATTAGGTCCACAATCCAGATGTACATTGGCGAGTGCCATGAAAGACAGCGGTGGTACTGCAGTTCTTGGTACATGGACAATGGGACCTGAGGGCTCCGGAATGGGAACATCGGAAGGACAGTAGCCAGGTGTCCGGTGCATAGTAATAGTCCAAGAGTATGGGACACAGGACACAGATTGTTGGACAAAAATGGCAGAGGGACCTTCAGAGAAGGCAATGTCTTTGGTGAAATCAGCACGGAGGAAGTTGCGAGAGTCTTTAGCTTCCAAGGAATTCCGGGTGGTTGTTAGCAAGGGAATGGGGCGGGAGGGTTCACTACACACTATTGCAGCGGTACTTTTGATACCAAGCAGGGTTGCTATCCCAAGCAATTTGCGAGAGTCTGTAGCAGTGTGTATGCAACTCATGGTACTGGCAGTTGAAGAAGGATCCGCTTCCTTTGGTTTGTGATCTTTAGAGAGAATCAAATCCGAAATTGTGGCCTTGGCGAAGGACATAATAAGCATGTCTATACCCATAGTGGACCCATAGAGAACAGGAACGGACGCTTCAGGTAAAGCGACGAGGTCCAGTAAGGGTGTCTTCGTCTTAGAGAGAGGCCAATTGCCATACAGATTGGGCACTTTGGGCACCGCACAGAGACCTGCGAGTAAGGAGTCTGTTTGAAAGGTGAGAAAACAGATTTTATCCAAAAAACAAGGCAGGCGGTTAAGCGGTGCATCAACCTTAGGGAAAAAAGTCTTGGGGTTAAAGCTGGGTGCCTCCAACACAGAGAAAGAAGACAGAGAACTAGAGCTTGGCTTCGGAGTGGAGGTCCCAGGTACCCAGGTCTCACATGATACTGTGGGAGAAGCAATGCAAATTGTTACTGTTTTAAACATAGGGTCTTTAACATCGGTAGCTCCAGGCACCTTTTTGAGAGGTAACCCTAGTTTTGGGACAGGACAGTCAATAGCAAGTACCCCAAGTATTGTGGAAGACACAGAGAAAAATAAGTCCATTTTAAAGACGGGATCTTCTGAAAAAAGGGAACGTTCCAAATGCGATACCCCTGAGTTCGTGGTAGTAGACATACAGTCAGTAGTGGATACCCCGAATACTGTGGGCGAATCAGCGTGAAACAGTATTATTACAGGAATGGGCATCCCAGACTTAAAGTCATTTTTAATCATCCCGGAGGCTGTGGCATGATCCGTGAGAGAAACTGGGGTAAACTCTCCAACAGACACAAGGGACATCTTGCTTGTTACAGAATTGGGTCCCTGAGAATCCCTAGTGAGGGCATCAGACTCCATGGGAGACTTAGTGACAGGGGTTTTGGAACTGATTAAAGGAATGGCAGGTATCACAGATTTACTAGGAGAAATACCTTGCAAAACAGAAATTTTAGTAAAGGTGATAGGCATCACAGATAGGGCAGACAGAAGTAAGCTAGGCAAGGTTGCTTCTATAACAGAAGATTTGGCAGCGGCAAAGCTTAACTCAGCGGCTGCTGGAGAACTTTTAACTACAATGAGAAGGGACTGCAGTTTTACAAAGTCAGGGATAAAGGGAGTCTCAAACTTGAAAGCCTGATCATTCAAAAAGAAGGGCCCTAACTTTAATGGTACTGAGGGAGCAACAGCAGATACGCTGATCTCAGAAGGGGTCACTTGGAAAGGAGAATAATATGTACTGTTCGCTTTAAACCCTAGGATTTGGGAAAAGGAGAACTCAGACAGTGCAAGTGGGGCAACCACGACTGTGCTGGCCTCTGAAGTGGGTATTTGGGAAAGAGTGTCTGGGACTTCAGAAACGACAACAGATTCCACGAAAAGGGGTCTATGCTCAGAAGCAGGGGTCTCAGCTCTCTGAGTGGCAGACGGGGTGAGTGAAATACCTAGGAGTAGGGATTCTGCGAACAGGTTTAGAGAAACAAACGGCTCCAGAATACTTTTTACTGGAGCCAGTATTATTGCCGAAAGTTCAGGGGGCATAGCCCCGAGAATTTTAGCCGAGTCAGAGGACAAAAGGGGTTGATCCTCTGAGGCTAAGGAGGTGTCCCTGACTGACGAACTAAAGGGATCTACCAAGGAAGGTTCACAGGGCTGACCTGCAGGGGTTAACATAGGAAAAACCCCAAGGGTTAAATTACTCTGTACCTGAGAATCAGAGAAATAGAAGCTAGTCTCCGAGAGTGGGGTCATAGGGGGTTCTGCCTCTTGCCCTAGGAACCTATCATTAGACTGCGGAATACTAGGGTTAGCAGTAGGAACCTCACAAAGCAGACTAGCAGGGGTTAATACAGAAAAAACCTCGGAAACAGAGCTTAGAATTTTTGGTTTAGGAAAAGAGGGCAAACAGGATTCATTCTCTGGTGCTAGGGAAGACACACTGACCTGGGTACTGCAGGGATTTACAGTGGGGAACGCATAAGCCTGACTAGCAGGGGTTAAGACCGAAATAACCTCAGGGACAGAACTTAGGGAGGTTAACTCAGGATTAGGGAGCGTGGCAGCTTCTTCCTTAGCGGGCAGCGACAGAGAAATGGTTTGACCATTCTTAGGAGAGAGAGGTAACCCCACAGGTTTAGTAACAGGACTGGTAGCACAGAGAATCTGCCAAGCAGCAGCATAGCTGGCAAGGAGGGGATCCTGTTCTATTATGTGAGTGTCTAGTGTTGAGGAAAATACATGGAGTGTATCTTGAGACTGAGCCAACATGAGGAGGGCGCTCTGTTCTACTAGATGAATGTCCAGTGATGAGGCCAGGGCATAGATTGCCTCTTGGGCGTCGGCCAGTTCCATAGGGTTCACATTATCCCAGGTTAAAGGGGAATCAGGGGAGCGAATACATTCGGCTAGAGACTGTTTTAAGCTCAGGATACAGTAAGCCTTAATAAAGAGATCACAACGGCATTGTCTTTGCAAAGGGGTTAAACCTTCATAGGTAAACATTTCATCCATCAGGGGTATTACTTCACACAAATACTGTCCTTCATAGTGGGACTGATACGCAGGACGGGACATAACTTCAGTTGGAAAATTGCCATCCCCCGCCACGGCGCGGTCCGGTTTTAACGGGCCGAGCATACTGTTACGCCGATGCTCGCCACAAACCGGGACCGGACCGCGGGGCTGAGGTGGGGTTATATAATCACCGACCTGAGTCCACGCAGACTGATCCGGAGTGCGCAGTTCATAGTCGTACATCGCAGGGTCAGGATTGGAGAAGGCAGCATCGTCGTTAATGAAGCAGGAGTTCGGCAACAGGAAATCAGGAGTGCCCCGCTTCAGCTTAGGAGCGTGAGCGCGGGGGTGGCTTCTGCGCGAGGAGCGGCCTCGGCCCATGACGCCGATCTCAGCAGGAGGAGACAGCAGGCTGGCCGAAGTTCACCGCAGGGCAGCGTCGGGAAGAACCAACGCTTCAGCGCAGAAGTCCAAGGCAGGTCACTGCAAGAGGATCGCAGCAAGCCGCAGGAAAGGAAGGGTAGCCACTGCTAGGAGGGAATGCAGCAGGTACCGGTGCTGGCAACACGCTTCAGCACAGACGTCCCGGGTAGGCCACTGCAGGAGAATAGCAGCAGGCCAGTGCTGGCATCAACGCTTCAGCACAGACGTCCAGGGCAGGCCACTGCAAGGAGATAGCAGCAGGCCGCAGGAAAGGAAGGGTAGCTACTGCTAGGAGGGAATGCAGCAGTACCAGTGCTGGCATCAACGCTTCAGCACAGACGTCCAGGATAGGCCACTACAGGAGAATAGCGGCAGGCCACAGGACAGGAAGGGTAGCTACTGCTAGGAGAGAATGCAGCAGTACCAGTGCTGGCATCAACGCTTCAGCACAGACGTCCGGGGTAGGCCACTGCAAGGAGATAGCAGCAGGCCACAGGACAGGAAGGGTAGCTACTGCTAGGAGAGAATGCAGCAGTTACCAGTGCTGGCATCAACACTTCAGCACAGACGTCCAGGGTAGGCCACTGCAAGGAGATAGCAGCAGGCCAGTGCTGGCAACAACGCTTCAGCACAGACGTCCAGGACCAGGCCTCTGGATACTCAGGAACTTGGAAGGTAAGAACGCTAGGAGAGAGGCCTGGGGTGGTTTGTGGCAGAGACAGTAACATAGAGGTAGGAATAGCTATGCTCGGCGCTGGTTCAGAGCCAACGCCTAGAATATAAAGGGCGGAGATCCAATCACAGGAGGAGGGTGTGTGAGAATTCCTCCAATGAAGTAGCACAGGGCAGAAGCTGCAATGAGAGGCAGCACCTGTGCCATAGATTGCCAGAGGAAGCCTGCAACTGCACAGGTCTGCAAGGCAAAAGTCAAAGCCAGTAGTGGATTCCTTACAACTTATGGACAACAAAAACCTTATGTACAGTGATGGCGCCCGTCGATTGGGGTCCCTACTAACGCGGTGTTCATTATTCTTTTCTCATTTTAACTTTATTATCTCTTACCTGCAAGGTTTAAAAAATGTGAAGGCAGATGCCCTTTCTCTTTAATTCCTTGTCGACGACACTGCGGACAACCGCGAAGAACCCATTCTTCCGTCTTTGCGCATCATATCGGCGACTACCTTTGACTCCCTAGACGACATCGTTCTGGATCAAACTTAAATCCCAGGTGGCCTCAAGATTCCAGAATGAAGCCTTTCTGTCTTGCCAGCCTTTTTTATCCCTCAGCTCTTCCCTCTCAGGAGCCACATCCAGAGTCCCAGCCGTGGCTAAGCAGATCCAGCATCTACAGGAGCTTTGGGGGAAGATCCAGGAAAATCTTCAAAAAGCTGTGACCACGCAAAAGAGACAGGCTGACTGGCATCATCGTGATAAACCAACATATCATCCTGGTGACAAAGTATGCCTTTCTACCAAAAACATCAGGTTAAAGGCTAAGCTATACAAATATATGATCACCTGCGCTTCATCCATGTAAGGAGCATGCAGTTAGGCGAAACAAATTGGCCATACAATTGTGAAAAACGGAAAGTGAATCCCTGCGCTTCTGCCTAATGGGTTAACAATATATGTGAAATAAATATATACATGATGTGCAAATCTATGAGATAAAGGAGACTTAGTTACATCCTTTGATCAAATAATGTCCAAGCCTGTGTCAGGGCGAGCTCACCACAAACGAGGCGGGACCGCGGTGCTGAGGTGGGAATGGATATAACGCCACCCACAGCCACGAGGGCACGTCTTGAGTGTAGACTGGTCTGGGAATCCTGAGTCGGGGCAGGAGAGGTACGGATGGTAGTGGGTGCTGTTAGCCAAGTCCGGGGTAGAGAGAGGGACGTAATCGCTTTACCGTTTGCCTAGTTCGGGATTCCAGAGGTGCGGAGAGTCGTATTGCCAGATGCCAAGTTCGGGATGCCGGAGGTGCGGAGAGTCGTTATGGAAGCCGGTTCGGTACATGGGAAGACTGCAAGACAAGACAAGACAAGACTGGGAAGGCAGAGAGTAAGAAGAACAACTGGTTCTATGCTCAGCCGACGAGTTAGTGAAACTGCAGGGTATATGTAGGAGAGAGGATCCAATGGCAGGGTAGTAAGGTGGGGGTGTGTGGAAGGGCCAGGCTGTGGCAGGGATAGGTCCAGAATGACTCCCAGGGGAGGAGCAATAAAGCCCAGCTGTGCTTGCGGGCGCATGACCGGGCATACCCCTAGGGACAGCCCTTGAAGAAGGGGACCGGCGTGCGCGCGCGCCCACATGGAGCAGGAAGTGGCGTCCTGGAGGGAGGCAGTGTGTGAGCCGCGGGAAGGACCGGCGGCGCAGCAGGTGAGTGGGGAGCACGCTGAGGGCGGCGTGACTCCCCGGTCGTTACAGTACCCCCCCTTCAGGGGCGACCTCCGGGCGTCCAGGACATGGCTTGGAGGGATTCCTACGATGGAAAGCCTGGACGAGTCGAGGCGCGTGGAGATCTCGGTGGGGAACCCACGAGCGTTCCTCAAGCCCGAACCCCCTCCAGTGGACCAGGTACTGTACTCCTCCTCTGGAGATCCTAGAATCCAGGATAGACTGGACCTCGTACTCCTGTTGACCTTGGATCAGCAGAGGGAGTGGAGGAGAAGTGGTCTTGGAAAAGCGAGGACTCTGAAATGCTGGTTTTAGCAAGGATATGTGAATTCTCATTGAGGGTGGAAGGCGTAGGCGATAAGTCACAGGATTAATCCTCCTGAGCACGGGAAAGGGACCGAGGAATTTGGGTGCCAGCTTCATAGTAGGAGCCTTTAGACGTATAATCCTGGAAGAAAGCCATACCCTGTCTCCTGGAGCGAATTCTGGAACCTGGCGTCGAAGGAGCTCTGCTTGGAGTTTCTGTCTCCCAGTAGCCACCTTTAAGTTTTCCTGAATCCTCCTCCATAAGTCTTTCAGGCGGGAGATACGTTTGTCGACCGCTGGAACCCCCGAGGATAGGGGGGAGAAGGGTAAGCGAGAAGGATGAAAGCCAAAATTTATAAAGAAGGGAGATTCTTGAGTGGAGTCATTACGAAGGTAGTTGAGAGCAAACTCGGCCCAAGGAAGCAGATCCATCCAGTCATCCTGTGTATCGGTAATGAAACATCGAAGGTATTGTTCTAGGTTTTGGTTGGCTCTCTCCGTCTGCCCATTGGTCTGTGGGTGGTATCCAGAGGAGAATTGTAATGAAATGCCCAATTTTAAAGAAAAGGCTCGCCAAAATTTTGACACGAATTGAGACCCTCGGTCTGAAACGATGGTTGATGGCACTCCATGGAGACAAAAGATTTCCTGAATGAAAACGTCCGCAAGCCTGGAGGAATTTGGGAGGCCCCTTAATGGAACGAGGTGCGTCTGTTTGGAAAAACGATCAATTACCACGAGAATAGTATTCATCCCTCTGGAGGTTGGGAGCTCCACGATAAAATCCATAGAAATATGGTTCCAAGAATGATCTGGAATGGGTAATGGGAGAAGAAGGCCTGCTGGTCTGACCCGGGGTACTTTGTTGCGAGCACATGTACCTCACGCCTTTACGAACTCTTCCACGTATTTCGACATCGTTGGCCACCAGAAGGTTCGCTGGACAAGGTCGTTGGTCTTCCGTATCCCTGGGTGTCCTGCCAATTTAGCGGAATGGCACCAATCAAGGACTCTCTTGCGATGTTGCGGTGCAGTGTAGAGCCTTCCCTCCGGAACCTTGAGCCCCATAGGCGACTGTGATTGCTCGGATCGGATCTTTTCCCAGATATCAGAAGGAGGCAGTTTGTGAGCCGCGGGAGGACCCGGCGGGGCTGCAGGTGAGTGGGGAGCACGCCGAGGGTGGCCTGACTCCCAGGTTGTTACACATTGTTAATATGAAAATCATTTTTAAGCGAGTCTCCAATTTGTGTACTAATCTCTGGGTAGTGCAGTAATGAGTCGTTCATCCTCCAATGGAATGATTGAGTCCTGGCAAATGGGGGATCTAACAAAATCTCCACCGGGGTGTGGTCTGAACCTCATGATAGGCCCTATATCTGAATGGACTAATACTTCCAAGATATTTGGGGATACAAATCTATTATCAATTCTGGAGTACGAATCAAGTGGGGGCGAATAAAAAGAATAATCGCTCAGTCCTTTATGTGAGCTACGCCAGGCATCCCACAAACCATATTCTTTAAGTAACAGTCTAAATTTCTTTGCTACACTATATATCATAGCAGACTGTGATTGCTCTGAGTGGATGGACTTGTCCATATCCGGATCCGGTACCATATTAAAAAGTCTCCCGGAGGCGTAACAGCACCTGCTGAACGTGTTTAATGTGTTCTTGGACGGACTTGGAAAAGATTAGGATGTCGTCTAGGTAAACGATAAGAAATTTGTTAAGAATGTCCTGGAAAATTTCATTGACAAAGTCCTGAAAGACTGCTGGTGCGTTGCAGAGGCCAAACGGCATGACCAGGTATTCATAATGGCCGTCATGGGTGTTAAATGCAGTCTTCCATTCGTCCCCCTCGCGTATCCTAACCAAATTGTAGGCGCCCCTTAAGTCCAGTTTGGAAAAAATGGTTGCTCCTTGCAGGCGGTCGAACAGCTCCGAAATCAAGGGCAGCGGGTAGCGTTTTTTGCGCGTGATGTTATTCAAGCCTCGGTAATCGATGCATGGACGAAGGGACCCGTCCTTTTTCTTTACAAAAAAGAAGCCTGCTCCAACTGGGGAAGAAAATTTTCGGATGAAACCCCTCTCCAAATTCTCTGCAATGTAAGTGTTCATGGCCTTAGTCTCTGGGAGAGAGAATGGGTAGGATCGCCCCCTGGGAAGAACTGCCCCTGGCAGGAGGTCGATCGGACAGTCGAAAGGTCGATGCGGGGGTAGTACCTCGGATCGTGCTTTGTCGAACACATCGCGGAATTCTAAATATACCCTCTGGCAGGGTACGCAAACCTCCAACCTTCTGGCACCGCCTGGAACAGGTCCTGGCACATTGAGCACCCCACTGGATGGGTTCCTGGTTGGTCCAGTCGATGTGAGGGTTATGAAGTTGAAGCCAAGGAAGGCCCAGAATCAACTCGACGGAGGGAGTGTGGATGACATCGAGGGTAATGGTCTCCGTATGAGCCCCGATGAACTGCAGTAGGAGAGGCACTGTCTGTAACGTGATGAAGGCCGGCTGTAGAGGTCGACCATCAATGGCCTCCAGACCCACTGGACTCCCCTTGCTGGTAAGTGGGATATTGTTCCGTGTAGCAAAGGCTTGATCGATGAAATTGCCTGCAGAGCCAGAGTCCAGAAATGCCAGTGCTTGAGTATGAAACCCCTCTCCAGACAGCGTCACGGGCAGAAGGATCCTGGTGGGAAGGACATCCTTGATGATGGGGGAGAGAGGTAGTGTTCCCAACGAGACTCCCCGGGATCTCATTGGGATTTGGCGTTTCCCGGCTTGTAGGGACACTGGGGCACCAAGTGTCCGGAATTGCCACAGTACATGCAGAGACCTGCACTGCGCCGGCGTTGTTTCTCGGCAGGAGACAGCTTATTCCCTCCCAATTGCATTGGTTCCGGGACGTCCACAGGGGGAGGTGCTGGAGGCACGAACGATGGGGCGAGAGGCCTTGAAACCCGTTGACGATAACGAGAGCGTTCAGTCCTCCGCTCCTGCAGACGCTGGTCCACCCGAATGCAAAGGTCGATCAAATCCTGTAGGTCTGAGGGACGTTCCCATACCGCAAGCTCATCCTTTAGGGACTCCGACAGGCCCTGCCAGAACGCCGAAGATAGTGCTTCATTGTTCCATCCCGTCTCGGCAGCAAGGGTGCGGAACTCCACAGCGTACCGGGCGACGGAGCGATCTGCCTGGGTTATGTGGTGGAGAGAGGAAGCTGCCGTTAACTGCCGTCTAGGGGTGTCAAAGACCCTTCGAAACTCACGGGCGAAGCGGTTGATGTCCTGTGTGATGGGCGATTGTTGTTCCCAAATGGAGGAGGCCCAGGCCAGTGCCTCGTCGGAGAGAAGAGCCACGATATAGGCGACCTTAGAAGTTGAGGAGACAAAACGAGAGGGTGAAAGTTGGAATTGGATGAAACATTGATTAAGAAAGCCCCTACATCCTTGGGGGTCCCCAGCGTAGCGGTTGGGGGCAGGAATTCGGGGTTCCATAGCAGACGGAGATGCGAAGACTGTTGCAGAGGACGTCGCGGCCATTGGCACAGGTCCCAGACTGGACGCTCAGGCTTGAACGGTAAGGGAATGAAGGCTCTGCTGAAGCAAATCCATCCGCCTATCATTTTGTTCCAGATAAGTCTCTAGCCTGGCGAAGAGATTGGAATAGGAAGTTAAAGTACGCTCCACCTCAGCGGGGTCCATGTTTGTTGGGCTGAGCATAATGTCAGGGCGAGCTCACCACAAACGAGGCGGGACCACGGTGCTGAGGTGGGAATGGATATAACGCCACCCACAGCCACGAGGGCACGTCTTGAGTGTAGACTGGTCTGGGAATCCTGAGTCGGGGCAGGAGAGGTACAGATGGTAGTGGGTGCTGTTAGCCAAGTCCGGGGTAGAGAGAGGGACGTAATCGCTTTACCATTTGCCGAGTTCGGGATTCCAGAGGTGCGGAGAGTCGTATTGCCGGATGCCAAGTTCGGGATGCCGGAGGAGCGGAGAGTCGTTATGGAAGCCGGTTTGAAACACGGGAAGACTGCAAGACAAAACAAGACTGGGAAGTCAGAGAGTAAGAAGAACAACTGGTTCTATGCTCAGCCGACAAGTTAGTGAAACTGCAGGGTATATGTAGGAGAGAGGATCCAATGGCAGGGTAGTAAGGTGGGGGTGTGTGGAAGGGCCAGGCTGTGGCAGGGATAGGTCCAGAATGACTCCCAGGGGAGGAGCAATAAAGCCCAGTAGTTAGGCTGCATTTGAGTGCAGCAATAGTTTGGGGTGCTGTGCCTTTAAGAGGCTGGTGCGCCTCCGTGTGGCCCCGCCTCTGTGTAGCTGTGCTTGCGGGCGCGTGACCGGGCATACCCCTAGGGACAGCCCTTGAAGAAGGGGACCGGCGTGCGCGCACACGTGGAGCAGGAAGCAGCGTACTGGAGGGAGGCAGTGTGTGAGCCGCGGGAGGGACCGGTGGGGAGTGGGGAGTGGGGGGGGGGGGGCTCTGTGGGGAGTGGGGGGGGTTCGGGGGGGGGGCTCTGTGGGGAGTGGTTCGGTGTGGGGAGCGGGGGGGCCCTGTGTGGGGAGCGGGGGGGCTCTGTGAGGGAGCAGGGGGGGCTCTGTGTGAGGGAGCAGGGAGGGAGCTCTGTGTGAGGGAGTAGGGGGGGCTCTGTGTGAGGGAGCAGGGGGGTGCTCTGTGTGAGGGAGCAGGGGGGGCTCTGTGTGAGGGAGCAGGGGGGGCTCTGTGTGAGGGAGCAGGGGGGGCTCTGTGTGAGGGAGCAGGGGGGGCTCTGTGTGAGGGAGCAGGGAGGCGGCTCTGTGTGAGGGAGCGGGGGGGCTCTGTGTGAGGGGGCAGGGGGGGCTCTGTGTGAGGGGGCAGGGGGGGGCTCTGTGTGAGGGAGCAGGGGGGGGGCTCTGTGTGAGGGAGCAGGGGGGGGGCTCTGTGTGAGGGAGCAGGGGGGCTCTGTCTGAGGGAGCGGGGGGGGCTCTGTGTGAGGGAGCGGGGGGGGGCACCCAATCTCACATTGGCCCCTCGTGGTCTAACCGGTCCCTTTCCCGGCAACACACCTGCTCCTAAAGGGTTACTGGTACTGCCTAACACCTGTGGCTCCAGGAGATCTGAGCCTCCGCTAGCTGGGAGCCTGGGGAAACCCTTACCATACCTGGTGCAGCGCCTCCACTTACCCAGGATCCCCCGTTAGGAAAGATAGCCCTGAGTAAGAAATACAATAACACACGTAGATGATAAACCAAACTAACACTTTACTTAACACACACACATAACCTCCTTACATAACATAACATAACATGACATCACCTGATGCTCTACCCGCATCACCTCAGCCCAATGTCTGGTGTTCCCCACCCAGTGTCCTGTGATCCCCCACACCCAATGTCTCGTACTCCTACGAAAGGTCGTGGGTGACTGCGCAGTCACTATATTAAGCTAGGGCCCAGTTGGTGCACTTATATTTCAGAGGTACCTTCCGAGCACTCCGATGCTCGGGACCGCCACACACTTCTCAAAGGGTCAGACGTCCGTCTGATCCTTATTCAGGTACTTCCGCCGTGGACCCCAACGAGGGTCCCACCGCTTCCCGGGAACTCCAACCGGATCACGGCAACACCAACCGCATGGGAACAGCAACCGCAGCTATTCGCTTTCTATCACAACTACTTCTAGAGTGACAGCAACCCTAACCTAGGGCCTGTCCCTGAGGAACCGCAACCTGGGGTGGCTTGGGGAAAACTCCTAGGGCCTGTGGACAATAACCTGCCCCCCTTCCCCTAGCTACCCAGCCCTATCTGTATCTGGCTAATCCTAACAGCCTAACTCACCTGCAGCCGACACACAGCTCACACTGTCAGCCTGCAGGGATTCACACACGCTTCACACACACTGCACGCACTGCGCCCAGCACATGCAGCGACAATACACACAGACAGCTGCAATCACACACAGCCACCTGGATCCCGCAGCAAATCCACTGCATGCACACTGTGCCTCTTTGCCAGTGCCCACAGCCCTCTCCGCTGTGGCACTGCCAAACTTGCACCTTCCTCACCTAAGGGTCACCTCCCTAGCTATGGCCGTCCCTCTTCAGTTACCCCCTGCCCTTACCGGGAATTGGGGCCTGCCTGGGGATCTAGGGAGAACCCTTACCTGATACAGGAGCCACGCGCTCCCTGCACCCTTCCTACTCCTTCCTTCTCCTCTGCCTGACTGACGCATGCAAAGCCCGGGAAATGTATCTATATTCCCGGGCTGAGCTTCCTCCAGCCCTATTGGCCACACTCAGGCACCTGATGCCTGTCTCCCTAAGCCTCCAGGGAATTGTAGTTCCCAGGGGCTGCCTAAAGCATTGGGGCCGCGTGCGCACTTGCCCTGCGCATGCGCAAACCCCTAATGGCCGCCACCAACTCCCTCTACTCTGTCCTACTCTCGCGCGATCTCTCTGGGGCCTTCCCTGCACTTTGCGCCTACTGCGCATGCGCGAGCTAACGCGCAATGGCGGCGCCCTCTGCTTAAGCCGCCCAGCCGGTGGCAACGCGATCGCGGCCTTAGCGACGGCCCGATCGCGTCCCCGGCAACCGGCCTGCGCCGCAACAACTCGCGCTGCTCCCTGCTCTGGCCCCCACCCTCGCGAAGTGCCGGCGGGTCCGTCGCAGCCTCCGGCGGCACCCGCTACCACACGGCCTTCACCGAGGGGGGCCAGAAAGTAAAAATTCACCTCGGGGCTACATTAACTTGGCAAATAAATTAAATGATAAAATCAGGACAATCTGCATTTCAAAGACAAAACCAGCAGCCCTGTCGAGAACGTGTGTGTGTGTGCGTGTTTGTTTATTTTACGTATTACAGCCTCAGGGGTTATGTTATATCCAGGTTATCTCCTTCATGTCAACATCAGCCAAAAGGAAGGAACTGAAGCAGCTTTACTGAGATATATTAAGGACCAAGAGGAGTATACACAGCTACATGCAGCAGAAACTATCTTCCCCTAGCACAGTGCCTGGGAAATGTTACTGTCTTGTTTCTAATCTGCACAGCATGTGACACATGATCCGTTTTGAAGTTTAAAAACTACAACTCCCATGATCCCCTTAGTGTGAGCATGCGCAGTAGGACACAGAGCTGTGACCTGGATGTAGTCAGTGTCTCTACTTCCGGGAAAGTGAACCTGAGACTGCAGCAGAGAGAGGCGAGATCACAGCTCAGAGGTAGGAGTTCGCGTTCTCGTATGTGTATATGTGTGTATATATATATATATTTTTATATATGACAACAGCAAAAAATTCCCTATAGGGAGCACACAGGTATACCAGATAAGTAACAGAGTTTATTATGATAAATAAAAACAGGGAAGAAAGAAAATAAAATGGAGGGGGACATAAACCTAAATTCTGGAGGGAATGGGCTATAATGCAAAAGAAATGGACTGAAAATTGTGTCAACAATATAAGACACAAAGTCAAAAAACCCACACAGGGGTCTAAATGACAAACAATGCATGAACTGTAGGCAAACAATGAAGTGGTTGAAAGACTAACTATATTTGTGTAATTGCACGTGCAAAATGAATAGTTAGCACCTTAGTGCTGCCAAGGTGAAAAGGACATGCAAGAAAATCACAACATGCAAAGAAACAGAAGCAGATAATAAAAGCTGCCTGCCAGATACAAGAAGCTGGGGTAATAAGCATTACCTATAAAGCTATGAATGAGCATATATCACTTCAAAAGCCTGTGGTAGCTGTGCATGAAAAAAGTATACAGTCCAAAAAAATCCAATTTGCAAAGTCCAAATATATCACCATTGAACAGGAATAGTGTTGAGTCCTGTAAGTGGTCCCTATTAACAGAAAGTGAAGGAATATGGGTCCCCCTGCCAAGCTCCCACTCCTACGCGTTTCGGCCTAGCTGGTCTTCAACTGGGAGTGCTGGCATGATAGGGGAACACAGACTCTATATACACACATTAATTGATAAAATCGCGCCAAAAACCAGCTGATTCTACTCACAGGTAGCAGCCGATAACCTCTCCCTCCATGCAAAGCTGTCCACCAATGTATAAAGGGGCGCGTAATCACAGCGACAACGTCGTTGCCATAGCAACGCGTGACCGCGTCACAGCATGATCATGGTGGTAAACAAAGCTAAGGGAAATAGCCATGGGAAGGCTCCACTCATAGAGGAACAAGTACTGGCAATAACAAGGACAGGCAGCATTATCAGCAGCATGCTGATTTCACACAACACACTATGGGACATGCTTAAGGCACATATTACAGCAAATTAAAGATAATTAATGCCAGAAAGATATTCCTGTATATGTATGCTATTATAGCACCTGATAAAGATAGCAAACATTAGTGTATAAAGTCCATCATTAAAGTTCATTGTCTTGCTATAATGTCATGAAACCAATTGTCTTAGACTGCCATAAAAAAGGTTTCCTCCAATCCATGTGATCACTTGGGGAGATCTTTTGTCCAAGGATGATGAGAAATGAAATCCGTCTTGTAAATAGACATCTGCTGTAGCTGCATATCCAGATCTTCTGGTTCAGAGGTGGTACCGCTATGGATGAAGGGAATGGAGATGTGGTGATAACCGTAAACAGACATGAAAGAAAGGGAGAGGGGAAAGGGGTTAGCAAAACACGTATACGGAATTGCAGATACATTGCAAAACTCAAGTAGTCATTGAGGCCAGCAGGCATCATGATTCCTAACTGGACTAACCACCTGCATTCCCTTATTAACAGTGCCCCCTCTAGGTCACCACCACGGATGCCCAGGGAGACCCTGTCAATGGAAAATGCCAAGAGGACAGCCGGGTCAGAACCATGATGCTGTAAAAAGTGCCTGGCCACCGAAGTGATTTTTTAAAAAGAGTCTAGGTCTCGCTGTGCATTTTTGATGTTCCGACTGTGTTCCAAGATCCTAAAGCGTATCTCCCTTGTGGTCATGCCAATATAGACAAGACCACAAGGGCAGGAGAGGTGATAAATAACGCCTTTGCTTTTGCAATTCAGGAAATTGAAGATCTTATAGGTACGTGTGCCTGATGCATCAGTAAAGGTATTGGTCTGACGCATAAATTTACATGCGAAGCAACTTCCACATTTAAAAAATCCTGTCTTCCTAAAGGTAGAAAGAAAAGTGGTCCCGACCCGGGGAACATAATGGCTATGGACTAGGCGTTCCCGCAGGGTGGGTGATCTGAGGCTAGTTAGATTGATATGTTCCCCCAACGAGTTTTTAAGATCGTGGTCCATCATTAAGATGCCCCAGTGTTTAGCAAGAATCCTCCTCAGGTCGGGACACTGTTGACTAAAAGTGCTCACAAACTTAAACTTACGTTGGCCTCTGTATTTAGGCTTATGTACCAATTGGTTCTCTCTATTGCTACCAAGGCTATTGTCATAACCCCTCTTAACACAGGTCCTGCTGTAACCTCAGGAGGATTCTTCAACGAAGAGTAGCGGAGCACAGCATAAAGGATGGGGGCTAAACACCAATTTAAAGGTTAAAAACAACTTTTAGTCCATGGTGAACATCTTGGTACACAAAAAGGTCAAATCTCTAACGCGTTTCGGGCAGGGGCCCTTTGTCAAAGAGTAATTTTACCTCGCGTCTCTGTCGCCACTCATATAGGCTTACCCCTGCCTCCATCTGATACGTGATTTGTCATCGCGTGATCGCAATGGCGCGAAACCGGCAAACTACAACCCGATTGGCAGATGCAAATAACCAATGGAAAGTAGGCACGGAGTCACATATCTCTGGATCGAGTGTCCACATATAGCGGCTGCTAAAAACAAACAGACAAAAAAACATAATAAACTTCTAATTCAAAAAAGACGAATAGGATGTAAGTGAGAAAATAATTAAAAACAACGAGCAACCTAGAATGAAATTACAAGGATTAGAATATAGATGGTAATTAAACGAGACAAATATTCATTGGTCTGCCAGATATATGAATGTGTATATAATCTATCCAGTACTATATATATCTAAATACTAACAGAGATTAAATAATAAAAATATGGAATATGTCTTGCAAAACCGCAGAAGATCAGGGGTAACAGAGGTAATGATGAAGATGAATATAATCATATATATTGGACTCACAATTTGGAACCATCTATGTCATAGTGCATATCAGTATTAAATAAGTCTCCAATAAGGGATATAAGGGATATAGTATATATTTATGATGTCTACTGGCATACTATTAGATCTATAAAGAAAAGAATCACCATCAAATGATATCTATTAATAAATAGGATCATGGATAAAGGCAATAGGAGACTAAGTAGAAGATGACTAAAGATTCATACCCAATTGTGAGAACGATAACCATATAATAATGTATTTATTTAAAAATGCAAAGGAAATATATCTTGGCAACAGTGGAGTCATTTAAAAAAATGTTTTATCTCCCAATCAATGTTCATACCCCTGGGAACTAATGTCCCAAGGGTATAAATCCAGTGCATTTGACGACAATTGAGGAGAGATTCTCTATCTCCTCCTCTGGGATGGCTTCTTATGGATTCAATAGCACCAAACTGGAACTGATGATGATAGGAGGAAGATAACAAACAATAGAGAGAGCAAGTGCCGGGCAAGTCCCTGGCGAGTTAGCAACGCCCATTAACTGCAAGCTACGGTATTTTTACAGGTTTTGCTGGCGTGACAGTTTCCCTTTAAAAGCCTTCAAAATCCTCCTGTTCGTCATCTGATACCATAAGTACATCAATGACATATTGTGATACATTTGCAAGGCAGTCATCGTATGGATCGAATTCCGTATCAGATGGTGTGGTCTCAGCTTCGGCTTCCTCTTCATCTTGCCACAAGTAGTCGTCCTCCATACCATCTAATGAATTTGATATGCCACACTTCTTGAAAGACATGATTACTGTTTCTGCATCAATATCATTCCAGGCTTTTATGACAAACTTGCACAAAACATCCAACTGTGGAGCACGCATGTTTCCTCCTTTTGTGAATGACTTTTCGCCGCTAACCATCCATTCATTCCACTGTTCTCCAATGCGATCTTTAAATGGCTTGTTTAGGCACACATCCAGTGGCTGTACCAACGATGTCAATCCTGCAGGAATAACTGCCGCATCTGTGTTTAGTCTTGCAAGCCTTTGCTTGGTGCTGGGAGTTAAATGAGCCCTGAACATATCCCACACCAATAGACTACGTTTTTGAATAAGTGCACCTGGTCGCCTGCTCCATACATTATCAAGCCATAGCTTTACCCCTTCTTCATCCATCCAGCCTTTTTCATTCACATGTACAAAACAACCAACAGGGAACTTGAGTTTCGGCATTGTTTTTCTTTTAAAAATAATCATTGGTCTCAGTTTGGTGCCATCAGCTGTGCATCCTAGTACCACTGTAAAACTGGACTTCTCATGTCCTGTTGATTTAATTAAAATCGTTTTTACACCTTTTTGATGGACAGTTTTATTTCCAACCATATCAAAATTCATTGGAGTTTCATCCATATTTCCAATACTACTTAGCGCATAGCCATGTTTAGTGCGCTGTTGTATTACGTATCGATGGAAACTACTTACTTTGCTATCAAGATCTGCAGGTAATTTTTGGGCAATTTTAGTCTTTTGCCTCAGTACCATATTATGCCTTCCCATGAATCTAGTACACCAGGATACAGTGGCCTTAAATCTGTTGCTGTGATCTGTGTTAGATTTGGCCCACTGAAGTGCAAACAAACGTATTTTATTTCGTGTCACCACATAACCGTTTTGGCGATGCTCATTCACCATGTCTGCTACATGTTTTTCGAGTTCTGGCCAATGTGGGGTGCCTCTTCTTAATGCACACTTACTCCTTGGCATACTCTTTAATGCTTTTTCATTTGCTTTCCAGTCCCGAACCATCTTTTCTGTTACTCCATATTGTCTTGCAGCAGCGCAGTTATTATGTTCCATGGCAAAGTTTACAACTTTACGTTTGAAACTGGCTTCATATTTCTTTCTTCTTGCTGGTGGAGCCATGATGGGGCTTTGACTGTTGGACATTTGTATACTGTACTGTATGTACTGGTGCTATACTGTATGAACAGGTACAGATACTGGTGCTATACTGTATGAACAGGTACAGATACTGGTGCTATACTGTATGAACAGGTACAGATACTGGTGTTGTACTGTATGAACAGGTACAGATACTGGTGTTGTACTGTATGAACAGGTACAGATACTGGTGCTGTACTGTATGAACAGGTACAGATACTGGTGTTGTACTGTATGAACAGGTACAGATACTGGTGTTGTACTGTATGAACAGGTACAGATACTGGTGTTGTACTGTATGAACAGGTACAGATACTGGTGCTGTACTGTATGAACAGGTACAGATACTGGTGTTGTACTGTATGAACAGGTACAGATACTGGTGTTGTACTGTATGAACAGGTACAGATACTGGTGCTGTACTGTATGAACAGGTACAGATACTGGTGCTGTACTGTATGTGGTACCCAGTATACAACAACCAGCCAATGTACCTTACCGGCGATTGGCTGGTTGTTGTATACAAAACCTGTCAGCTCTCCCTGCCTGCCCAGCCATCCCTGTCTCCAAGACTATTGCGGTAGCGCAAACATGCCTCTTTCACCCGTCTGGCCTTTGGCTTGCTTGATTCAGGAGCTGCAGTGACCCTGGTCCGACCTGATATGGTCCGGCCAGAGAAATTGATCCCAGGCCCTGGGATGCAGATCACTGTGGCTGACGGAGAGCCACGTTTCCTGCAGGTGGCCCGCATTTTTTTGGATTGGGGGGTGGGCAAGGGTGTGCGGGAGGTGGGGGTTTTACCAGGTTTGGATGCTGAAATTCTTTTGGGCAATGACCTGGGACCGATGACCTGCACCTACGACCGTGTGCCCCAGCCCGCTGCAGTGGCGGCGGTTACCCGGAGCCAGACCGCGGCAATGCCGGTGGTGGCCACCCCAGTCCCCCAGCCTTTGGGACCAACGTTAGCGGAGGGCACAGAGGAGCCCGGGGAGGTAAGCCAGGATCAGTTGCAACCACAGGCTGACTTACTGTTCCCACTTACCGTGTCCTCTTCCCCTGACAATGACATGACTGGGGGGGGGGCAGATTTAGGAGCCCAGTTTAGGGAGGCAGTGAAGGCAGACCCTACCCTGGCCGGCGTGAGACTTCGGGCGTCCGAATCTCAGGCAGGGGAGGGCAATGAGCGCTGCCTATGGCATAAGGGACTCCTATACAGAGAAGGGAACCCGGGAATAGAGAAGGGATTGACCGGTAAGCGACAGCTAGTAGTGCCCCAGGGGTACCGACAGCAATTGTTACGGGTAGCTCACTCTATTCCGTTAGCGGGACATCAGGGGGTCACCAGAACGCGAGCCCGGTTATTGCAGCGTTACTTCTGGCCGGGGGCATCCAGGGATGCGGCTGATTTCTGCCGCTCCTGTGATGCCTGCCAGCGAGTAGGTAAGGCGGGCGACCGTGTGAAGGCACCCCTGAGACCCCTACCGATAATAGGGGAACCCTTCCAGAAGGTAGCGATGGACCTGATAGGACCCCTCATGATTCCTAGCAGGTCAGGGAAGCGCTACATCCTCACCGTGGTGGATTTTGCCACCCGGTACCCTGAGGCGGTAGCGCTAGGCACCATAAGTGCCAAGACAGTGGCAGCAGCTTTGCTGAACATTTTTGCTAGGGTAGGTTTCCCTAGTGAGATCCTAACCGATCAGGGGTCGCAGTTCATGAGTGAACTGTTACATTGTCTCTGGGATGCCTGCGGTGTACAGCACCAGCGCACTACCCCTTACCATCCCCAAACAAACGGATTATGTGAGAGGTTTAATGGTACCCTGAAGCAGATGCTTCGGACCTTTATAGAGGCGGAGGGGAAAGACTGGGAGATTCACCTGCAGCACTTGCTGTTTGCATACCGAGAGGTACCGCAAGAATCTACAGGCTTCTCCCCCTTCGAGCTACTATATGGCCGCAGGGTACGTGGACCTCTGGACCTCTTCCGTGAGGGATGGGAGGGGGAGACTACTGCTACTGATGCTTCAGTGATCCAGTATGTAGTAGATCTCAGAGACCGGTTAGAGATGCTTATGGGGGTGGCCCAGGACCACCTCAGGGCTGCTCAGACCAAGCAGAAGCAATGGTATGACCAGCAGGCCCGTAGCAGAGAATTCATCCCAGGACAGCAGGTGCTTGTTCTCAAACCCACTCGGGAGAACAAGCTGATGGCTGCCTGATCGGGACCGTACCCGGTTATCCGAAAGGTTAATGAGTGCAACTATGTTGTACAGGTAGAGCCTGAGAGGCATAAGACATATCATGTTAATATGCTGAAAGAGTACAGAGCACCGAGTATGGGAGCAGTAATGGCCATTTGTAGCCCACTGCTGGAGGATCCGGCGAGCAATGCTCTGCCTGATCTCCTAGGGGAGGCAAAGCAAGGAAACACTGTTGAGCAGGTAGAGATCTGGCCCAGTTGAGTGCTAGGCAGAAGGGAGAAGCCAGGGACATGCTAGCTCAGTATAGTGCCCTCTTCACTGACATGCCAGGGACCACACATCTCACCAAACACCCAGTACACACAGGGGACCTGCAGCCTCTGCATAAGCACGCTTATAGAGTGTCAGCAGAGGTCAAGACAAGTATGGAGAGAGAGATTGAGGAGATGCTGACCCTAGGGGTAATTACTCCATCCCAGAGCCCTTGGGCAAGTCCAGTAGTCCTAGTGCCTAAGAAGGACAAAACCACCAGGTTTTGTGTGGACTACCGGTTGCTCAACGCTGGGACGGTGTCAGATGCTTACCCCATGCCCCGCATGGATGAGTTACTAGATGAACTCGCGGGGGCAAAGTATCTGACCACCATGGATCTGAGCAAAGGCTATTGGCAGATTCCCCTGACCCTGGAGGCTAGGGAGAAGTCAGCATTCATCACTCCAAGTGGCCTCTACGAGTTCTTAGTGATGCCATTTGGGATGAAGAATGCCCCGGCTACCTTCCAACGCCTGGTCAATAGGTTACTGGAAGGGATGCAGAGCTATGCCAGGGCTTACTTAGATGACATTGCTGTCTTTAGTAATTCCTGGGAATCCCACATAGGACATGTAGCTGCGGTGCTGGATAGGATCAGGGAGGCTGGGCTTACCTTAAAACCCACTAAGTGTATGGTAGGGATGGCAGAAGTCCTGTACTTAGGGCACAGGGTGGGTGGAGGGCATCTCAAACCAGAGCCAGCCAAGGTAGAAGCCATAGTTCAGTGGCCTGTTCCAAAAACCAAGAAACAGGTCATGGCATTTTTGGGCACCGCAGGGTACTATAGGAAATTTGTCCCACAGTACAGCGCCGTGGCCCTTAAAACTGCGCTTGCTGAGGCCCCCATCCTGGCTGCCCCAGACTATACCAAGCGTTTTCTTATTCAGACTGATGCCTCAGACTTTGGTGTGGGGGCTGTGTTGAGCCAGGTGGGGGACGACGGCAAAGAGCACCCTGTGGTGTATCTCAGTCGCAAACTGCTCCCCAGGGAGGTGGCATATGCCACCATTGAAAAGGAGTGCCTGGCCATTGTGTGGGCACTCAAAAAGCTCCAGCCCTATGTCTATGGGAGGGCTTTCACGGTCATTACAGACCACAACCCCCTGAGTTGGCTACAGAGGGTATCAGGGGAAAATGCCAAACTGCTGAGATGGAGCTTGGCGTTGCAAGAATTTGAATTTACCATTCAGCACAAAAAGGGCAGTGAAAACAGCAATGCTGATGGACTTTCACGCCAGGACTATCCCTCTGAGGCTGAATTCATTAATGGTGCCAGCAGTGCCCCACTTCCCGTTAGGGCCAGTGGGCCACAGGACACGCATTAAGAAGGGGAGGTGTAGAGGGAGAAAGGGGGTGGCCTGGTATTAAAGGGGTTGCACCCCATTTGGCCACCCCTGACCCCACCAGGGAGACGAGGGGTTAACTGGACTGAGGTCCAGAAATGTGATTTCACCCCTGTTATAACCTGTAAATGTGTATTTTCCTGTGGCCCCTCTGTTATTGTACCTCAGTTTCTGCACCCACACACTAGAATCCATCCGGGAGCACAAGGGTTAATAGTCCGTTAATACTGTGTCTCCAGGTATGGACAAAGCAAAGGAATGTCTCTGAAGCTATCAGGATGACAGATGGCCCTAGAGTCCCAATGGCTAGAACTTAAGTTTTGTTCAAAAGGTTTTATTACCCTCCCTGTCTGTGAGTATGGGGGAGGCACATACCATAGCAGTTTTTAAGTGTCCCACTTATCACTGTCCAACACAGGTTATCTTGTCCAAGATCCGGAGGGGTAGCTGGCCTGGCATTCCATTTGCACATGTGGGGCCTCAGAAAGGAGACCCCAGAGTTCTACTGCACATGTGCCAGCAAGCAGGGGGGCCTGTCCTAAAATGTGTTCCCCCATCCAAGACTGGCTGGAGATAATTGCAAACCAATCACAGGTTTTTAATGTTACAGATAGAGGGAGAAAAGGTTTATAACCTGCTGTTCCCCATCTATCCTTTGTCTTCATTTTTGGTCTTCATGCAAAGTCTTCATTCGTTTTCGTTTGCTGATATGGTTATCTGACATCACCTGAATGATTTCCTGACTGCTGAGAGAAATGCTACATCATACTTCTCATTCCCCAACCCTAATGTAAGTGTACTTCTTGTTTGTTACTGCATTATCTGTTGTGTTCACCTTTATTCTAAGGAATAAATACAATTTATTATATCTTAAGCCTCGTTCAGTTCAAACCCAATTATTTTTTGTGTAATATTAATAAGCCTGTGGAAGCTATCGTCACATAGGGAACCTCCGCTTTGTTGAAAGTACCTCCCCAGACGTTACTGCGTCTTCCTTACTTTCCAACTGCAATCTCTGATATGCCTCACCTGCCATATCAGGTTCACACTCTCTCAGGACCATCAAAGACAATGTTTCTCTCTCTTTACAACCTTTTAGCAAATTAACATGGTATATAGACTGGTCCATTCTTCCTGGTATGCTTACTTGGTAGTTCACAGCCCCTTTTCTTTCCACAATGGTATATGGACCTTGCCATCTAGCTACCAGTTTATTCTCTATCGGGCAACAAGAGGAGTACTTTATCCCCAGGAAGCAATACCCTATCTCTGGACTTTTTGTCATACCACACTTTCTGGTGTTATTGAGCTTCCCTCAAATTTTCATTAGCCAGATCCTGCATCCGGATAATCCTTTCCCTCATCTGGGTAATATATCCTACTATATTATCCCTCAAAGGATCCCGCTGCACCCAGGAATCTTTGATTAATGCTAGCAGACCCCGGGGTTGCCTTCCATAAAGTAACTCAAACGGGGAAAATCATGTTGAGGCTTTTGGTACCTCCCTGTATGACACACAAAACGACGTTTCGGTCCCCCAGTGGGACCTTTCTCAAGGTGGTGCTTTCTCACCCAGCATACAGTGCTTCCACTGCAGCAAGGGATTCTGGGAAATGACATGCAAATGAGCACACAGTGCCACCTTTTGTCTCAAGCCCACTTTACATGGACAACCCTTAAGCCAATGCATGCTGCTTTAAACACAGCTTTTAATCGTAGCCTGGTATTAAATGCAAAGCCAGTGAACCCAGTCACAGACAGACTGTTTCAACCTTGTGGGTCTCTTCAGTGTGAGGTTGGTTGTACTGGCTTTGCTTGTTTGAGACCTGAGTAGGTCTTCACCACACACTGTGTGCTGATTTGCATGTTATTTCCCAGAATTCCTTGCTGCAGTGGAAGCACTTTATGCTGTGTGATAATGGTGAAAAGCAGGGTTGCAGACCTGTCTGAGATGTGAATGTGCTCACAAGTAATATATATATACAGGCATACCCCGCATTAACGTACGCAATGGGACCGGAGCATGTATGTAAAGCGAAAATGTACTTAAAGTGAAGCACTACCTTTTCCCACTTATCGATGCATGTACTGTACTGCAATCGTCATATACGTGCATAACTGATGTAAATAACACATTTGTAACAGGCTCTATAGTCTCCCTGCTTGCGCACAGCTTCGGTACAGGTAGGGAGCCGGTATTGCTGTTCAGGACGTAATGACAGGCGCATGCGTGAGCTACCGTTTGCCTATTGGGCGATATGTACTTACTCGCGAGTGTACTTAAAGTGAGTGTACTTAAAGCGGGGTATGCCTGTGTATATATATATATATATATATATATATATATATACATACATACATACATACATACATATATACATATATACATATACGCAGTGTACGACAAACCTATACATTTGCACGCCCCGGGCGAGTGGATTTAACATCGTGGCGAGCTCCTATTGGCCCAAGCAGCACACGTGTGGTACTAGGTGGCGAGTAGATTTGTTTGTTCGGCGAGTCGATTTGGATGTAAATCCATAATAGATAGTATTATGTATAAATAGGGGAACAATAGGATGACTATTTGGTGGAAAGGTTGTATAATAATGTTGAAAAGAAACACGAAAGAAAATGTAATACGATGTTGTTGTTTAAAAATGGTTTGTTGTAAAGACACCACAGTACAATGTATATTTTGGTGACATAAATGATGTAAAATGTGAGGTGTGTGTCCCTCTAGGGCGTGAGTGGGTGTGAGGCGGCGGGTGGGTGTTCAGTACGGGTGGTGGGTGGGTAGTGAGTGCTGGCTGTGGGTGGTGGTCCTGCTAGGGTGTGAGGCGGCGGGTGTCTGGTGAGTGCGGGCGGCGGCTGGTCAGTGATGTCTGTGCATAGGGGTGTGAGTGTGGCGGGTGGGTGGTGAGTGGGTGCGACAGCTGGCCAGTGATGTAGGGGCGGGATGCGGCAGGCGTGTCGGGTGGGTGAGAGGCGGCGGGTGTCTGAGTGCGGGTGGCGAATGTGGGGCGCAGGGGTGTGAGGCGGCCGTTGGGTGAAAGGCAGAGACGGGAGGCGGCGTGAGGGGAAGGCAGGGGCGTGGGGTGAGGGGAAGGCAGGGGCGGGGGGAAGGCAGGCAAGTGGGGGTGTCACTGTGTGTGTGTGTGTGTCTCTGTCACTGTGTGTGTGTGTCTCTGTCACTGTGTGTGTGTGTCTGTCACTGTGTGTGCCTGTCACTGTGTGTGTTAGGGGGGTCAAAAACGGAGCTGGGGGGTTGTCAAAAACGGAGCTGGGGGTAAAAAAACGGAGCTGGGTGGAAAGTGGGGTGTCACTGTGTGTGTGTCAGTCCCTGTGTGTGCGTGTCAGTCACTGTGTGTCTGTCACTGTGTGTGTTGGGGGGGTCAAAAACGGAGCTGGGGGGTCAAAAACGGAGCTGGGGGGGTCAAAAATTGAACTAGGGGGTGGTCAAAAACAGTGCTGGGTGGGTCAAATTCGGTGCTGGGGGGGGGGGTGCAAAAACTCAGTCTCAGTTAAGCCTCCCCCTACACCAACAGTGAGCATTTCCTCACCTCAGGCAGCGCAGCAGTGTGCCTGGGGGTTGGGGAGCCCTGGGTTAGAGCGCACCGGGCAATGAGAGCCGTGGGGGGGGGGGGGGGCGAGACACACCGGCCAATGAGAGCCGTGGGACCGACGGACCAATTAAATGGTCTACAGAGACTCACAAACAAGATTTTCAGAAGTGTGTGTGTGTGTGTGTGTGTGTGTGTGTGTGTGTGTGTGGTAGGCAGGCAGGCAGTGGCGGGGTACTCTCTCACTGTACCGCACTTTTATATATGGGGGGGGGGGTAGGAGATGGAAGAGAAGAGAGGATATGTATATGTATGTATGTATGTGTGTATATATATATATATATATATAATCAGAAAATAGCCGTGTTAGTCCAGTTGCGATAGTGCACAATAAATGAGTTCTTCAGTATTAGGCGATACCTTTTTTATTGGACTAACAATTTATGTCATAGGGCAAGCTTTCAAGAGTTCTCCTCTCTTCTTCAGGTCAAGCAATACTGATATACAAAGGATTCTATAACTAAAACAGTGTAGAGAATAAAAAACAACAACAACAGATATGGACTGTAGATAAGGTAGGGTGTTAAGTGTTTGAAGCCAGGGGACGGTGACAAGGAAAGGTGGGGAGGTAGAGGGACGCTGCGGGGTGAGAGAAAGTGTGGATAAGAATGGAGTCAAGCAGGATAATTACAAACAATTTTGATATTTGATAGGGTGTGAGAAAACCCATGTCCGCATTAAGTGCTTTGGTTTTGGTGTCAAAGAGTCTTATCATTCTGAGTTCAAATGTTTTCCGTTCTTGGGTGCTTTTAAACATTCCATTAAGGATTTTGATTTTTAAATCATTTATGGACAGACACTCTATACTCCATCACGAAGAAGGAAGATACTTCTCACCTGTGGGACATCACTTCTCACAACCAGATCATTCCATAAATGATTTAAAAATCAAAATCCTCAATGGAATGTTTAAACGCACCCAAGAACGGAAAACATTTGAATTCAGAATGATATGACTCTTTGACACCAAAACCAAAGGACTTAATGCGGACATGGGTTTTCTCACAGCCTATCAAAATTGTTTGTAATTATCCTGCTTGCCTCCATTCTTATCCACACTTTCTCTTTCCCCCCCCACCCCCCAGCTTCCCTCCCCCTCCCCACCTTTCCTTGTCACTGTCCTCTGGCTTCAAACACTTTTAACACCCTACCTTATCTACAGTCCATATCTGTTTTTTTGTTTTTTTTTCTCTACACTGGTTTAGCCATAGAATCCTTTGCATATCAGTATTGCTTGACCTGAAGAAGAGAGGAGAACTCTCGAAAGCTTGTCCTACGGCATAAATTGTTAGTCCAATAAAAAAAGGTGATTGAACTAATTTATTCTGCACTATATATATATATATATATATTACAGTAGTTGACAAATCACCCAATAATCTACTCGCCACCTAGTACCAAACGTATGCTGCTTGGGCCAATAGGAGCTCGCCACGATGTTAAATCCACTCGCCCGGGGCGAGCAAATGTATAGGTTTGTCGAACACTGTGTATATATATATATATATATATATATATACATACATATAGTCAGGTATGGAGATTAGCACTCACGGTTTTGTTGCAGGAGGCAGATGCTTGTCCCATAGAGAGTATGTAGACATATGGAGACCAGGGGATCCTGATAGCCAAAAAGAGACAGCACACTGCAGGTATGGTATCAAAAAAGTGTATTCAGTAACACAAGGCCGCCAACGTTTCGGTCCTCCCAACGGGACCTTCCTCAGGGCAGTGCAACTACAGACTAACACAAGCACCCATATATACCCCTTAACACATACTAAAAATCACCTGAAAGCAATCATGAAATCCAAATTGTAATCCCAGATACAACCCACATTTCTAAACAGCCAATCCAACATACTGACACTGGTACGCACCAATGAGAAAACCTGATCTATGCACATGTGTACTTAGTCACATGATCAAACCTTGATAACAACATTGTGACATCACAGTGCATCCTGTTTATGTAACCATGACTACTTGAAGCATGTAATTATATTCAAATGCGCATAAATGGTTAAAATACATATGAAATACATATAAAATGCATAGCCAGAACAGCAACTCACCATCAGTGTTGGAGATGCATACTGTAGATGTTGCAAAGTGTGCCTATAAATGAATACCTTAATGTAAATGGTCCTGGAAATCGTGCACACTGTCCGGGGAACAGCAATCAGGGTAGGACGGGCAGTAAATCATAAATCCCATAATGGCAACGCGTCCGTTGGATCTAAACACTTCCCCAACCTGTTGTGAATGTAGGGCGGGTGATTCTCACTCAATGCGCGCCGTGGAGCGTAACCGCGCATGCGCAGTGTGTCACTGACAACCCGAACGCGTCCCTGACTACTGCAGTAGAGGGTGCGCGTGTATCTGTGCTAATGCGCATGCGCAACGCTGCGCAAATAGCGCAAGCAGTATTAGAGAGCATAAGACTGTTACTCAAACAGCGTAATGGACAGAACTGAGAAGGAAACATGGGCACAATAAAGATGGCAGTAGCATACTAAGCACGGATAGTGGCAATGTCAGAAACACAGTGATCAAAGGTTAGACACTTAAAATGCATGAGTGAACCTGAAAACAGGCCCATAATAAAATCAAAAAATCGAAATCATAAGACTAATGTCTATAACATAGATAACTGTATTCCAGAAGGAACATGCTAATTCTTAGCATATATGTAACCCTATCTGGTGGAGTGTTGGTGTAATAACCGTAATCTATATGTTAGACGGCCAAAAAACGTGATATATACATGTGCGTCTACTATGAAGTGGCATGTCTAATGCCTGTAGTACCAACAAGCCCATCTATATATATATAGATGGTTAAAGTGGTGGTGTATCCACATGCAACCGATAGTAGACTGTGAGTTGTTTAAAAGATGGACACCGAGTGTGGCTACACACCCAAAAGTGAATAAAACATGCATGAAAAAAGGAGGGGGGGGGGAAAGGGGGGAATGGAGGAAAATGCGTAAAGGGTACAGAGCACAATGAAATAGTGTAACAATGGAACAAATGAACAATCAATGTACCCAAAAATATTCACACTACAAAAATTGTACATAATTTTTACAGAAAACAGCCTAATTTCAGATCTTCATTTAGTCGGTAAGGAGAGAGGGTCTTGAGCTCGTATATTAGTCTTGCCTCTTGTTGCAGAAGCAACTTGTTCCTGTCTCCCCCTCTGGGTGGTGGCTGTACTTGTAATATAGGCATACATCGCATTGTGGCTAGTGAGTGCCGTAGTTCTTTAAAATGTCTGGCAACCGGCAGAAATTTAAGCTCACTCTGTTCGTCCTTGCTGTTCAATGCTTTCCTAATCGTGGAGCGATGGATGGCTATTCTCTCCTTCAGCATCCGTGTAGTTTTCCCCATGTAACGCAGCCCACAAGGGCACGTGATCATATATACGACAAAACGAGACTCACAGTTTAGGAAATTCTTGATCTTGATCGGTACCCCACTGTGTGGGTGGGTATAACTTGCACCAGTTTGCATGAAACTGCAATTGGTGCAACCATAGCATCTGTATGAACCTGGTTTTCTTTCGAGCCAGGTTTTAGAGTGTCCATACTTATCCACTGGGTCCGCTTGTGTCAACATATCTCCCAAATTGCGTCCTCGCTTGTAGCAGAACAGCGGTGGATCTTTATAGATTTTGCCAATCTTGTTGTCATTCGCTAAGATATGCCAGTTCTTGTGTATACTGCGCTTGATGCGGTTGGACGCCGTACAGTAAGTGCTGATGAAGTGGCAACGTCATTCCGTAGGTTTATTCGTAATCGGTTGCAGCAGAGATTGCCTGTCGATGCTCCTTACTTTGATCAGGGCTTCACTGATGTCCTTGTGGTCATAACCCCTGTCCCGGAAGCGTGCCGCCATGGCTGAGAGAGCTGGTTCTAGTTCATCCGGATTAGACGTTATTCTTTTCACTCTGAGTAACTGTGAGAAGGGGAGACGCCTCTTGAGCGGTGCAGGGTGGTGGCTAGTGGCATACAGTAGCGTGTTCCTGTCTGTATCCTTGTGATAAAGCCTAGAGGCCAGGCCTTCACCCGACTTATACACGATGGTATCCAGAAAGGAAATCTCGGATGAACTGTGCTGTGAATCTGATGGTAGATGGAATATGATTCAAGTGTTCTATGAATTCTAACAATGCAGTTTCTGAACCATCCCATATAAGGAAGACGTCGTCCATATATCTTAGATATTTTTTAATGCATACCGCGTGTGGGGCATCATGTAGGATGTGTGTATGCTCATATACATCCATGAATAGGTTTGCATACGCCGGTGCCATATTGGACCCCATCGCGGTCCCACTTAATTGCAAATAGACGCTTCTTTCGAATCGGAAATAGTTTTTGTTGAGAATGATTTCCATGAGTAACATAAGGAATTCCACCGGTGGACCTGCATGTGCTGCAAAGGTCCCGAACTTCGATCTGACCGCTTCAAGCCCCTCTTGATGGGGGATATTGGTATAGAGACTACTCACGTCAAGAGTGACCAAAATGTAATCCATATTTTCCAGTCTGATGTCACCAAGCTGTAAAATAAAATCTGTTGTGTCCTTGACATAGGAGCTCATACTCATAACCATGGGCTGGAGGAAAAAATCAATAAACTGAGATAATGGGTGGCATAGCGATCCTCTTGCAGAAATAATAGGTCTTCCTGGTGGTTTTGTGGCCGATTTGTGTATTTTAGGCAAGGTGTATAGGATGAGCATTCGTGGAAAGGGTTGTGTCAGGAATCTGCCCGTTTCCTCAGAGATCCAGTTGTTCAAAACCCCCATCTGTATGATCGAATCCACCTCCTTTTTATACTCCACCGTAGGATCCGCTGGTAAGCATCTATATGTGGATGAAACGGATAGTTGATTCTCTATTTCCTTTTTATACTCCACATATTTGAGTAACACAATGCCACCCCCTTTGTCCGCAGCGCGGATAATGATCTCTTTGTTGTTTCTCAATGCGTCAATCGCTGATTTTTCTTCTCTCGTGATATTATGATAGCTTACTCTCTTGGTCTTATTTTGTGTGACAGTTTCTTTATCCAGAACATTCATAAAGGCTGCTATACTATGGTTGTTAGTTTGTGGATCAAAATTGCTGCTGCATTTGAAGGTGTTGGCCTTGACAGAGGTGTTTGGTAGGGGCTGTTTGATAAAGAAGTCTTTAAGTGTCAATTGTCTATTAAATTTGTACATTTCGACTTCCCAGTTAAAACTGCGTTGAATGTGAGTGGGTACAAAACTGAGGCCTTTGTGGAGGACGCTTAGCTGCGCCGCTGTCAGGGTAACGTCAGTCAGATTATATATTACCGTGGTGGCCTGCGACTGCGAGGTCCTCTGCCACTCTTGTTTTCGCGCTCTGGATACCGCCGATTTTCTCCCACCCCTCCTGGTGGGTCCCTTCCGTCTGCTTCTGGAAACAGGGGGTTGGCGTGTCCGGCCTCTGTGGGACCTAAAAAATCACTTCTAGAGCCCTCCGTATTATCAGAGAAGTCAGTGTCACTCGTTGGCACACCCGATCTGTAGGCAGGCTTCCTGGCGCGAGCGGTTTTGCGTCTCTGTCCCCCTCGACCTGTGTTCGGTTCCCCCAGGCCCAACAGCCAGCGATAAACCTTACGTTCTTTGTAATCAGTTTTCACAAGCCTCAGCTTTTCTTTCTTATATTTAATAAGATTGTCCCTGTAAATGTCAATTGTGGTCTGGATCTTATCCGTCCAATCAGTGCTTGTGTCAGCTATCAGTTTATCACCATGCTGCCCCTGGATGACATCCACCTCATGTTTAATTTTTGCAATTTCCTTGCTGGATTGCTCTATCACCAATATCATAAGATCACTGGAGCATTTATTGAGAATGGCAATCCATTTCTTACAAAAATACATATATATATATATACATACATATATACATACATATATATATATATATACATATATACACACACACACACACACACACACACGTAGAGGTATCAGTACCGTGTTATCCGAGCTTCAATAATCAAAAAATAAATCGATGATACCGTTCTGTGCCTAACTAAATGCTTTTATTTGTGCGAGCTTTCGAGATACACTGATCTCTTCTTCCGGCGATGTTACAATGAATGAAGCAAGCAAAAGGTATACTTAAAAACAGTGTCTCTTGGAATGTTATCTGTGCTAGTCCTTCCCCCGGTGTGGATGTGTTTTATGGCTAGAGGTGTCCTAAACAGAGATCAAAATTTTATGAGTCATTACTGACACAAGTGAACTCTCTTCCCATGAGTGCTAAATGTGTTAGCACACTGTTCTATATGTATGCACAACTGTCTCTTACACATACCAATACTCCTTGTTTTTCCATCCCTATACACCAATAGGGACCACATAGTATCCACACACACTTTTAATTGTGCTACTATCTCTCATATTTCCACACCTACCCACACCATCTATATCCACTCCCACTCCACACACACCTTTTGTAAAGCACTGTATATACTGTGGGCTCTCCATTCATTTTTATTCACACAGATACACACACACACTTACATCCCTTGCTTTCAGGAACCTTTTGACACCTCTAGCCATAAAACACATCCACACGGGGGGAAGGACAAGCATAGATAACATTCCAAGAGACACTGTTTTTAAGTATACCTTTTGCTTGCTTCATTCATTGTAACATCGCCGGAAGAAGAGATCAGTGTATCTCGAAAGCGCGCACAAATAAAAGCATTTCGTTAGCTACAGAACGGTATCATCTATTTATTTTTTGATTATATATATATATATATATATGATACGAACCAATCCAAAGACCAGTAAAGAGACAGCAGACCGCACGGGGTTAATCCAAAAATATATATTCACAACATCAAATACACGTAAGCCAACGTTTCGGTCCCACAGAGAGACCTTCCTCAGGGCCGTGGCACGGCCCTGAGGAAGGTCTCTCTGTGGGACCGAAACGTTGGCTTACGTGTATTTGATGTTGTGAATATATATTTTTGGATTAACACCGTGCGGTCTGCTGTCTCTTTACTGGTCTTTGGATTGGTTCGTATCATACTTATTCTCTATGGGACTAGCATCTGCTATTACAACCTTTTCTACTACAGTGTGCTGACTGACCTTCATGTGTATATATATATATATATATATATATATACACAGACCATATGATACCGGTTGCAACACGACATCAAGGGACAGCACGCAGGTAAGTAAATCAAAAATGTTCTATATTTGATAGAAGACACAAAAAACGACGTTTCGGTCCCCCAGTGGGACCTTTCTCAAGGTGGTGCCAAAGGTCCCACTGGGGGACCGAAACGTCGGTTTTTGTGTCTTCTATCAAATATAGAACATTTTTGATTTACTTACCTGCGTGCTGTCCCTTGATGTCGTGTTGCAACCGGTATCGTATGGTCTGTTATTGCTTTATGGGATAAGCACCAAAACTTATTTACTTGCATATGGTGTGCCGGCTGTGCGTTGGATTCTATATATACACAGATATATATTAATTCCATAAGAAAGTCTTATCTGTTTCTGTAGGGAAGGCGTCTCTGCTCTCCTGGTGTCCGCACCCTTGTGTGCTAAGGCAATGTCTGCTTCCAGGTATACAGTAGAGGGTCTGCTCCCCTTTATCTTGCTGTCAGCCTGCAGTCTCTTTGCAGCTCAAGACATCTGTCCTTCCTGGGTCAGCCCCAATTGTGAGACTAAGGAATCCTCCTTCCTGTCTCAGAATAGGCTATTTCTGAGAGAGCTCTAATCAGCCAGGTGGAGTTGTTTAATTGCTGATATGCAATTAACCAGCACACTGCTGGATTGAAGGCAAGTTTCTTTAACATGGATAAGTCCCTGTTACACTGGGAATCCTAAATAAGAATTTCCCCTGACCGGGACTTAGCCCGCAATGTCCTGAAACTGAAATCCGCCTGCAGTTCCAGACGCCACCGCTCCCCTCTCTCTACCCCCGCACCGGGCACACAGGATCTTCTCCTCTTCGGCCGGGAGATGTGCTGTCTCCCCGCAGCTCCGCCGGAGGGAGGAAAGCTGGAGCACACACTATCTCAGCGCCACACTTGGAGGACAAAAACACACACAGTGATACAAACACACAGTGCACATACTGACTTGCACACAGACACACGGTAATACACACACACTGACTCACGCAGTGACGCACACAGTTACAGACACACACTGACTAATGCACACACGCACACAGTGACGCACACACAGGGACACAGTGATACATACACTGACTGACGCGCACGCTGACGCACACCCACAAACACTAGAGGAATTCACAGTTAATATAAATAAAGTGCAAATAGCTAAAACACACATTCTAAGTCAAACTTCTTTGCGTTTGGCACTAAAATTGTGTTTTTTGATTTTTAATGAAAAACATCACCATCATAAATACAATTTCCGAGACAAAACACAAAGAAGTTTTACTTTAAAATGCGCGTGCTCGGCACACACTTTTTTTTTGTTTCTTTGTTTAACTGCAGCTTAAATCCAACTTAGTGGCGGGAAAACATGAAATCACTTGGAGTACATGACTGCATTGAAAAGGATGAAATCACAATTTAACCCTTTGGGTGCCCTTTTGATGTAGCTGCTATGTCACCGCGTCTGGCCCCACGATGTAATAGCTACGTCATAGTAATCCTGCTGCTTTTCCTAGGGGAGATGTCATTCTGTGCTCCTGTACAGGGCAGGACGAATCTATCACTACGTGGGATAGAAGGGAGGGGGGTCTCCCTGTCCGTTCTGTCATCAGTGAGGGAGCGATCACCTGACCCCTCCGTCACTCAAAGGGTTAAAATAACTGTTTTACTTATTTGTTTATTGTGTGATAAATCCTGTTCTGTATTTCTCCAGGAACATTTATGTGTTTGATTATGAGGACATTATAATTACTTTGTTTTCTATGAAAATGTTATGTTTTTTTTTAAATAAGTTTAAATAAATCTTGAGATTACCAACCCATAAGAGATTGTACAATCGGCCTTTTCTCCTTGCTAGCTATCCTAAGTACTCCTTTTCCTCTCACCCACACAAGTCTTTCCGCATTTTAGGAACGCAGGGCCGCTGTTTTCGAAGCCTTATTTAACCAGAGTCAGCTGTTGACATTATGGATAACTTTAGTTGCTGTCACCTACACTACTTTACCTTGTTTAGTGGGCAGCTAATGCCACCTCTGTATTCTGCAGACTATTACTCTGTGACCATCACTTATTGGTTTTCCAAATCCTTGCAAGAAGAAAGAAAAGACAAGTCGCATTATTAAGAACGTGTATCTTTTTTCAGCTCTTCCTTTATAAAATGTACATTACTTTGAGACCTCACTAACTGTCCCAATTTTAGGTGTGTAAATTGTGCGAGAAAAACGAGTAAGGACAGAACCTTATGGCGTTGCAGTACCACAGGAAAATCTACTACAGAACCTGCACAGACCTCCCCCCACACACAGAGCTCCTGGTCTGTATGGCGATGAATATGGGAAAGAGCTTGGTATCAAGTTGGGTACGCTGTGGAAAAGTAACGCGCCAGCACTAGGTAATCAGGAATGTGTGTGTTGTGTGGTTTTTACATCTCTATTGTCTTATTACTGAAGTTAAATTGAAAATACACATCCCACCTTTCCCTGCACAAATCCCTCGTTTCCCTGCATTCACACACATCCCCCCCTCTCCCTGCATTCACACACCTCCTCTCTCCCTGCACATCACACACACACAAGAAAGTATTCAATTCAAGCAATACATGAATTTTGGCACATGTTACCAACTGGAGTCAGTGTTCACCCGAGCTGCAGCAAGATAAGGATGCACCAATGGTTGAAGAGACCTGCCAGGATCCGTGCCGTCTGTGTCCTCCGGAGTGATTTTCTTTCCAGAAAGGAGAAACTAGTTCTTCCACTTGGTATGCAGCTCAGCCGCTACTTAGTGTCGGTATCCTCTGGTCTACTTGTCAGGGATCAGCCTTAGCACTTAGCTTCAGCGTGTTACGTCGGTGCTGCCTGCAGACCAGACTCGTCCCTTATACTGAGTTGGGGACGTATATGTGCACGCACCCGCAGCAGAAGGAGCGTGGCCGGAGTGTTGTTAGGTGTTGCCAGGCCAGGTGGAGAGTAGCTGTAGCAATACTTGCCGGTACCGGTAAAAGAAGAGACATAGTGGTTGCCGTTAGCCAAGGTCAGCGAGAGGAGAGATCCGGAAGGTCGGGGTCCAAGCTGAGATCGTGGGACGTGAGAAGCAGCGTGGTCAAGTGGGAGCCGGGGTCGAGAGCCAGAGAGAACAGTCCGCCCAAGCCGGGTCGTAACCTGAGTAAACGAAGATAAGAGAGAGCCAGAATAGACATCCGCAAGCAGAGACTATGTCGAGCAATGTGGGAAAGACAAGACAGGCATTATATAGTGCGGCTGGCGAATAGGAAGAGGGCAGACTTGGAGGAGTGCGTGGAGCCGTCCTGGATAGGCTGTCTTGAGAAGAATACAGGTGAGCAGCTTTGGAGTAGGATTGCAGCCTGTGGGTGAGCTGGGGGTGTGGCTTCACTGCAGGAGCAGTGAATAAATTAACTTGGTCCGGCGCACGCTCCGTAACGAGGGGGAGCGCGCACCCAGGAGCAATTGCAGCCGCCTGAGTCCCAGTCGCCCGCGGAACAGCGATCACCCGCCGGGGACAAAGGGGGAGCCCCCCAACCACGGGGAACGGACGGGACTAGTGAGGGACTAGTGACCCCCGAATCCTCACAGTACCCCCCTTCAGGGTCGGCCTCAGGACGATCCTCCCACGGTTTAGATGGAAACTTCTTTCGGAAACGTTTAAGAAGTCCTGGTGCGTGAATGTCTTTAAGGGATACCCATGATCTTTCTTAGGGTCCAAAGCCCTTCCAATGGACCAAGAATTGAACCTTACCTCTCGAGAGGTGGAAATCCATTATGGCTTGGACCTCGTACTCTTCATTGCCCTGTATGATCACTGGGTCTGGTCTAAGAGTGTGGTCCGGAAAGAGAGAACTGGAAATAAACGGATTGAGAAGTGAAGTGTGAAATACATTAGAAATTTCTCATTTTTTTGGGTAACTGAAGGCGGAAGGCCACCGGGTTTACCTGCTCCATGATAGCAAATGGGCCCAGAAACCTAGGTGCCAATTTAGGGTAAGGGGTTTTGAGCTGTCATTTTTGGTGGACAACCAAACCTTATCCCCTGGCTTGTAACTGGGTGCAGGTCGGCGACGACGGTCATATAGAACAGGTTAGTGACATTCGCTCCAACTCTTGAAGATGCAGAGGGTAGGTAACTAGGGCTAGTGAGATATATAAGCAATAACCATAGCACTTTGTGACTATACACTCAAATAGTAGGGTGTCTCTATCCCTGAAGGTTAAAGGCTGAGATTGAAAAAAATCAGACCTAAAACCTCATTGGGAGAGACCTAGATAGACATAAGGTAATGTTATACTCACATATTGTTTTGCCCCAGTCCTGTATATATTGGTAGGCATGCAACCAGGAGAATGAATGGAAATCCAAAGGAAAAAACCCTCCAACGCACAGCCACAAATAGAGTGGGTCCCAGGCAAGGATACTGATAAAATGTAATCTTTATTGGTCCATATTTAAAAAAAACGGAGGTAAGTACCCTCCTACGCGTTTCGTACCTGCTGGTACTTTATCAAGGAGTGATATGTTCACCCTATGCCAGCCTTTAAATACTCTACAGGCTATCCCTGTTCGCGCCAAAAAATTATTACACTCTGGACACGCACCCAAACGCAGTGACGTCAGACACACTGATGCACACCCGCGCATGCGCACCCGGCGACGACGGTCAGCCTGGAGTTTCGAAGTCTGGGAGGACCTTTTGAAGCGCCGATTGGATCCTGGACCATGAGTTCTGTAAGAGGGAGATGCATTCATCCACGGCTGGTACTCCAGAGGAGATATTGGAAATGGGCAGGTGAGCCGGGTGGAATCCGTAATTACTAAAGAAAGGCGTCTCACGAGTGGGTTCATTCCTGGAGGAATTAAAGGCATACTCAGCACAGGGAAGTAATTCCGACCAGTCATCCTGGGAGTCAGAGATGAAACACCTCAAGTATTTCTGGAGAGATTGATTAACCCTCTCAGTCTGCCCATTAGATTGAGTGTAATATCCTGAAGAAAAGGAAGAAGAAATGCCCAGTCTTCTGGTGAATATCCTCCAGAATCTGGAAACAAATTGAGAGCCTCTGTCCGATACGATAAATGTGGGAATGCCATGGATCCGGAAAATCTCTCTTGAGAAAATATTGGCTAGCGCGGGTGAGGAGGGTTATCCTTTGAGAGGAACTAAATGTGCCATCTTGGAAAACCGATCCACCACTACTGGGATGGTGTTCATACCATTCGACCTAGGCAATTAGACAATAAAGTCCATGGATATGTGGGACATGGGGCGATCCGGGATGGGTAAAGGCATAAGAAGACCATGGGGTCTCTGACGAGGTATCTTATTGCGTGCACAAGGAAAATCAAGGATGGTTTTTGGCCATATTGGGCCACCAGAAGGTGCGACGGATGAGGTTCAGTGTTTTTTTGAATCTCGGATGTCCTGCCGAACGGGAAGCGTGCCCCCAATCCAGAATTTCAGGAATAAATTTGGGCTCTACGTACAATGTATCCTTCGGTACCTCAAGATCTCTAGAAAGGTGTTCTTGAGACTTGATGATTTTTTTCAAGATTCTTGAATGCAGAGACCGTGAGGATTTTTTGCTTGGGAAGGATGGACTCAGTAGTTTTCTCCGGTCTCTCTTCAGAAGAATACTGTCTGGTGAGGGCATCCACCTTGACGTTCTTGGTGCTGGGAATGTAGGACAAAATAAAATTAAACCTAGAGAAAAATAACGACCAGCGGGCTTGGCGGGAGCCTATGCGGCGATCACTCTCGATGTACAAAAGGTTTTTATGGTCCGTGAAAATCGTGAACGGCTCTTTTGACCCCTCCAGAAGATGCCTCCTTTCATGAAGGGCCAATTTGACGGCCAAAAGTTCCCTATTGCCCACATCTAAGTTCCTCTCAGCTGGAGAAAACTTCTTACAGAAAAACCTACAAGGGTGGAGTTTATCCTGGGGAGAAAATCTCTGGGATAGGACTGCGCCGGCCCCGCAGTCCGAAGCGTCTACCTCCAGGGTAAAAGAAAAATTGGTGTTCGGGTGTCAGAGGATGGGAGCTGAGACAAACGCTTGTTTCAAAGCTTTGAAAGCCGTGACTGCCTTAGGTGACCAGGCCGAAGGATCGGCTCCTTTTTGGGTCAGTGCCGTGATCGCAGCGATGATGGTGGAAAAATTGCGAATAAATTTCAGGTAATAATTGGAAAACCCAAGAAACCGCTGAATGGACTTGAGGGAGTCGGGTTGTGGCCAATCCACTACGGCTTTAAGTTTCTCTGGGTCCATGGCAAATCCCCTGTTGAAAATAATATACCCAAGAAAGGAGGTGGAAGACTGGTGAAAAAGACACGTCTCCATCTTGGAAAACAAGCGGTTCTCTCAGGGCGGGAGAGCACGAACTTCGTATGGGTGGTATAATTCTGTAGATTCATAGAAAAAATAAGAATGTCGTCCAGATAAACAATAACAAAAAGGTTAAGGACATCCCGAAAAAGGTCATTGATAAAGTCCTGAAAGACCGCCGGAGTGTTGCATAAGCCGAAGGGCATCACAAGATATTAGTAGTAGCCGCTACGGGTGTTGAAGGCGGTCTTCCATTCGTCGCCCTCCCGGATGCGAATGAGATTATATGCCCCGCGAAGGTCTTGCTTGTTAAACAGGTAAGCAACTTGAAGTCTGTCGAAGAGTTCAGAGATGAGTGGGAGTGGGTAACAGTTCTTTACCGTTATGCGGTTCAGGTCCCGGTAGTCTATACACGGTCTGAGAGTACCGTCTTTCTTCTTAACGAAAAAGAATCCAGCCCCCGCGGGCGAATTGGAATGCCATATAAAGCCCCACTTCAAGTTCTCGCAAATATATTCGTCCATTGCTTCCGTCTCTGACAGAGAGAGGGGGTAGGATTTGGATTTGGATTTGGGCAATGTGTATCCATATACCAAGTCTATCGGACAATCGTACGATCTGTGAGGAGGTAGTTGCTTGGATTGAGTTTTGCTGAAGACATCCAAAAAATCAGCGTACGGGGCGGATAAGTCTCCCTTAGGGTTGGATGTATTAGCCAGCAGTAGAGGCGGAAGTACAGCTAGTGGGGAAGACTCCTCTGACCTTGACCTCCAGACAATGGGATCTCGAGATGTCCAATTGATGTGCGGATTGTGCTTCTGCAACCACGGTAAGCCAAGGGTGACCGGTGTTACATGAGCATGGATTACATCCAAGGTCAGGGTCTCCTTGTGGGAATAAGAAGAAAGGGTGAAGGGGCAGGTCTCCAAGGAGATGTAAGCCGGGGTGAGCGGACGGCCGTCGATCCATACCAAGGCAACGGGAGACTTCTTCCTAATGAGTGGAATCTGGTTCTGTTCAGAGAAGGTCTGGTCCACGAAATGTCCTCCCACGCCGAAATCGATGAATGCAGCTGTGGAAGTGCGGAAGGTAGGACCAGAGAGGGAGACGGGAATGGTCAACTTCTTGGGAAGTTCCTCTTTGGGCAGGGGACAAGGAAAGTTAGCACCCAGGGAGAGCCCCTTCATACTCACTAGTCGTTTCCCGGACACAGTGGGCATTCACGGATCAGATGCTCGGAAGATCCGCAGTAGTAACATAACCCACCAGCTTGGTGAAATTGTCGTATCGGTGCCCGGGGATGTTGGACTCCGAGTTGCATCAGCTCTGGAGCCTCCAGAGCGAGCAGCGGGGAGACGATAGGTCCCGTGGTTGAAGAGAACCTTGGAAAAGGGGCACGGAAAGGCATAAATCGTGGGTGTTGGCGCTCAGCGCGGCGTACCTAAAGACGTTGATCCACCTGAATGGCCTGGGAGATGAGTTCCTCCAGAAGTCCTAGCCTGGGTTGTGAGGCGAGTTCGTCCTTCACAGAATTCGTTAAGCCTCGCCAGAAGACTGAGACTAAAGCCTCCTGGTCCCGTCGAGTCTCAGCTGCTATGGTCCTGAACTCCAAGGCGTATTGGGCCACGGATCGATGTCCCTGTGAAAGCTGAAGCAAAGAATCAGAGGCACTTTCTTGGTGTGCAGGGGTATCGGAGACCTGTCAAAAGTCACGTCTAAAGGCAGCGTAATCGTGGGTGATATATATGTGTGTATATATATATGTGTGAATGTGTGTGTGTGTGTATACAACCAAAAGCAACAGCCAGCACTCCAAGCGATAAGTATTATGTCAAGGTGCATGCTCCATAGAATGCAATATAGTAACCCTGTCTACCCACGAGAGAAGACACAAAGGCAGCAACACTCAGATATAGCAAATCAACATGTATTAGCAAGTGACAAAACAGCACACTCAAAACCCAACATTTTGGTCCTGGAAGGACCTTCCTCAGGGGGGTGCTAACAGACAATGACACCCAGAGAACATATATACCCCATAGTTCACCATGTGAAGACAATTAGAGGCAGCGAATTGTTCAATCCTGGAGCTACACGAGTGCAGTCAGCGTTTGAGGCAGCGCAGCTGGCATCTTGGAAATCGGAGGACAAGGCAGTGCATGCTATTGCGCATGTGCAGACGAGTACAGGCTCCCGGTAGACAAGTGAGATCCTAGCGTCCACTGTTTCTAGGAAACGCATGTTTGGCATCAATAGTCCTGAGAAGCCAGCTTGAACTGTATTTGCGCATGTGCACTTCTGATCAGCACAAGAGTGTCACGCTGACTTGGTACCCCATTCACTGAATTGCAGCAGCATGGCAGCTCCCTAGAACAAATGACAGTGAGGAAAGAAGTGAATATAACTTAAGGGAATAAAAACAATTTCCATAGCTGAGGGTAACTGTTTGGATGACAAGGGGAGGGAAAGAGAAGGGAGTGGAAAACTGGGTAGAGGAAAAACAACCACATGTACTAGGAAGTTAGAAATCGCATACAGGTTATATAATAGAACTCAATACTGCATCATAGAAGATCAATAAAGCAAAACACCCACAACTACAATCTATGTATGGGCACAACAATGGGGTCTAACATGGCCCCATCGTATGCCAATCTGTTCATGTCTCAATATGAACAAACCCATATTCTTTATGATTCCCCATATGCTAACAACATCAGGACATATATGATGTACATCGACAATCTGTTCCTGATATGGGATGGCTCTGAAGCAGACTTGTTGAAATTTCTGGAATACCTGAACTCCATCCCGTCAAATATACGATTCACCCTTTACTATAGCAACAAGGAGATCGTCTTCCTTGTCTCTGTTTATAAGGGTCCAACTCGTCTGCTGACGAAGATACATCATAAAGCATAGATAGGAATACCCTACTTTAGCTAGTAATTTCTTAGGGTCTTGAGATTCACCAGTAGGAGTGACGAATGTGAGAAAGCACTCCAGTGTATGACGCACAAGTTCCTTGATAGAGGTTATAAACACAAGGAGGTCAAAGAGGCCTTGGCAAAGGCGAAAAGGTTTTCCCGTGATCAACTTCTCAAACCGACCATCCAAACAAGTACTTCAGATCGTTTTGGGATTAATACCACCTTTAGTACTTCCTCATGTACTATTCGTAGAAGTATTATGAAACACTGGCACATCTTGGAAAACGACAAAAGGATTGGGAAAACATTCACTAAACCACCATTATTCTGTTACCGCAGGGGCCGGAACATAGGTGACCTATTGACACAGGCAGATCCGGTATCTAAATATGCCAGCCCTACGAATTGGCTCTCCAAATCTCCCGGTGTTCATAAATGTCATGGCTGTACAAACTGCCGACACATGATGTTAGGGGAAAGCTTCGTCCATCCACACAGTGGAAAAGCCATCAAAATAAAGGATTACATGAACTGTGAGAGTAAATTCGTTGTATATATCATCCGGTGCCCATGTGACATGTATTATTTCGATAAAACCACACGCATGCTGAAGGAGCGTATGAGCTTGCATCGCTCCTCCATCAGGAAGGCATTACACGATTGCACGAACAATGAGGATCTCAAATTACAACCTGTAGCGAGACATTTTAAAGACCACAAGCATAGCTTGGCAATGCTTCGATGCATGCCCATCATGCAAGCACATGGAGGAGACGGGCAAATTGCTGTTACAACTGGAAACCTGCATGATTTTTGAACTTAATACCATGGCTCCGCGAGGACTTAATGAAGATTTTAAATTAGGATGTTTTTTGTGATCGCTTTTTTTTTGCTTTTTTGCCAATTCTTTTGTTGCACCATTAATGTATAGATGCTCACAATTAGATTGAAGTTGCTTTATTGATCTTCTATGGTGCAGTATCGAGTTCTATTATATAACCTGTATGCGATTTCTAACTTCCTAGTACATATGGTTGTTTTTCCTCTACCCTCTTTTTTCCCCTCCCTTCCCTTTCCCTCCCCTTGTCATCCAAACAGTTACCCTCAGCTTTGGAAATTGTTTTTATTCCCCTTATGTTATATTCACTTGTTCCCTCACTGTCATTTGTTCTAAGGAGCTGCCACGCTGCTGCAATTCACAGTGAATGGGGTACCAAGTCGGCGTGACATTCCTGTGCTGATCAGGAGAAGTGCACATGCGCAAATACAGTTCAAGCGGGCTTCCCAGGACAACTGACGCCACGCATGCATTTCCTAGCAACAGTGGACACTAGGATCTCTCTTGTCTACCGGGAGCCTGTACTCGTCTGCGCATGCGTAATAGGATGCACTGCCTTGTCCTCCGATTTCCAAGATGGCTGCCGCGCTACCTCAAAAGCTGACTGCACTCATGGAGCTCTAGGATTGACCAATTAGCTGCCTCTAATTGTCTTCACATGTAGAACTATGGGGTATATATGTTCTCTGGGTGTCATTGTCTGTTAGCACCCCCCTGAGGAAGGTCCTTCCAGGACCGAAACGTTGGGTTTTCAGTGTGCTGTTTTGTCACTGTCTAATACATGTTGATTTGCTATATCTGAGTGTTGATGCTTTTGTGTCTTCTCTCGTGGGTAGACAGGGTTACTGTGTGTGTGTGTGTGTGTGTGTGTGTGTGTGTGTGTGTGTGTGTGTGCGCAAACTAGACATTTTATTAAACACTATGATATCTTTATCTATCTCATAGTGTTTAATAAAATTCAATATTTGTATGGGGGAGAATCAGTAAACTCAAGTACAGACTCCTTGTTCCCTAAAAATAAAAAACCTTTAAACAATTGTATTAAAAAATTAATACAGTTCTGGAATTCACTGGATAATATTGGTATAGCTTAATTAAGGGATTCCTGAAGAAGTCGTACCGACGAAACGCGTAGAATCCTGTGTTTAGCATCCAGTCTGTGCAAGTCGGAGTTGCGAAGTCCTGGCAGCCGGAGATCCCCCTTACAGCACTTCCGCCCACAGCCCTGCGTCAACCGGATGTGACGTAGATGGGAGCAGAGAAGCAGAGGGAAGAAACACACTGTGTACCGGTGAATTGCTGTAACTATCGGGATTTCGTACAATAACTGTACTTATTATTACTTATGTGAGTGCATAGCCATATGTTTTATCTGTGATGATCTCCAATGCATTTTAAGACGTTATTGCGCAATTTTGGTATTTCTTATTTCTGGGTATTCGTGCGGTGGTGGAGATAAATGTGAAAGGGTTCTACACCTAGGGATATCCATGCTCATTGCTCTAAACAGAGAGAGAAGTGTCTCTGTAATGCCTAATTTTTGAAAGGAAAATTGTGTGTGGATTACCTTCTTCACTAGAAAGAAAAAAACTGAGACTGTATCACACTATGTTGTCTTTATCTTTCTTTTTCATATAATCACGTGAACATTGGCGCTCCCCTGTATCTTTGAGGAATTTTGCAATCAAAAAGACTAAAAGAACAGTCTTTATAAGGGTTTTGAGTAGCTTTTCTATTAACACCTTTTAAACTGGGTGGTGGATTTATCACATAATTAACTAATAGATCACAGTTCACATTGCAATTGAAGTTATAGATATTATTTCTGTCATTTGCTTTTAAACACATTGTTATACATATTTCACTTTTTTAGGACATTGTAATAAGTAAGCGCCATTACAATCACATTTTTTCACTATAGCTTAATTAAGTCTGAATAACATCTGTGATATCAACTACAATAATTGGGCATTTGGTTCCTGATTTTAACAATGGAGATTTAGCAGAAAGTTGGGTTCTCCTATAACTATTAGAGAAAAATATGTTGTATGGTGCTCAATGAAAAACAGCAAAAAAACAAAATGAATATTGAAAAACGGAATTAACCCAATAAGTGAAGATAACAAATGATTCCAAAAGATGTAGACTGGTAAACTGTGATCCCACGTAGCACTGAGGTAAGGATACAGTAATGTTAACACCTGCTGGTGACCAGTATTGTAAACATCAAATAGTTATAACTGAAATCCATTATAATGGACAAACTGGAATAGACTCACATTGGGATGGTGATCCACGATTGACAGCAAGTCCAGATGTAGCCAGCAGTCCAGGGGTTAATTGTGCCTCCGTCTGTGGATGGATACAATAGACGAAAAATGGAAGGAAAAAACGGAGCACTAAATCCAAAATTGGTTGAGCCAAAATAAGGTACAAGGATGCGTTCCCATAATAAAAATAGCTTATTTAATGAATAAGAGCAAAAAACAACCACACCAACGCGTTTCGGACAAACACAAGTCCTTTCTCAAGGTGAATAACCACTCACCCATATGGAGTGTTATTTATATAAAAATACTCACCCGCGCGCGCCAATCGCCACCATTTCCGCATACGTCACTAATTGGGACGTCATGCGTCATCACGTAAACATACGTCACTCTCCCGCGCGAAGCAAAACACCATGGCGCCTACTGAGGGGATCGGAAAGAGACTCACCGCCCCTTGAGGTCAATGGGCTCATCGGCATCCACCACAGGCTGCGACCCGTGTGTGACTACCGCGCGTATGGGGACGGGACGCACATATCACGTGGTGATCGGCGTGGGCGCGTCACTGGGCCTGTACAAAAAAAAATTACAAAAGATTACAACTTTATTAGTCAAAGACACTCCGAAATGGGGACAAACGTCAATAAAAAATACAGAATGACAGAAAAAATGTATACAAAGCATACAAACAGACATATTAAAAAAAAGGATAAACAATCCAATAAATGTTAATTAAACTTATCTTGACGTCGACCATAGGTATCTGAGTAGCAATGGTTATGCATAGGGTAATCTGATGGTGATCATGTAACATGTTGATAAATTAATAAGTATCACTGTAGCATTTTTATAAAAACTGTTGTCACTAAAATGATCATACCCAAAGTAGCATAAAAAGGTTCTAGAGACTGATTATTTTAAACCGATAACAAATGTGCTTCCAAACAGACCAATTATAATGCTGAATGGTATATCAAAACAATATCTAATTGTGGCTCTAAATATATTATGAACAGTATATTATCGCATAAATCATTATAAATAATAGTGCGATTCTTTTAAGAATAAATTGTATACCACAATTGATAGTTTTCAGATATTCTGTATTGAAGGACTAGTATCCTGTAGGGAACTAATGAAGTATGGCAATACTATACAAAAAACTTTTAATGATTCATATCTAGTATCACAGAAATCGAAAAATGGGACCCACAATGGAACTTACATTGTTAGGTGTCAAAAAGTAATGGTCCTATGTCCCAGTCAGAATTCAAACCATGAGGAGTACGTGTTTGCAACATAAAGATCCAAAATAATTCTCTTTTATTGAGAATATTCAGTCTGTTCCCTCCTCTAACTGGGCAAGGTATGTGTTCTATACCCTGAAATGTAAAATTATTAATGTTGCCCATGTTGCAGTTGGCAAAGTGTAGGGACACTGGATGGTTGGTATCCTTTTTGATAATGAGGCGTAGGTGTTCAAAAATGCGAACCTTCATGCACCTGATGGTTCGACCAATGTATTGTTTACCGCAACCACATTTTAACAGATAGACCACAAAAGTGGTATCACAATTAATAAAAGAAGTAACCCGAAATTTGTTACCCGTTCTATGTGAACAAAACTCGGAACCTTGTTCCATATATTTACACGCCTTGCATTTGGAGCAGATAAAACTACCCCTGGGTAATTTATTGGGTAAATTTCTTTCTGTAGAAAACATGCTCGCGGAGATATGGTTGGCAATTGTTTTTGCCCTTCTGTAAACGAACCTCGGACCCTCTTCATGAATGGACTGTAAGACCGGATCAGCAGCTAACACTGCCCAATGTTTTTTTACTATGTTTTTGATAATCATAGCCTGATTGCTATGTTGTATAATAAAATAAGGTGATTGTGAATTACTTGCTTGTCTTTTCCCTGACCTAACCAATAGAGTATTTCGGTCTATCGTTTGTACCTCCTGAAAGGCTTTATCCAAGTCTTTTTTGGAATAGCCTCTGGCCTTGAACCGCTCAATCAGCTTCTCAGATTCAATGATAAAGTCCTCGTTGTTAGTGCAAATTCTTTTTAGTCTAATCATTTGGCCTTTTGGTATCCCTTTTATAAGTGATCTTGGGTGGCAGCTGTCAGCCCGCAGAAATGTATTGCGAGAGTTAATTTTACGAAACACCGTGGCAGTGATGTTTTTGTGCATATCAATTGATAATAATAAATCTAAATAGTGAATGTGGTGAAAATCATAACTGGCCGTGAATTTTAGGTTTAATTCATTGTTGTTAAGGTGCTCAATAAACAATAATAGTGAGTGCTCATCCCCATTCCAAATAAAAATCAGGTCATCAATAAACCGTTTGTAGAAAGTGATAAAGTGTCTAAAGGGATTTCTATCTCCAAACACGTGGATAGACTCCCACCAACCTAAAAAAAGGTTGGCATAGGAGGGGGCAAAGCTTGTGCCCATGGCGGTACCACGTGTCTGGAGATAGAAATCGCCGTCAAACATAAAATAGTTGTGAGTTAACAAAAATTGTATTGCAGTAAGAATAAACGTGCTCTGTGCTGGTGATAAATCAGAATGTTGTAAATAAAATCTGACAGCTGCCAACCCCTGATCATGTACTATTACCGTGTACAATGACGTGATGTCTAAAGTAAGCCAAATGAAATTACTTTCCCAGCTGATGGAGTTTAATTGAGTCTGGAGATCGCCACTGTGCTGTCCTGTTCATATCGAGTCAAGAAGGCACAACAAGTGTTTGACAACACTTTAGAATTAGAATGTGAGGATGTGTCGGATTTAAAAATTCATTTTTCTAAATTGGAAAAGATTTTATCAACAAAGATACGACTGTGGTGGGACATTATCTCTCTCCAAAATTATGTAACCACACAGAGGATACCGAGGGGCTTACGAGTAAAAAAATCACCTACATTTGGCTTCATTAACCAAGAGTTTGAATCCAAGTGGAAGGAAGCTTTAAATATCTGTTCCTTCACCCTCATTGATCTAATCATCAAAGCCAAAACAAAAGAAAAATCCACCATAGATGAAGAAATATCCTCTCTCCAGAAGGAGTTATGCCAATACAAGGATATGGAGGGTTTTGATGATCTAGACCACATTTTATCTGACAACATTAAAAGCATGGAAAAGGAACTTATGTCCAAAAAACAAGTGAAATTTGAAAGGGACAAACAAGATTACATTCGTAATCAGGTTTATGTTTGGCAGAAGCCCCCTCGCCCTAAGAAATTTAACTCCTCAACTCCCAATAAGTCCAACAAGGGGAAGGGACAACAACATCAGAAATCTATTCTGAAGAAAAATATATCATTTACAACATCAGCGAGTGCAGAATCTGAGGGTTCAGACACCGATTATGGCTCCAGACGCAAGTCAAATAATGATAAAGACCCAACCTTTGATCGTCCCACAGATAGACATAATGGACATAGAGGGGCTACATCTTCAAACCATACGATGCAGGGGGAGCCCGAATTTGAATCGAGAACCTTCTTCGGGTCAAAAAACAGGGTCAGTACAGACGCACAAGGAGGAGTCAGAAAAGGAGACATAAAAAACCCACAGAAACGCAAAAAGAACTTCTAATTGAACATACTGGGGTTATCAATCTTTCAGATACGGTTCTTAGTCAAGCTGAATTATCAGTACTTGACAAGGGCCTTAAATTTGCTCCTTGTAGCGACTTCAAACTGTTTGAAACCATTATTGACCTGAATAAGTATGTACGTAAGTTAACGTTAAAAAAGTTTTATAACAAAGAAAATGTTAACCAATCAGCATCTACTTGCACTAATCAATCTGTCTCTACTATTGCTACTGTCCCCATGGTTGATGAGAAAATTCAAGAGGTTAAACAATTTAGTTTTAGTGAACACTGTTGTGCTCAGGATATGAAAGATCTAATGATTCAAAATATTGACGATGTTGATATTCCTTCATCCTTTTTAGGTAGAAGAAGTTCTGGTTTCAGAAACAAGTCGGTTTTCTATCCTACACACATGAAGGGTAATTGTTTAGCCACTTTTGAGCAACTTGTGGAACGTGACCTAACCATTTTGTCTAGAGGTTACACATTTTCTGTTTCACCCTTACATCAAAAAATAGATAACCTTACACCATCTGAGAGATCGGCACTTTACAAACTTAAGGCCAATACCTCCCTGGTTATTAAGGGCGCCGACAAGGGAGGGGCAATAGTCGTCCTAAATAAAATTGATTACAAAGCGGAGGCACTCCGACAATTACATGATATAAATTCATATGTTCCATTAAGAGGGGACCCAACTACTACTTTTGTTGGGGAACTCAGAACACTTTTGGATGACGGCTCCATATTGGGCGCCATAGATGCCCAGGAGCTGGAATTTCTATTCCGTCCTTATCCTATTATACCTATTTTTCACCATCTCCCAAAGGTCCATAAGACATTGGTCTCCCCACCTGGGAGGCCAATTGTCTCCAGCATTGGATCTTTGGGAGATGGTGTTTCGAAATATGTTGATCATTTCTTGCAGGAGTTGGTGCAGTTGTTACCTTCATATATCAAGGACAGTGGCGATCTCCAGACTCAATTAAACTCCATCAGCTGGGAAAGTAATTTCATTTGGCTTACTTTAGACATCACGTCATTGTACACGGTAATAGTACATGATCAGGGGTTGGCAGCTGTCAGATTTTATTTACAACATTCTGATTTATCACCAGCACAGAGCACGTTTATTCTTACTGCAATACAATTTTTGTTAACTCACAACTATTTTATGTTTGACGGCGATTTCTATCTCCAGACACGTGGTACCGCCATGGGCACAAGCTTTGCCCCCTCCTATGCCAACCTTTTTTTAGGTTGGTGGGAGTCTATCCACGTGTTTGGAGATAGAAATCCCTTTAGACACTTTATCACTTTCTACAAACGGTTTATTGATGACCTGATTTTTATTTGGAATGGGGATGAGCACTCACTATTATTGTTTATTGAGCACCTTAACAACAATGAATTAAACCTAAAATTCACGGCCAGTTATGATTTTCACCACATTCACTATTTAGATTTATTATTATCAATTGATATGCACAAAAACATCACTGCCACGGTGTTTCGTAAAATTAACTCTCGCAATACATTTCTGCGGGCTGACAGCTGCCACCCAAGATCACTTATAAAAGGGATACCAAAAGGCCAAATGATTAGACTAAAAAGAATTTGCACTAACAACGAGGACTTTATCATTGAATCTGAGAAGCTGATTGAGCGGTTCAAGGCCAGAGGCTATTCCAAAAAAGACTTGGATAAAGCCTTTCAGGAGGTACAAACGATAGACCGAAATACTCTATTGGTTAGGTCAGGGAAAAGACAAGCAAGTAATTCACAATCACCTTATTTTATTATACAACATAGCAATCAGGCTATGATTATCAAAAACATAGTAAAAAAACATTGGGCAGTGTTAGCTGCTGATCCGGTCTTACAGTCCATTCATGAAGAGGGTCCGAGGTTCGTTTACAGAAGGGCAAAAACAATTGCCAACCATATCTCCGCGAGCATGTTTTCTACAGAAAGAAATTTACCCAATAAATTACCCAGGGGTAGTTTTATCTGCTCCAAATGCAAGGCGTGTAAATATATGGAACAAGGTTCCGAGTTTTGTTCACATAGAACGGGTAACAAATTTCGGGTTACTTCTTTTATTAATTGTGATACCACTTTTGTGGTCTATCTGTTAAAATGTGGTTGCGGTAAACAATACATTGGTCGAACCATCAGGTGCATGAAGGTTCGCATTTTTGAACACCTACGCCTCATTATCAAAAAGGATACCAACCATCCAGTGTCCCTACACTTTGCCAACTGCAACATGGGCAACATTAATAATTTTACATTTCAGGGTATAGAACACATACCTTGCCCAGTTAGAGGAGGGAACAGACTGAATATTCTCAATAAAAGAGAATTATTTTGGATCTTTATGTTGCAAACACGTACTCCTCATGGTTTGAATTCTGACTGGGACATAGGACCATTACTTTTTGACACCTAACAATGTAAGTTCCATTGTGGGTCCCATTTTTCGATTTCTGTGATACTAGATATGAATCATTAAAAGTTTTTTGTATAGTATTGCCATACTTCATTAGTTCCCTACAGGATACTAGTCCTTCAATACAGAATATCTGAAAACTATCAATTGTGGTATACAATTTATTCTTAAAAGAATCGCACTATTATTTATAATGATTTATGCGATAATATACTGTTCATAATATATTTAGAGCCACAATTAGATATTGTTTTGATATACCATTCAGCATTATAATTGGTCTGTTTGGAAGCACATTTGTTATCGGTTTAAAATAATCAGTCTCTAGAACCTTTTTATGCTACTTTGGGTATGATCATTTTAGTGACAACAGTTTTTATAAAAATGCTACAGTGATACTTATTAATTTATCAACATGTTACATGATCACCATCAGATTACCCTATGCATAACCATTGCTACTCAGATACCTATGGTCGACGTCAAGATAAGTTTAATTAACATTTATTGGATTGTTTATCCTTTTTTTTAATATGTCTGTTTGTATGCTTTGTATACATTTTTTCTGTCATTCTGTATTTTTTATTGACGTTTGTCCCCATTTCGGAGTGTCTTTGACTAATAAAGTTGTAATCTTTTGTAATTTTTTTTTGTACAGGCCCAGTGACGCGCCCACGCCGATCACCACGTGATATGTGCGTCCCGTCCCCATACGCGCGGTAGTCACACACGGGTCGCAGCCTGTGGTGGATGCGGATGAGCCCATTGACCTCAAGGGGCGGTGAGTCTCTTTCCGATCCCCTCAGTAGGCGCCATGGTGTTTTGCTTCGCGCGGGAGAGTGACGTATGTTTACGTGATGACGCATGACGTCCCAATTAGTGACGTATGCGGAAATGGTGGCGATTGGCGCGCGCGGGTGAGTATTTTTATATAAATAACACTCCATATGGGTGAGTGGTTATTCACCTTGAGAAAGGACTTGTGTTTGTCCGAAACGCGTTGGTGTGGTTGTTTTTTGCTCTTATTCATTAAATAAGCTATTTTTATTATGGGAACGCATCCTTGTACCTTATTTTGGCTCAACCAATTTTGGATTTAGTGCTCCGTTTTTTCCTTCCTTTTTTCGTCTATTGTATCCATCCACAGACGGAGGCACAATTAACCCCTGGACTGCTGGCTACATCTGGACTTGCTGTCAATCGTGGATCACCATCCCAATGTGAGTCTATTCCAGTTTGTCCATTATATTGGATTTCAGTTATAACTATTTGATGTTTACAATACTGGTCACCAGCAGGTGTTAACATTACTGTATCCTTACCTCAGTGCTACGTGGGATCACAGTTTACCAGTCTACATCTTTTGGAATCATTTGTTATCTTCACTTATTGGGTTAATTCCGTTTTTCAATATTCATTTTGTTTTTTTGCTGTTTTTCATTGAGCACCATACAACATATTTTTCATATATATCAGTTGTGGGGTAGCTCGAATCAGCATTAATTTATCTATCAAGGTGCGTTATCCCTTTAGCTTTTTGTAGTTTTTGTTGTTCACACAACATCTTATTCATAACTACAAGATGGATCAGGAGCTCATAGAGACTGATTGTGAAACCGATACAGATATTCCTGTTCAATTTGCTTTTAAATGTACAGACAATTCATATCGAGTCAAGAAGGCACAACAAGTGTTTGACAACACTTTAGAATTAGAATGTGAGGATGTGTCGGATTTAAAAATTCATTTTTCTAAATTGGAAAAGATTTTATCAACAAAGATACGACTGTGGTGGGACATTATCTCTCTCCAAAATTATGTAACCACACAGAGGATACCGAGGGGCTTACGAGTAAAAAAATCACCTACATTTGGCTTCATTAACCAAGAGTTTGAATCCAAGTGGAAGGAAGCTTTAAATATCTGTTCCTTCACCCTCATTGATCTAATCATCAAAGCCAAAACAAAAGAAAAATCCACCATAGATGAAGAAATATCCTCTCTCCAGAAGGAGTTATGCCAATACAAGGATATGGAGGGTTTTGATGATCTAGACCACATTTTATCTGACAACATTAAAAGCATGGAAAAGGAACTTATGTCCAAAAAACAAGTGAAATTTGAAAGGGACAAACAAGATTACATTCGTAATCAGGTTTATGTTTGGCAGAAGCCCCCTCGCCCTAAGAAATTTAACTCCTCAACTCCCAATAAGTCCAACAAGGGGAAGGGACAACAACATCAGAAATCTATTCTGAAGAAAAATATATCATTTACAACATCAGCGAGTGCAGAATCTGAGGGTTCAGACACCGATTATGGCTCCAGACGCAAGTCAAATAATGATAAAGACCCAACCTTTGATCGTCCCACAGATAGACATAATGGACATAGAGGGGCTACATCTTCAAACCATACGATGCAGGGGGAGCCCGAATTTGAATCGAGAACCTTCTTCGGGTCAAAAAACAGGGTCAGTACAGACGCACAAGGAGGAGTCAGAAAAGGAGACATAAAAAACCCACAGAAACGCAAAAAGAACTTCTAATTGAACATACTGGGGTTATCAATCTTTCAGATACGGTTCTTAGTCAAGCTGAATTATCAGTACTTGACAAGGGCCTTAAATTTGCTCCTTGTAGCGACTTCAAACTGTTTGAAACCATTATTGACCTGAATAAGTATGTACGTAAGTTAACGTTAAAAAAGTTTTATAACAAAGAAAATGTTAACCAATCAGCATCTACTTGCACTAATCAATCTGTCTCTACTATTGCTACTGTCCCCATGGTTGATGAGAAAATTCAAGAGGTTAAACAATTTAGTTTTAGTGAACACTGTTGTGCTCAGGATATGAAAGATCTAATGATTCAAAATATTGACGATGTTGATATTCCTTCATCCTTTTTAGGTAGAAGAAGTTCTGGTTTCAGAAACAAGTCGGTTTTCTATCCTACACACATGAAGGGTAATTGTTTAGCCACTTTTGAGCAACTTGTGGAACGTGACCTAACCATTTTGTCTAGAGGTTACACATTTTCTGTTTCACCCTTACATCAAAAAATAGATAACCTTACACCATCTGAGAGATCGGCACTTTACAAACTTAAGGCCAATACCTCCCTGGTTATTAAGGGCGCCGACAAGGGAGGGGCAATAGTCGTCCTAAATAAAATTGATTACAAAGCGGAGGCACTCCGACAATTACATGATATAAATTCATATGTTCCATTAAGAGGGGACCCAACTACTACTTTTGTTGGGGAACTCAGAACACTTTTGGATGACGGCTCCATATTGGGCGCCATAGATGCCAAGGAGCTGGAATTTCTATTCCGTCCTTATCCTATTATACCTATTTTTCACCATCTCCCAAAGGTCCATAAGACATTGGTCTCCCCACCTGGGAGGCCAATTGTCTCCAGCATTGGATCTTTGGGAGATGGTGTTTCGAAATATGTTGATCATTTCTTGCAGGAGTTGGTGCAGTTGTTACCTTCATATATCAAGGACAGTGGCGATCTCCAGACTCAATTAAACTCCATCAGCTGGGAAAGTAATTTCATTTGGCTTACTTTAGACATCACGTCATTGTACACGGTAATAGTACATGATCAGGGGTTGGCAGCTGTCAGATTTTATTTACAACATTCTGATTTATCACCAGCACAGAGCACGTTTATTCTTACTGCAATACAATTTTTGTTAACTCACAACTATTTTATGTTTGACGGCGATTTCTATCTCCAGACACGTGGTACCGCCATGGGCACAAGCTTTGCCCCCTCCTATGCCAACCTTTTTTTAGGTTGGTGGGAGTCTATCCACGTGTTTGGAGATAGAAATCCCTTTAGACACTTTATCACTTTCTACAAACGGTTTATTGATGACCTGATTTTTATTTGGAATGGGGATGAGCACTCACTATTATTGTTTATTGAGCACCTTAACAACAATGAATTAAACCTAAAATTCACGGCCAGTTATGATTTTCACCACATTCACTATTTAGATTTATTATTATCAATTGATATGCACAAAAACATCACTGCCACGGTGTTTCGTAAAATTAACTCTCGCAATACATTTCTGCGGGCTGACAGCTGCCACCCAAGATCACTTATAAAAGGGATACCAAAAGGCCAAATGATTAGACTAAAAAGAATTTGCACTAACAACGAGGACTTTATCATTGAATCTGAGAAGCTGATTGAGCGGTTCAAGGCCAGAGGCTATTCCAAAAAAGACTTGGATAAAGCCTTTCAGGAGGTACAAACGATAGACCGAAATACTCTATTGGTTAGGTCAGGGAAAAGACAAGCAAGTAATTCACAATCACCTTATTTTATTATACAACATAGCAATCAGGCTATGATTATCAAAAACATAGTAAAAAAACATTGGGCAGTGTTAGCTGCTGATCCGGTCTTACAGTCCATTCATGAAGAGGGTCCGAGGTTCGTTTACAGAAGGGCAAAAACAATTGCCAACCATATCTCCGCGAGCATGTTTTCTACAGAAAGAAATTTACCCAATAAATTACCCAGGGGTAGTTTTATCTGCTCCAAATGCAAGGCGTGTAAATATATGGAACAAGGTTCCGAGTTTTGTTCACATAGAACGGGTAACAAATTTCGGGTTACTTCTTTTATTAATTGTGATACCACTTTTGTGGTCTATCTGTTAAAATGTGGTTGCGGTAAACAATACATTGGTCGAACCATCAGGTGCATGAAGGTTCGCATTTTTGAACACCTACGCCTCATTATCAAAAAGGATACCAACCATCCAGTGTCCCTACACTTTGCCAACTGCAACATGGGCAACATTAATAATTTTACATTTCAGGGTATAGAACACATACCTTGCCCAGTTAGAGGAGGGAACAGACTGAATATTCTCAATAAAAGAGAATTATTTTGGATCTTTATGTTGCAAACACGTACTCCTCATGGTTTGAATTCTGACTGGGACATAGGACCATTACTTTTTGACACCTAACAATGTAAGTTCCATTGTGGGTCCCATTTTTCGATTTCTGTGATACTAGATATGAATCATTAAAAGTTTTTTGTATAGTATTGCCATACTTCATTAGTTCCCTACAGGATACTAGTCCTTCAATACAGAATATCTGAAAACTATCAATTGTGGTATACAATTTATTCTTAAAAGAATCGCACTATTATTTATAATGATTTATGCGATAATATACTGTTCATAATATATTTAGAGCCACAATTAGATATTGTTTTGATATACCATTCAGCATTATAATTGGTCTGTTTGGAAGCACATTTGTTATCGGTTTAAAATAATCAGTCTCTAGAACCTTTTTATGCTACTTTGGGTATGATCATTTTAGTGACAACAGTTTTTATAAAAATGCTACAGTGATACTTATTAATTTATCAACATGTTACATGATCACCATCAGATTACCCTATGCATAACCATTGCTACTCAGATACCTATGGTCGACGTCAAGATAAGTTTAATTAACATTTATTGGATTGTTTATCCTTTTTTTTAATATGTCTGTTTGTATGCTTTGTATACATTTTTTCTGTCATTCTGTATTTTTTATTGACGTTTGTCCCCATTTCGGAGTGTCTTTGACTAATAAAGTTGTAATCTTTTGTAATTTTTTTTTGTACAGGCCCAGTGACGCGCCCACGCCGATCACCACGTGATATGTGCGTCCCGTCCCCATACGCGCGGTAGTCACACACGGGTCGCAGCCTGTGGTGGATGCGGATGAGCCCATTGACCTCAAGGGGCGGTGAGTCTCTTTCCGATCCCCTCAGTAGGCGCCATGGTGTTTTGCTTCGCGCGGGAGAGTGACGTATGTTTACGTGATGACGCATGACGTCCCAATTAGTGACGTATGCGGAAATGGTGGCGATTGGCGCGCGCGGGTGAGTATTTTTATATAAATAACACTCCATATGGGTGAGTGGTTATTCACCTTGAGAAAGGACTTGTGTTTGTCCGAAACGCGTTGGTGTGGTTGTTTTTTGCTCTTATTCATTAAATAAGCTATTTTTATTATGGGAACGCATCCTTGTACCTTATTTTGGCTCAACCAATTTTGGATTTAGTGCTCCGTTTTTTCCTTCCTTTTTTCGTCTATTGTATCCATCCACAGACGGAGGCACAATTAACCCCTGGACTGCTGGCTACATCTGGACTTGCTGTCAATCGTGGATCACCATCCCAATGTGAGTCTATTCCAGTTTGTCCATTATATTGGATTTCAGTTATAACTATTTGATGTTTACAATACTGGTCACCAGCAGGTGTTAACATTACTGTATCCTTACCTCAGTGCTACGTGGGATCACAGTTTACCAGTCTACATCTTTTGGAATCATTTGTTATCTTCACTTATTGGGTTAATTCCGTTTTTCAATATTCATTTTGTTTTTTTGCTGTTTTTCATTGAGCACCATACAACATATTTTTCATATATATCAGTTGTGGGGTAGCTCGAATCAGCATTAATTTATCTATCAAGGTGCGTTATCCCTTTAGCTTTTTGTAGTTTTTGTTGTTCACACAACATCTTATTCATAACTACAAGATGGATCAGGAGCTCATAGAGACTGATTGTGAAACCGATACAGATATTCCTGTTCAATTTGCTTTTAAATGTACAGACAATTCATATCGAGTCAAGAAGGCACAACAAGTGTTTGACAACACTTTAGAATTAGAATGTGAGGATGTGTCGGATTTAAAAATTCATTTTTCTAAATTGGAAAAGATTTTATCAACAAAGATACGACTGTGGTGGGACATTATCTCTCTCCAAAATTATGTAACCACACAGAGGATACCGAGGGGCTTACGAGTAAAAAAATCACCTACATTTGGCTTCATTAACCAAGAGTTTGAATCCAAGTGGAAGGAAGCTTTAAATATCTGTTCCTTCACCCTCATTGATCTAATCATCAAAGCCAAAACAAAAGAAAAATCCACCATAGATGAAGAAATATCCTCTCTCCAGAAGGAGTTATGCCAATACAAGGATATGGAGGGTTTTGATGATCTAGACCACATTTTATCTGACAACATTAAAAGCATGGAAAAGGAACTTATGTCCAAAAAACAAGTGAAATTTGAAAGGGACAAACAAGATTACATTCGTAATCAGGTTTATGTTTGGCAGAAGCCCCCTCGCCCTAAGAAATTTAACTCCTCAACTCCCAATAAGTCCAACAAGGGGAAGGGACAACAACATCAGAAATCTATTCTGAAGAAAAATATATCATTTACAACATCAGCGAGTGCAGAATCTGAGGGTTCAGACACCGATTATGGCTCCAGACGCAAGTCAAATAATGATAAAGACCCAACCTTTGATCGTCCCACAGATAGACATAATGGACATAGAGGGGCTACATCTTCAAACCATACGATGCAGGGGGAGCCCGAATTTGAATCGAGAACCTTCTTCGGGTCAAAAAACAGGGTCAGTACAGACGCACAAGGAGGAGTCAGAAAAGGAGACATAAAAAACCCACAGAAACGCAAAAAGAACTTCTAATTGAACATACTGGGGTTATCAATCTTTCAGATACGGTTCTTAGTCAAGCTGAATTATCAGTACTTGACAAGGGCCTTAAATTTGCTCCTTGTAGCGACTTCAAACTGTTTGAAACCATTATTGACCTGAATAAGTATGTACGTAAGTTAACGTTAAAAAAGTTTTATAACAAAGAAAATGTTAACCAATCAGCATCTACTTGCACTAATCAATCTGTCTCTACTATTGCTACTGTCCCCATGGTTGATGAGAAAATTCAAGAGGTTAAACAATTTAGTTTTAGTGAACACTGTTGTGCTCAGGATATGAAAGATCTAATGATTCAAAATATTGACGATGTTGATATTCCTTCATCCTTTTTAGGTAGAAGAAGTTCTGGTTTCAGAAACAAGTCGGTTTTCTATCCTACACACATGAAGGGTAATTGTTTAGCCACTTTTGAGCAACTTGTGGAACGTGACCTAACCATTTTGTCTAGAGGTTACACATTTTCTGTTTCACCCTTACATCAAAAAATAGATAACCTTACACCATCTGAGAGATCGGCACTTTACAAACTTAAGGCCAATACCTCCCTGGTTATTAAGGGCGCCGACAAGGGAGGGGCAATAGTCGTCCTAAATAAAATTGATTACAAAGCGGAGGCACTCCGACAATTACATGATATAAATTCATATGTTCCATTAAGAGGGGACCCAACTACTACTTTTGTTGGGGAACTCAGAACACTTTTGGATGACGGCTCCATATTGGGCGCCATAGATGCCAAGGAGCTGGAATTTCTATTCCGTCCTTATCCTATTATACCTATTTTTCACCATCTCCCAAAGGTCCATAAGACATTGGTCTCCCCACCTGGGAGGCCAATTGTCTCCAGCATTGGATCTTTGGGAGATGGTGTTTCGAAATATGTTGATCATTTCTTGCAGGAGTTGGTGCAGTTGTTACCTTCATATATCAAGGACAGTGGCGATCTCCAGACTCAATTAAACTCCATCAGCTGGGAAAGTAATTTCATTTGGCTTACTTTAGACATCACGTCATTGTACACGGTAATAGTACATGATCAGGGGTTGGCAGCTGTCAGATTTTATTTACAACATTCTGATTTATCACCAGCACAGAGCACGTTTATTCTTACTGCAATACAATTTTTGTTAACTCACAACTATTTTATGTTTGACGGCGATTTCTATCTCCAGACACGTGGTACCGCCATGGGCACAAGCTTTGCCCCCTCCTATGCCAACCTTTTTTTAGGTTGGTGGGAGTCTATCCACGTGTTTGGAGATAGAAATCCCTTTAGACACTTTATCACTTTCTACAAACGGTTTATTGATGACCTGATTTTTATTTGGAATGGGGATGAGCACTCACTATTATTGTTTATTGAGCACCTTAACAACAATGAATTAAACCTAAAATTCACGGCCAGTTATGATTTTCACCACATTCACTATTTAGATTTATTATTATCAATTGATATGCACAAAAACATCACTGCCACGGTGTTTCGTAAAATTAACTCTCGCAATACATTTCTGCGGGCTGACAGCTGCCACCCAAGATCACTTATAAAAGGGATACCAAAAGGCCAAATGATTAGACTAAAAAGAATTTGCACTAACAACGAGGACTTTATCATTGAATCTGAGAAGCTGATTGAGCGGTTCAAGGCCAGAGGCTATTCCAAAAAAGACTTGGATAAAGCCTTTCAGGAGGTACAAACGATAGACCGAAATACTCTATTGGTTAGGTCAGGGAAAAGACAAGCAAGTAATTCACAATCACCTTATTTTATTATACAACATAGCAATCAGGCTATGATTATCAAAAACATAGTAAAAAAACATTGGGCAGTGTTAGCTGCTGATCCGGTCTTACAGTCCATTCATGAAGAGGGTCCGAGGTTCGTTTACAGAAGGGCAAAAACAATTGCCAACCATATCTCCGCGAGCATGTTTTCTACAGAAAGAAATTTACCCAATAAATTACCCAGGGGTAGTTTTATCTGCTCCAAATGCAAGGCGTGTAAATATATGGAACAAGGTTCCGAGTTTTGTTCACATAGAACGGGTAACAAATTTCGGGTTACTTCTTTTATTAATTGTGATACCACTTTTGTGGTCTATCTGTTAAAATGTGGTTGCGGTAAACAATACATTGGTCGAACCATCAGGTGCATGAAGGTTCGCATTTTTGAACACCTACGCCTCATTATCAAAAAGGATACCAACCATCCAGTGTCCCTACACTTTGCCAACTGCAACATGGGCAACATTAATAATTTTACATTTCAGGGTATAGAACACATACCTTGCCCAGTTAGAGGAGGGAACAGACTGAATATTCTCAATTAAAGAGAATTATTTTGGATCTTTATGTTGCAAACACGTACTCCTCATGGTTTGAATTCTGACTGGGACATAGGACCATTACTTTTTGACACCTAACAATGTAAGTTCCATTGTGGGTCCCATTTTTCGATTTCTGTGATACTAGATATGAATCATTAAAAGTTTTTTTATAGTATTGCCATACTTCATTAGTTCCCTACAGGATACTAGTCCTTCAATACAGAATATCTGAAAACTATCAATTGTGGTATACAATTTATTCTTAAAAGAATCGCACTATTATTTATAATGATTTATGCGATAATATACTGTTCATAATATATTTAGAGCCACAATTAGATATTGTTTTGATATACCATTCAGCATTATAATTGGTCTGTTTGGAAGCACATTTGTTATCGGTTTAAAATAATCAGTCTCTAGAACCTTTTTATGCTACTTTGGGTATGATCATTTTAGTGACAACAGTTTTTATAAAAATGCTACAGTGATACTTATTAATTTATCAACATGTTACATGATCACCATCAGATTACCCTATGCATAACCATTGCTACTCAGATACCTATGGTCGACGTCAAGATAAGTTTAATTAACATTTATTGGATTGTTTATCCTTTTTTTTAATATGTCTGTTTGTATGCTTTGTATACATTTTTTCTGTCATTCTGTATTTTTTATTGACGTTTGTCCCCATTTCGGAGTGTCTTTGACTAATAAAGTTGTAATCTTTTGTAATTTTTTTTTGTACAGGCCCAGTGACGCGCCCACGCCGATCACCACGTGATATGTGCGTCCCGTCCCCATACGCGCGGTAGTCACACACGGGTCGCAGCCTGTGGTGGATGCGGATGAGCCCATTGACCTCAAGGGGCGGTGAGTCTCTTTCCGATCCCCTCAGTAGGCGCCATGGTGTTTTGCTTCGCGCGGGAGAGTGACGTATGTTTACGTGATGACGCATGACGTCCCAATTAGTGACGTATGCGGAAATGGTGGCGATTGGCGCGCGCGGGTGAGTATTTTTATATAAATAACACTCCATATGGGTGAGTGGTTATTCACCTTGAGAAAGGACTTGTGTTTGTCCGAAACGCGTTGGTGTGGTTGTTTTTTGCTCTTATTCATTAAATAAGCTATTTTTATTATGGGAACGCATCCTTGTACCTTATTTTGGCTCAACCAATTTTGGATTTAGTGCTCCGTTTTTTCCTTCCTTTTTTCGTCTATTATAACTATTAGAGACCTGGTACATGGTGCGGTAACGGAAACACCCGGTTACTGATATGTGAGATTCTAATGAGACACTAGTTCTATTGAGACACTAGTTCTATTCATTGTACAAACAGTTTCATTATACCTTCACAACTGAAACTATTAACTTAGCATCTTTCAAAGGATTTGTAAAAATGTCTGCCACTTTAATTGGTGTTTTGCAGCTAGTGAGATTTCCTTTTAAATCGTTAAATATTATGATCCACTTTAAATGTATGATCCACTACATCTTCTCTCCCTGCCTTAATGCTGCACATGTTGTGCTAAACCCTTCATTTTTACAATGTACAGTACATCTACAGTTTACTTTCATCCTGAACTTTTTGTGATATGCCAACTTGCCTCTCCTTCATGGCCTTTTGTAAGACAGTTTGTATAACAGTTACTTTTTTTTGTCTCATCTAGTACAAAGACAAGCTCCAATTATCCACCCATGACAACACTGCAACGTTGCTTTTAGCAGTCAGGATAACCTCCTCAAACATCTGAAGTTCAAACACCCAAATGAGTATATGGAAAAGATGAGGACAGAACAATCTTGCAACATTCCAATAAATATGACAGAAAATGCATCTTCCAACCAGTCAAGGCAATTAATAAACAATGTAACTGCTTCACATTCCCAAAAATATATATTAGCAGATGCCACAGGAAAAGATCTTGGAGAAAGTGGGAAGATTCTGACTTGGTTATCAGACCAGAACCTACAGAAGAGGACACAGACCGGAGAGAGACCACATGAATGTGGGAAGGGATTTAGTGACTTATTGAGCCTGGACACACACAAGAGGACACACACAGGAGAGAGACCGCATGTATGTGGGGAATGTGGGAAGGGATTTAGTGTGTCATCCAACCTGAACAAACACATGAGCACACACACAGGGGAGAGACCGCATGTATGTGGGGAATGTGGGAACAGATTTAGTCGGTTATTCAACCTGAACACACATATGAGGACACACACAGGGGAGAGACCGCATGTATGTGGGCAATGTGGGAAGGGATTTGGTCAGTTATCCAGCCTGAACACACATATGAGGACACACACAGGGGAGAGACCGCATGTATGTGGGGAATGTGGGAAGGGATTTAGTTTGTCATCCAGCCTGAACACACACATGAGGACACACACAGGGGAGAGACCGCATGTATGTGGGGAATGTGGGAAGGGATTTAGTTTGTCATCCAGCCTGAACACACACATGAGGACACACACAGGGGAGAGACCGCATGTATGTGGGGAATGTGGGAAAGGATTTAGTATGTCATCCAGCCTGAACACACACATGAGGGCACACACAGGGGAGAGACCACATGTATGTGGGGAATGTGGGAAGAGATTTAGTCAGTTATCCAGCCTGAACACACATGTGAGGACACACACAGGGGAGAGACCGCATGTATGTGGGGAATGTGGGAAGGGATTTAGTCGATTATTTAACCTGAACACACACCAGAGGACACACACAGGGGAGAGACCACATGTATGTGTGGAATGTGGGAGGGGATTTAGTGATTTATCCAGCCTGGACACACACATGAGGACACACAAAGGGGAGAGACTGCATGTATGTGGGGAATGTGGGAAGGGATTTAGTAGGTTATGCCACCTGAACATACACAAGAGGACACACACAGGGGAGAGACCGCATGTATGTGGGGAATGTGGGAAGGGATTTAGTCAGTTATCCAGCTTGAACACACACGTGAGGACACACACAGGGGAGAGACCGCATGTATGTGGGGAATGTGGGAAGGGATTTAGTTTGTCATCCAACCTGAACACACACATGAGCACACACACAGGGGAGAGACCGCATGTATGTGGGGAATGTGGGAAGGGATTTAGTCAGTTATCGCGCTTGAAAACACACATGAGGACACACAGAGGTGAGAGACTGCATGTATGTGGGGAATGTGGGAAGGGATTTAGTGTGTCATCCAGCCTGAACACACACATGAGGACCCACACAGGGGAGAGACCGCATGTATGTGGGAAATGTGGGAATGGATTTAGTCGATTATCCACCCTGAACACACACATGAGCACACACACAGGGGAGAGACCGCATGTATGTGGGGAATGTGGGAAGGGATTTAGTCAGTTATACAGCCTGAACACACACATGAGGACACACAGAGGTGAGAGACCGCATGTATGTGGGGAATGTGGGAAGGGATTTAGTGTGTCATCCAGCCTGAACACACACATGAGGACCCACACAGGGGAGAGACCGCATGTATGTGGGAAATGTGGGAATGGATTTAGTCGATTATCCACCCTGAACACACACATGAGGACACACACAGGGGAGAGACCGCATGTGTGTGGGGAATGTGGGAAGGGATTTAGTGTGTCATCCAGCCTGAACACACACATGAGGACACACACAGGGGAGAGACCGCATGTATGTGGGGAATGTGGGAACAGATTTAGTCGATTATCAAACCTGAACACACACATGAGGACACACAGGGGAGAGACCGCATGTATGTGGGAAGGGATTTAATCGGTTATCCAACCAGGACACACACAGGGGAGAGACCGAATGTATGTGTGGCATATGGGAGGGGATTTAGTGATTTATCCATCCTGGACACACACAAGAGAACACACACAGGAGAGACATGTATGTGGGGAATGTGGGAAGGGATTTCGTCGATTATCCAACCTGAACACACACATAAGGACACACACGGGGAGAGACCGCATCTGTGGGGAATGTGGGAATGGATTTAGTAGATTATCCATCCTGAACACACACATGAGGACACACAGGGGAGAGACCGCATATATGGGGACGGCCGTTATTCGAACGGATCTCAAATCAGTTTTCGTGTTTACCGCTGTATTCCATTCGGTATTTCTGCGTTTTGACCACTATTCATGCCGCATTCACGCAATCCGGCACCGGGCAACCGCACGCGGTTGATCTGTTTAATTTTATGGTTTATTGTTTCTTTTGATGCAATTGTTCGCATATCCGCCATGTGGCAGAAGTTTATGAATTATAACTTGGTTGCTATTCTTTGCGTATCCGCCAGGTGGGAGAAATTAACGCATTTAATGAATTGTAATGTGCCTTGTACAGTGCTACAGTATACATTATTTTGCTACAATGTTTGGGTGCAGGTGTTTAAAACAGTTAGCATCCACGTCTATACTGGTACATACTTACAGTGGCCCATTGTGAATTGACCTTGATTTTTTGAAGACGTTGTCAAATTAGGCGTTCTTAATAGAAAGCTTTAAATACTCAATGTGTGTCTTTTTCTTTCCCCGCACAATTGCTTAGCTGAGTGGACATTATGGCTACACCACAGGCGTATAAAAAACCTGACTGTAGTTATGCATTTTTAAAATATTCGGCAATAAATGCTGCAGCAGAAAAAATGGCGACTGTATCTGAAGTATATGAATATTTAATTTTGAATTACGATTTTTACAAGTTTTCACCAGACGTTCATGGGTGGAAGCGTGCGATAAGTAAAACCTTAAGTAACGATCAGTGCTTTTTTCGCATTGCCGCTCCTGCCGGAGAGATTTGCGGGTATTGGTGTGTCATACCAGAATTTCACAGTATGTTTGATCATGGCAATTTCAAAAGATGAAAGTTCGGTTTTAACCCATATAAGAATCGTTAATCCCAATCCAGCAATGTGCCGTCAACAGCACCAGCACCGGCCGGTCCCACAGTCAGGGATAACCTGGTGAACGGCAATCGTTTGTACCTATCCCCGCCTGAATACCTGGAAAATTTCCAGCCTGAGAATGATTTTGCATACAGGTACCAGCAAACTTGCATTTACCAGTACCAAAATGATTTACAGCTTCATCAGCTGTCAACTACAAGTGTACCAGAGCAGCTGTCACCTGTCAACTATAATGCAGCCTTGAGGAGTCACAGTGAGTCATCACCTCCTGTTTGGCCAAGTTTATAATGAAGGTAAATATACAGTACAGTAATGTACTACACTGTATTACACTGTACTGTACTGTACAGTACAATGAATTATTACTGTAAGTTTAGAGCTGCAGTTCAAGCTTGCGTGTGTCAAAACAAAATTATTTTTTAAACAATACTGTACGTACTTTACAGTGCATCAATACAATACTGTATGCGAGTTGAGGGGACAATACTGTGTGCGAGTTGAGGGGACAATACTGTGTGCGAGTTGGGGGATGTTTCTCTGTTGAGTGCACTTTGAAGAATGATTTGATTGGCCGTCGAAGTACGTGACGCTGCAGCTTAAAAATGTAGGCAGAGGGTTGGGTGGAAGAGTCAGAGCCAATCAGAAGTTTCTTCACATCCTACACACAGATGCAGGATATTGCTTGAACGGCTGCTTTAATTCTCAATGACACGACTTGACGCATGCGCAATACTGGTAATAATAGCATATTTGTTTGTTTTTCCCCAGAAAAGAAACTTTGACATCAAGCGGAAAAAGACAAAAGAAGGAATTTGGATGGACTTGCAATATCGCTTTTTTTAAAAGTTGCTTGCGCATTGTTCGCCACGTAGGCAAACATTTAGTGACAGTGCCATTTTATTGATAGAACAATTGTGAGCTTTATAGAAAACCTTATACTTTACAGTATGCTGCTTTTTTAATCTTCAAATCTTTTTTTTTACATTGTACAGTACTGTCATCTTCACAACTTTTCTTCTAAACACCAAAAATAAAAATGTACTGCACCGACACACTTTATTCGAGCAAATACCCAGTATGTACCTGGCAGATACCTGGAATGCGCCGCTCCTCACCTCTGACAAGCCCCGTTGCGTTTGCCTTCCCAGCCTGGGTTCATGTCTGGCTGACGGGCGGCTGATCTGTTAAATGATAATGATTAGGATTTAATAGGCTGCAATGCTTCGCTTGTCTACCAGATGGCATAAATTCATGAATTGTAATGCAGTATATATATATATATATATACTGTGCAGTATTGCAGCCAGCGGGAATAAAATGCTTCAATCCCTGCTTGGAAAATACCTCAATGCACTCGGGCAGAAAACAGTCACAAACCTCAATACACCCGGGTATACCCGAATTCGTGGGACTAGCCGAGCTCGAATAAAGTGTGTCGCCAGTGTATATCTTTAATTCTATACAGTATGTATTATTTATTATTCAATGCTTTCAACGTTTGCAACAGTACTACTGTTTTTCTTTTACTGATATGTGCATGCGTATATTTACTGTGCTGTATGTCTCATTTTGAATTTTTTTTTAATAAAAGTTAAGAGAAGAAATGCCCTTGCATTACATTACCGTACTGTATGTAATGTGCAATGCTTTGTGGAACTGTTAATAAGAATTTCAGGTCTGCAATAGGGGGTCGGTCAAAAAATACATTTTATTTTTTAATTCAAGTTTTACTTATCGCCATAGGCTTGCATAGCAATTATGGATATTATGGGATTCAAACAGCACTGTTGCTTTTTAATTCCACACTAGTCATGTACGTTCTTTCTGAGGTGGGTGGCATACAGTAGTACTGTGATTTTTATTTGGGGGTGTGGGGATTAAAATATTATGATAAGCTGTTGAGAATATGTCTTTGAACTACAGCTTTGAACTTCATACAGCTCGCACCCACTCCCCTCCCCCGCACACACACAAGGCTCAAGGATTTCAACTTCTTATCAACACCTCTCAAAGCATTCATTTTCAAATGGTTGCCTTTGTGGTTTCATTAATCTTCCCGAGCCTGCTCTCACAGTTCTGTGCCTGCGTGAACACAACACTCTCCTCCCCCCCCCACTAGCAATAAGATTAAAATGTTGTGTGAGATACAGGCTGAGCTAAGCAAGCCCTTCTAAAACTGCTATTTTACTGTAACAAAACAAGTCAACTTGAAGTCCAAAGCTTATCAACAACACAATAACAGAGCCATTCACATAAATCTACTGTTGCGTGATTATCATGAGCTGGGCAGAAGACATGTTGGATAATCCTTAAAGCAGGAAAATAGTATTTTTCTATAAAATTTGATTGCATTATTAACAGAAATTATGTAATAAACAATAAAAATATAATCATTTTTATAAAACATTTTTTTATATATATATTTTTTCCCAAACTTATGTGAAGTGCAAGGCTTTGTTTTTTGAACTGCTCAAAAGAATTTCAGGTCTGCAGGAGGGGGTCGGTTTCAAAAATAGTTTTTATTTTTTAATACATAAAACAGTACAAAAATATAATACAGTTGCTCTTGTCTTTCTCTTTGTTATAGCATTGCGAGATGGGGGAGAGAGTGGGCAGTTCTGAAAATTAAAAGAAACAATAAATGCAGACATGGTTAGTTTGAGTGCCATACAGTACTTACAGTGCTGTAAATTACCTGTATCATACCTTCCTGTGTCTGAAATGTTTCAAGTAGAATATGAAGTTTAAAAAGGAAGTTCAAAAAGAAGTGGAAAAGTGGACATCACCTACTGCTTCTGATTCCTGCTTTTGATCTACGTTGGAAAAGAGGATATCATCTATCTAAGACTGCACATCTCAACACTTAACTATTGCTGTGATGCCGCCTTTATTTTTTATATTTGTTGCAACCGCACTTATTTTCAAATTATGCACTTCCTTCCACCAGTCTTCTTTTTGCCTTTTGCCTCTAAACTCCTTGAACGTCTTGTATTCGCTCGCTTGCTCCATTTTCTCAACACCTATTCTCTCCTAGACCCTCTACAATCAGGCTTCCGCACTGCTCACTCCACGGAAACAGCCCTCACTAAAATAACTGACGACCTCCATGCTGCCAAAGACAGAGGTCATTACACTCTGCTCATATTACTCGACCTCTCTGCAGCATTTGACACCGTGGACCACCCTCTTCTCCTTCACATTCTCCATACTCTTGGCATTCGGAACAAAGCTCTATCCTGGATCTCATCCTACCTCTCCCATCGTACTTTCAGTGTCTCTTCTGCTAATACCTCCTCCTCTATTGATCTCTCTGTGGGGGTACCCCAGGGCTCTGTCCTGGGACCTCTTCTCTTTTCTCTGTATACACTCTCTCTAGGTGACCTAATAACATCTTTTGGGTTTAATTATCACCTCTATGCTGACGACACACAAATATATTTCTCAACACCCGACCTTACACCTACTGTACAAACCAAAGTTTCTGAATGTCTCTCTGCTATATCATCCTGGATGGCCCTCCGCCGCCTTAAACTCAACATGGCTAAAACAGAGCTCCTCATACTTCCTCCCAAACCTGGCCCTACTACCTCCTTCCACATTACTGTTGGAACTACGATCATTCACCCAGTAGCCCAAGCACGCTGCCTTGGGGTCACACTCGACTCCTCTCTCACATTTGCCCCTCACATTCAAAACATTTCTAAAACCTGTTGCTTTTTCCTCCGCAATATAACAAAGACACGCCCTTTCCTCTGTTGCTTGACTGCTAAAACTCTGACTCAGGCCCTCATTCTCTCCCGTCTTGATTACTGTAACCTCCTGCTGTCCGGCCTTCCTGCCTCTCACCTGTCTCCCCTACAATCTATCCTTAACGCTGCTGCCAGAATCACTCTACTCTTTCCTAGATCTGTCTCAGCATCTCCCCTCATGAAATCCCTCTCCTGGCTTCCGATCAAATCCCGCATCTCACACTCCATTCTTCTCCTCACTTTTGAAGCTTTACACTCTTCTGCCCCCCCTTACATCTCAGCCCTAATTTCTCGTTATGCACCATCCAGACTCTTGCGTTCTTCTCAAGGATGTCGTCTTTCTACCCCCTTTGTATCTAAAGCCCTCTCCCGCCTTAAACCTTTTTCACTGACTGCCCCACACCTCTGGAATGCCCTTCCCCTCAGTACCCGACTAGCACCCTCTCTATCCACCTTTAAGACCCACCTTAAGACACACTTGCTTAAAGAAGCATATGAATAGCACTGTGGCTATTCTGAACACATGGCACATAAAGCTTGGCCCCCTGCAAATGCACTTACCAGAACTCCCTCCTACTGTCTCTGTACGTTCTCCCTACCTACCAATTAGACTGTAAGCTCCTCGGAGCAGGGACTCCTCTTCCTTAATGTCTAAAGCACTTATTCCCATGATCTGTTATTTATATTATCTGTTATTTATTGGATTACCACATGTATTACTGCTGTGAAGCGCTATGTACATTAATGGCGCTATATAAATAAAGACATACAATACAATACAATACAATAGTTACTGTATAAAAATTCATTTTTTCAACAACAAAAAATAGTTTAAAAAAAAATCTTTTGAAATACTGTATTTTCAGAGCTGCAGCCCCCTCTCTCCCTGATCTCCCCCCTATCTCGCAATGCCATAATGAAGAGAAAGACAAGAGCTATTGTACTGTATTTTTGTACTGTATTATGCATTAAAAAATAAAAATCTATTTTTTAAACCGACCCCCTATTGCAGACCTGAAATTCTTATGAACAGTTCAACAAATAAAGCATTGCATTTCACATTAGTTTGGGAAAATATATATATAAAAACAAAAAATGTTATGTTTAAAATTATTATATTTTTATTGTTTAATCAATCACTTCTGTTAATAATGCAATAAATTTCTATAGAAAAATACTATTTTCCTGCATTAAGGATTATCCAACATGTCTTCTGCCCAGCTCATGATAATCACGCTACAGTACATTTACCTGAATGGCTCTGTTAGAGGGCTCTGTTGTTGTGTTGTTGATAAGCTTTGAACTTCAAGTTGACTTGTTTTGTTACAGTACAATAGCAGTTCTAGAAGGGCTTAGCTCAGCCTGTATCTCACACAACATGTTAATCTTATTACTAGTGGGGGGGGAGGAGTGTTGTGTTGAAGAAAAGGCAATTTTAGAAGGACTTAGCTTATCGCACCTGCATGGTTTGTGAGAGGTGTTGATAAGAAGTTGAAATCCCTGAGCCTTGTGTGTGTGTGGGGAGGGGGTGTGGAAGGGAGTGCGAGCTGTGTGAAGGATTACCTGTACTGTAGTTCAAAGACATATTCTCAAAAGGTCATCATAATGTTTGATCCCCACACCCCCAAATAAAAATCACAGTACTACAGTATGCCACCCACCCTTAGAAAGAACGTACATGACTAGTGTGGAATTAAAAAGCAACAGTGCTGTTTGATTCTCATAATATCCATAATTGCTATGCAAACCCATGGCGATAACCAGTCAAAGAAAGTTCAGTCCGCGCTCTTGCTTCCTAGTGTTGCAGAAATAAATTATTCTCCCTCCTCTTGCTGCTCCTATGGCTTGAAGTGTATCCCCTCACTCCAAAAAACAAACTCCAGTGGAAGACCCCGCCGGCGAACAGAATGACGAAGAAAAGAAGCACAGGAGCGCACCAAGGTAAGGAAAAATTATAAATGTATTAGACAATAAGGCAATAAAATAACTTACATGTAAGTAAGAATAAATGATTATCCAGGTCAACTAAATATTCAACAGATCGGCATCATCATCAGTCAGACATGGGGGCAATTTCAGCTCCGTTTATGTGGAGATCCCGCGCGCTGGGACTCACTCTATAGCACTTGCTGCAGGAATCGCCTCCGCATGTATGCAGGTAGTGGCGTGGTATCCAAAGCTAATGCACATGTGTGGAAGGAAAGCCCCCTGTAGGCATCTGTGGATGCCGGTTATGATGGAAAATCGTGACCGGAAGGGTACACAATGGTGTAAACTGACCCCCAAAGATGGAATAGGGAAACTAGTTGCACAGTTCACTCGCGACACGTTTCGTATAGTAAATATACTTCATTAGGAACTGAAATTGCCCCCCTGTCTGACTGATGATGCCGATCTGTTGAACATTTCGTTGACCTGGATACTCATTTATTCTTACTTACATGTAAGTTATTTTATTGCCTTATTGTTTAATACATTTACAATTTTTCCTTACCTTTCTTACACATGGCGATAACCCCCAAAAATATATACTGCATTTGTAAAACCTGAATCACATAATATCCATAATTGCTATGCAGGCCATGGCGATAACCAAAAAAAATGTTATACTGTATATATTTTTAAAATTTGAACTAACTTCTAAATGAATGGGAAGTTATACACGCATGCACATTAATAATCAACAAGGTCCCAGGTCCCAAAGAGAATTACACACAGGCGCAGAACTGTGAGAGCAGGCTCGGGAAGATTAAAGAAAGCCACAAAGCCAACCATTTGAAAATGAATGGTTTGTCAGAGGTGTTGATAAGAAGTTGAAATCCTTGAGCCTTGTGTGTGTGCGCGGCGGGAGGGGGTGCAAGCTGTATGAAGGATTACCTGTACTGTAGCTCAAAGACATATTCTCAACAGGACATCATAATGTTTTGATCCCCACACCCCCAAATAAAAATCACAGTACTACAGTATGCCACCCAACTCAAAAAGAAAGTACATGACTAGTGTGGAATTAAAAAGCAACAGTGCTGTTTGATTCTCATAATATCCATAATTGCTATGCAAGCCCATGGTGATAACCCCCAAACATATATACTGCATTTGTAAAACTTGAATCTCATAATATCCATACTTGCTATGCAAGCCATCGCGATAACCAAAAAAAAAATGTTATACAGTACAGTATATATTTTTAATACTTGAACTAACTTCCAAATGAATGGAAAGTTATACATGCATGCGCATTAATAATCAACAAGGTCCCAACCAAAGAGAATTACACGCAGGCGCAGAACTGTGAGAGCAGGCTCGGGAAGATTAATGAAACCAAAAAGGCAACCATTTGAAAATGAATGGTTTGAGAGAGGTGTTGATAAGAAGTTGAAATCCCTGAGCTTTGTGTGTGCGGGGGAGGGGAGGGGGTGCGAGCTGTATGAAGGATTACCTTTACTGTAGTTCAAAGACATATTCTCAACAGGTCATCATAATGTTTTGATCCCCACACCCCCAAATAAAAATCACAGTACTACAGTATGCCACACACCTCAAAAAGAACGTACATGACTAGTGTGGAATTAAAAAACAACAGTACTGTTTGATTCTCATAATATCCGGGATTGCTATGCAAACCCATCTTGAGAAAAGAGTAATAAATACAGTAACAAATAAAGTTTTTCAGACTTGAACTTCTACTGGGAAGTCATACAGTATATGCATGCCATTTTCCTGCATCTTGCTCCTGACGCCACGTTGCCATGACACACACACACACCCACCTTTGCGTGTGGCGGGGTTCTCTCTCACTGTACCGCCCATTTATAGAGGGGAAGATGGATGAGAAGAGAGGAAGGGGGACGTGTGTGCACACACGTACATCGTACATATGTGTGTGTGTGTGTGTATATATATATATATATCATCCCAGCCTCTGTTTCAAAGCTGTGTTTAAAACAGCATGCATTGGCTTGAGGATTGGCTTGTGTAATACGAGCTTGAGACAAAAGGTGGCACTGAGTGCTCATTTGCATGTCATTTCCCAGAATCCCTTACTGCAGTGGAAGTGCTGTATGCTGGGTGACAATGGGGAAAGACAGGGTTGCAGACCTGTCTAAGACATGCAAATGAACATACAGTAATATTTACAGTTGCTTTATGCTTTACTGTGGAGGGTTTTTGTCACTTTTTTTACCCACCATAACCTTAATGACAGTGGTGATTACCTAGTCTAGTCTCAAACCTGCTAGCCATTACGACCAGCCTCACACTGATGATACCCATCAAGGTTGAAACATGTATGTGAGTAGGTCTAATGGCTTTGCATCTCATCCCAGCCTCTGTTTCAAAGCTGTGTTTAAAACAGCATGCATTGGCTTGAGGATTGGCTTGTGTAATACGAGCTTGAGACAAAAGGTGGCACTGAGTGCTCATTTGCATGTCATTTCCCAGAATCCCTTACTGCAGTGGAAGTGCTGTATGCTGGGTGACAATGGGGAAAGACAGGGTTGCAGACCTGTCTAAGACATGCAAATGAACATACAGTAATATTTACAGTTGCTATATATATATATATATATATATATATATATATATACACACGTACAGGGCTCGCCTGGGGCGAGTGTATTTTGCGCACTACCATTATCCTGCATCTTGCTTCTGACGCCGCATTGCCATGATGGTGGGTATGAGTATATATCTATATGTAGAAAATAGAAGAAAAAAGTGCCCAATCCTAGTGCATTACTGTGCAAAAAATGGTTTAATTCCCAATAAAAGGCTCATAAATTGAACTCACACACATAAAAGATAAAAAATCATTGTATGAGTAATACTCATGCTCCAAAGGATCTGTAAGCGCTGCTGCTCTGCTACTCTGCTCCGTGACACCACCGCATCCAGTACAGCCCTCGTGTATCTCTGCCAGCAGGAACTCACGTCATCAGGCTCCTCACAGTATTCTTTCCCCGGGAACACACCTCCAGATAGTTTAGGTTCCCACCGGGGACAATGTTTGCGGCGGAACGAACAGATGACGTCACGCCGTGCACGGAGATGGCAAGCAGGAGAATGTCAGGCAGAACTCATAAATCAACGCTGCAGGAATCCACAGCACACCTGGCCCTACGCGTTTTAACAGCTAAACTGTTTTCATCCCCTGATGTGGATTCCTGCAGCGTTGATTTATGAGTTCTGCCTGACATTCTCCTGCTTGCCATCTCCGTGCATGGCGTGACGTCATCTGTTCGTTCCGCCGCAAACATTGTCCCCGGTGGGAACCTAAACTATCTGGAGGTGTGTTCCCGGGGAAAGAATACTGTGAGGAGCCTGATGACGTGAGTTCCTGCTGGCAGAGATACACGAGGGCTGTACTTGATGCGGTTGTGTCACGGAGCAGAGTAGCTGAGCAGCAGCTCTTACAGATCCTTTGGAGCATGAGTATTACTCATACAATGCTTTTTTATCTTTTATGTTTGTGAGTTCATTTTATGAGCCTTTTATTGGGAATTAAACCATTTTTTGCACAGTAATGCACTAGGATTGGGCGCTTTTTTCTTCTATTTTCTATGCAGGTGGAGAGGGAGGTCGTTGTGCCCTTTAAAGAAGCAGCCTTTTTCCTGTCAGTGCTTTTCTGTTTCTTGCATTTTTTGGACTTCATTTGGACTTCAAAGGATTTGTGACAAAAGTTTGTTATTGGGTCCACAGCACATCTTTTTATAACTATATATGCATTTGGTGAACGTATTGATTGCACAGTTAAATATTATTATTGTCATTTAGGTTTTTTATATATTTATACATTTTCTGTTCATTTATTATTATACTATTGCTGTCACACCATACCCAAGCGCAGTCCTTTTCTGTATATATATCTATATGTATATATATACTAGCTGATATACCCGGCGTTGCCTGGGATGTAAATCCGTAATAGGTAGTATTATGTATAAATAGGGGAACATTAGGATGACTATTTGGTGAAAAGGTTGTATAATAATGTTGAAAATAAACACGAAAGAAAATGTAATACGATGTTGTTGTTTAAAAATGGTTTATTGTAAGGATACCACAGTACAATGTATATTTTGGTGACATTAATGATGTAAAATGTGAGGTGTGTGTCCCGCTAGGATGTGAGTGGGTGTGAGGCGGTGGGTGGGTGTTCAGTTTAGTGAGTCATGGCTGTGGGTGGGGGTCCCACTAGGGTGTGATGTGGTGGGTGTCTGGTGAGTGCGGGCGGCAGCTGGTCAGTGATGTCTGTGCATAGGGGTGTGAGTGTGGTGGGTGGGTGTGAGGTGGGAGGCGGCGGGTGGGTGGTGAGTGGGTGCGACGGCTGGCCAGTGATGTAGGGGCGGGAGGCGGCAGGCGTGTGTCGGATGGGTGAGAGGCGGCAGGTGTCTGTTGAGTGCGAATGGCGGCTGTGGGGCGCAGGGGTGTGAGGCGGCGGGTGGGTGAAAGGCAGAGTCAGGAGGCGGCGTGAGGGGAAGGCAGGGGTGGGGGGTGAGGGGAAGGCAGGGGCACGGGGGAAAGGCAAGCAGGGGAGGGAAGTGTCTCTGTCACTGTGTGTGTGTCTGTCACTCTGTGTGTCTGTCACTGTGTGTGTTGGGGGGGGTCAAAAACGGAGCTGGGGGGTTTTCAAAAACGGAGCTTGGGGGTAAAAAACGGAGCTGGGGGGGAAGGTGGGGTGTCACTGTGTATGTGTGTCTGTCACTGTGTGTGTGTGTCAGTCACTGTGTGTGTCAGTCAATGTGTGTCTGTCACTGTGTGTGTTGGGGGGGTCACAACGGAGCTGGGGGGGTCAAGAACAGAGCTGGGGGGGGTCAAAAACGGAACTGGGGGGTCAAACACGGAGCTGGGGGGTCAAATTCGGACCTGGGGGGGCAAAAACTGAGCTGGGGGGGTGCAAAAACTCACAGTCTCAGTTAAGCCTCCCCCACACCACCAGTGAGCATTTCCTCACCCGAGGCAGCGCAGCAGCAGTGTGCCTGGGGGTTGGGGAGCCCTGGGTTAGAGCGCACCGGCCAATGAGAGCCATGGGGGGGGCGGGACACATAGGGGGTGGGGTGAGACACACCGGCCTATGAGAGCCGTGGGAGTGCAGGCGGACCGACGGACGGACCGACGGATCAATCAAATGGTCTACAGAGACTCACAAACAAGATTTTCAGAATTTTATATATATAGATATATATCCTTTTTTACCCTCCCCCAGCTCAGATTTTAACACACAACCCCCCCACACCCCACCCCCCACTCCGTGTCCAGACACGGACAATACTGCGACGGGGAGATGCTGCTGCTGCTGCTGGTGAAGCCCCATGTGACAGGACCAGGGCCCGGGAGCGAGCACATGTCAGTGTAACACATATGAATATAAATGTGTTCCACTGACTGCGTTAAACAGGGATTTAGTGAACCCTCGAGCTGAATTTTCACCGATTGATCACAGGAGAACGGATCGATCGGCAACTAAGCTAATCATTTGTCAGTGTTTGGATTACATTGATGTGCATGCGGAAGGGGACATTTTGAAGTGAAACTTCTTTGACGGCAAATACCGCAGAAACATTTGCCTGGCAGTAAATTGCCTTGAAGGTGACGGCATTGCAGGAACTGACGCCACTGTTGGCAGAAGAAGCCATCAGAGACGTCAGTGTTGTCAACTCCCAGCAGTTACTGGAGAGGACGAACGGACAACCACATCATGCCCTCCGTCCCCCGAGTGCTCAGCTCCCCCGATATCTCCTGCTCGTCGGATGGCTCTCCTGACGCTGCAGCTCCGCCGGGGGGAGGAGAGGGGGAACCTGCTCGTATCCGGTTACGGGGTGGAAGGTTGCACACACACATACACTCTCTATCCCCGCACCGAGCACACAGGATCTTCTCTTCGGCTGGGAGATGCGCTGTTTCCCCGCAGGTCCACTGGAGGGAGGAGAGGGAGGGGATCACTGGAGCGCACCTTCCTCCCCCAGCACCACACTTGGAGGACACAAACACACAGTGTGCACATACAGGCACTGACTGACTGACATGCGCACACACAGTGATAAAAACACAGTGACATACACACTGACTGACGTCCACACACAACAGTCACACAGTGACACACACACACTGACGCGTGCACACCCATTGTGACAAACAGTGACACGTGCACAGTCATTCACCCACACTGACTGACACGCACATGCACAGAGAGTGATGCGCATACACAGTGATACACACACATACACTGAATCACACACACGCTGACTGATGACTGATGACGCACACTAACATACACTGTATGGGAGACCAGGCATTATACACCTTTTTATACCAGTACCATTCATTGAGCAAAACAGCTGAAATAGATTGTTGTTTATTCACTTAAATAGGCATACACACAGTGGAACACAAACTACAGGCAAAAAGACACACTTACTTGGGAACTGGTGTTAAAAAACTAGACTTTCCTAGTTGCTGGGTGCAAGAGACGTGTTCAGAGGTACGCAATGGAGACCGTTTAAAGTGAAACTTAAATGAGGCTTTATTGCACCTGTCCCTTTAACACAGCAAAACATATGAAAATAAGCCAAACAAAAACCTGCTCCACTTTGGAGAATATCTACACATGTTGTCCAGTCCTCTCTAACTCGGTGGTTAGCTACGCTATTTACCAGCCCAAATATATATACTGATATATAACAGTCCCATAAGAAAGTCTTATCTGTTTCTGTAGGGGAAGGCTTCTCTGTATAGTCCTCTGTATAGTTCGATGCGTGCTGCAGCCCTAAAATGTAGATGCAGGAGAGAAGAGAATGCAGCATAACAACCAAAAATGTTAAAACAGATGAATCCTTTGACACGTTTCCCGCCTCTAGGGTGCTTTATCTTTGATATCTTTGGGCTGCTTGTGATTCTTTGGTTTTGTTGCTCAGACTGTTTGCAGGATCTTTATGCAGGCAAAAGCACGGGGGCCCGGGGGCCAGTCTCCGGGGCCCCTTTAAAATTCAAGGGCCATCTTTCATCCCAATTTCTGACACCATATGTAAGAGACGTGTTCAGAGGTACGCAATGGAGACCGTTTAAAGTGAAACTTAAATTAGGCTTTATTGCACCTGTCCCTTTAACACAGCAAAACATCTATACTATAATTTGATTCCGTTTGTTTGTATGTCCGAAGCATTGAAATCTCACAAACGGCACGACGTAGCATAACAAAACTTTTACTGGACCTTCTGCTGCGGATTTTTAGGTCAACGCAACTATTTTCAGCTTTCAATATGACTCACCTCCCAAATTATGGACATTCTAAGTTTCCAGTGGGTGTCCTGCAATAATGTTAGAGCAGGAGGAGAGCGGGGAGATGTGGCAGCAGCGAGGGGGAGAGGGGGGAGATGTGCCGCCAGCGAGGGGAGATGTGCCAGCAGCACGGGGGAGGCGGGGGAGATGTTCCACCAGTGAGGGGAGATGCGGCAGCAGTGTGCGGAGATGTTCCGGCAGCAGGGGGTTCAGTGACCGGGCGAAGCCGGGTAAAAATGCTACAATGAAAATAAGTCAAACAAAAACCTGCTCCACTTGGAGAATATCTACACATGTAGTCCCAAACTGAAAGATGGCAAACTACACACATCTGTATACAAGAACACAACTGACAGATGCAGTTACCTCCACAACTCCAGCTTCCATCCCACTCATACAAAACAAGGTATCATACACAGCCAGGCTTTAAGATACCACCGCATATGCTCTGACACTGAAGACAGAAACAGGCATCTCACAACCCTTACCGAATCGTTCAGACAGAAGGGATGCAAACCAAAGACCATTGCCAAAACTATTACATCTGCACTAAAAGCCCCACGAGAACATCTGCTACAATACAGACAGAAAGAACCTACCACACGCATACCACTAGTGACCACATACAACCCTACCCTAGAGGGTATACGAAAAAGAATCAAAGATCTGCAACCCATACTGGCAGAGGAAGCGACATTAAAAGAAATCTTTCCCAAACCTCCCATTCTTGCATTCCGGCAACCACCAAACCTCAAACAGAAATTAGTCAGCAGAAAACTTCACAACGATTTTAAAGAAATGGATAATGGCACAAAACCGTGCAGCAACAATCGCTGCAAACTCTGCAAACATATTTGCCAAGATCCCATAGCCAGTCACAACCATAGAGCATTCAATGTTAAAGGATCATACAGCTGCACATCCAGGAATGTAGTGTATATGATTCAGTGCAACAAATTTGACCAAGGATGCTACATTGGGGAAACCAGCCAAAAACTACTGCACCGACACACTTTATTCGAGCAAATACCCAGTATGTACCTGGCAGATACCTGGAATGCGCCGCTCCTCACCTCTGACAAGCCCCGTTGCGTTTGCCTTCCCAGCCTGGGTTCATGCCTGGCTGACGGGCGGCTGATCTGTTAAATGATAATGATTAGGATTTAATAGGCTGCAATGCTTCGCGTGTCTACCAGATGGCATAAATTCATGAATTGTAATGCAGTATATATATATATACTGTGCAGTATTGCAGCCAGCGGGAATAAAATGCTTCAATCCCTGCCTGGAAAATACCTCAATGCACTCGGGCAGAAAACAGTCACAAACCTCAATACACCCAGGTATACCCGAATTCGTGGGACTAGCCGAGCTCGAATAAAGTGTGTCACCAGTGTACAAGGAAGAATGAATATGCACAGGCACTCTATACTCCATCACGTAAAAGGAAGATACTGCTCACCTGTGGGACATCACTTCTCACAACCAGATCATTCCATAAATAATTTAAAAATCAAAATCCTCAATGGAATGTTTAAAAGCAACCAAGAACGGAAAACATTTGAACTCAGAATGATAAGACTCTTTGACACCAAAACCGAAGGACTTAATGCGGACATGGGTTTTCTCGCACCCTATCAAAATTGTTTGTAATTATCCTGCTTGCCTCAATTCTTATCCACACTTTCTCTCCCCCCCAGCATCCCTTCCCCTCCCCATCTTACTTTGACACTGTCCCCTGGCTTCCAACACTTTTAACACCTGTCATGCTGCGCTCACCACGGACAAGGAGGGACCCCAGAACTGAGGTGAAATGGGTAATACTTGCACCCACAGCTGCGGGGGCACGCCTGGAAGGTGGATAGTAGGCGTCTGGAACTGCACGGGAGATAAGGTGTTAGTTCAGATACTCGCCGGATACTTGGGCAGTTCCAGTAGAATCGTCGGTGCCGAGAGCCTTGGGGTTGGAGCCGGGAGGTAGGTTGGAATCCGTAAGCCGAGGTAGAGGATAGGAGAGTTAGGGAGGTCAGAGGGCAAGCCAGAGGTCGAAGTCCAGAGCGGGTCCGCAGTCAAGCCGGTTCAGTACACGGGAGATCACTAGAAGACACAGAGACAAGGTACTAAGGCAGGCACGACCGTGGGTAACGCAGGTCACACAAAGCTATGCTCAGCCAAAGAAGGAATGGCTGAGCAGGGTATAAATGAGAAGAGACCCCAATGGGAAGAGGGGAGGGATGGAGGAGCGGCCCCATGGGAGGCAGGGATAGGTGAGGGAAGATTGCCACAGCTGATAGCTTGACACGAGGCTTGTGGGCGGTGCACGCGCATCAGGCGTGTGCACAGCGCGGGAGAGGTGCGCGCGGCCTGATCTGGGGGCTTGAGCTCCTCCTGCGGGAGGACGTAAAAGTCCGTGGGCATGCGCACGCATGCGCGCGTCCCATAGCAGCCGCGGGGACCAGGGAGAAGGAAGGAGTGTCCCGCTCGCGGCGGTGAACCAGTGGAGCCGTAGTGTGCTGGTTAAGTAGTGTCGCGGGGGGAACCCTGTTTGGGAGAGGTGTTCCCCGAGGCCTTACAGTACCCCCCCTTGAGGAGCGGCTTCAGGACAACTCCAATATGGCTTTTGGGGGAACTTAGAATGGAAGAGTCTCAGCAATCTGGGGGCATGTATTTGATGGTAGGGTACCCAAGATCTTTCTTCTGGACCAAAGCCCTTCCAGTGAACCAGATACTGCACTGAACCCCTTGTTTTCCTGGAATCTAGATAGACTGAACCTCAAACTCTTCCTGCCCCTGAACTAAGATTGGTGTTTTGTGGAACCGTGGGCTTTGGGACACAGGTTTTAGCAGCGATACGTGGAACATGGAGGGTATTCTCATGGATGGGGTAAGTTCCAGGCGATATGCCACAGGATTGATTTGTTCCACCACTGGGAATGGACCCAAGTACCTGGGAGCCAGTTTGAGGCTGGGGGTCTTCAGTTTAATGTTCCTGGAGGAGAGCCAGACCTTTTCTCCCGAATTGAAGACTGGTGCCTGTCGGCGGTGGAGATCTGCCTGTGCTTTTTGTCTGCGGGTTGCCCTTCCCAGAGCTTCTTGGATCTTTTTCCAGGATTCCTGCAGATCCTTGATTCGGTCATCCGCTGCTGGGACTCCAGAAGGGACTGAGGTGATGGGAAGCTGAACAGGGTGGAAACCATAATTAATGAAAAGGTGGGATTTCAGTGTGCAGCTGTTCCTTAAAGAGTTATGGGAGAATTCTGCCGATGGGAGCAAATCTACCCAATCGTCCTGACTGTCCGCGACGAAGCACCGGAGGTATTGCTCCAATATCTGGTTTGTTCTCTCGGTTTGCCCATTAGTCTGGGGGTGGTACCCGGAAGAAAAATGGAGGGTGATATCCATCCTACGGGCGAAGGCCCGCCAGAATTTGGAGATGAATTGTGTACCCCGATCGGATACGATGGAAAGGGGAACTCCGTGAATGCGGAATTTTTCCCTAATAAAAATGTCTGCCAGTGTGGAGGAATTGGGCAGCCCTTTGAGAGGGACAAAATGGGCCTGCTTGGAGAACCGGTCCACGATTACTAAAATAGTATTCATCCCCCTAGAGGCTGGAAGTTCTACAACAAAGTCCATGGACAGGTGACTCCAAGGGCATTCCGGTATGGACAGGGGTCGAAGGAGACCGTACGACTTTTTACGAATGGTCTTGACCTGGGCGCAGACTGGACATGTTTTCACATACTCCAAAATATCTTCCACCATGGTAGGTCACCAAAAGGTGCGGTTAATGAGGTCAGCAGTTCTACTGATACCTGGATGGCCGGCTGATTTAGAAGAATGACCCCACTCTAGAATCTTCTTCAGGAAGCGTGGGGCTGCATATAGACGGCCGACGGGCACCTTAAGGCCTCTCGGGAGGTTAGACTGTGCTGCCATGACCTGGTCCAGGATATCGAAGGAGTTAGCCGAGATTATATATTTGGGGGGTAAGATTGTCTCGGAGGTGTCTTCGGAGTTGTCCTCAAACAGGAATTGCCGTGAGAGTGCGTCCGCCTTTTGTTTTTTTGAGCCGGGAATGTAGGATATGAGATCATTGAATCTCGAAAAAAAAAGGGACCAGCGGGCCTGACGTGCTCCAAGACGACATGCACTCTCAATATAAAGTAGGTTTTTATGGTCGGTGAGGATTGAAATGGGGGTCTCTGTTCCTTCCAGAAGATGTCTCCATTCCTGAAGGGAGAGTTTAATAGCCAGGAGTTCTCTATTTCCGACGTTGTAGTTCCGTTCTGCCGACAAATTTTTTTTGGAAAAGAACCTGCATGGGTAAAGTTTGGCCTGTGGGGACTGTCTCTGAGAGAGGATGGCGCCTACACCGATATCGGATGCGTCTACCTCCAGGGTAAAGAGAAGCCTGGGGTCTTGATGACGCAGGATTGGGGCGGAAGTGAAAGACTTCTTGAGGGAGTCAAAAGCTTGGAGGGCTGCAGGAGACCAGGCTGCTGTGTTAGCTCCCTTCTTAGTAAGGGCAGTGATGGGGGCCACATTGGATGAAAAGTTCTTGATTAATTTACGGTAGTAGTTCGCAAATCCTAAGAACCGCTGTATGGCTTTCAGGGAAGTGGGTTGCGGCCATTCTAAGACAGCTTTGAGTTTGGTTGGGTCCATAGAAAAACCTGTGCTAGAAATGACGTATCCTAAAAAGGGGATGGAAGATAGATGGAAAGAACATTTCTCCAGCTTCGCGTATAAATGGTTCTCTCGAAGGCGGTACAGGACTAATTTGGTGTGCTGAATGTGGTCAGGGAGGGATTTTGAAAAAATGAGGATATCATCAAGGTACACGATGAAGAAGCTGTTGAGGAGATCATGGAAGATCTCATTGACAAACTCCTGGAAGACTGCCGGGGCATTGCACAAGCCGAAGGGCATGACTAGGTATTCATAATGCCCATCCCGGGTGTTGAAGGCGGTCTTCCACTCATCACCCTGATGGATGCGGACAAGATTATAGGCTCCGCGGAGATCAAGCTTGGAAAAATTCATTGCCAAGGGGTAGGCGGTCGAAGAGCTCGGAAATGAGTAGTATGGGGTAACGGTTCTTGATCGTGATCTTGTTGAGACCTCTGTAGTCAATACAGGGGCAAAGAGAGCCATCTTTTTTCTTGACAAAGAAGAATCCGGCTCCAGCTGGAAATGACGAACCCCTTCTTCAAATTATCTTGGATATACTTGGACATGGCTTGGGTCTCGGGTATGGAAAGAGGGTAGGAACGGCTTTTTGGTAGCGTGGCACTGGGAAGAAGGTCAATAGGGCAGTCAAAGGCTCTATGGGGAGGCAGCACCTCAGAACGCACTTTGTCAAAAACATCTGCAAGGTCCCAGTAGACCGCTGGGAGGGAAGTTTTGTACTCCGCGGGTAGTTCCACTCCGGCAACCGTCTGTTTTAGGGGAAGACAAGTCTTGAGGCACTGGGGGCTCCATCATATGGGTCCCTTGTTAGTCCAATCCCAGAATCACCTCCACCGATGGAGTGTGGATCACGTCCAAGGTAATCTTCTCTTGGTGACCGTCCTCTGTAGAGAGGGATAGAGAGCAAGTCTCCAAGGAAATAAAAGCTGGTTGGAGTGGGCGTCCGTCTATGGCCTGTAAGCCAACGGGAACAGCTTTAGATTGGAAAGGAATATTGTTCCTGCTGGCAAAATCCTGATCAATAAAGTTTCCTTGAAACCCGGAATTTATGAATGCGGAGGCGGGAATCTGGGAGTTATTCCAGGCAAGAGAGATGGACAGCATTATCCGAGTAGGAAGTATCTTCGGAGAAGGGAAAGAGGAAGAGATTGTACCCAACGAGACCCTCTCATACCTCATTGGGTTTTGGCATTTCCGGCCGCAAGGGACAGCTCACCAGCAGATGACCGGGATGCCCGCAGTAGTGACACAGTCCACCATCTCGTCGGCGCTGTCTCTCGGAAGCGGACAGCCGATAACTTCCGAGCTGCATAGTTTCAGGTTCATCTATGAGTTGGGGAACATAAGGGACAAGACTGCGGCTGGTAGACCAGGGAGAGGCGGCACGAGGGAGCGCGCGTTCAAGTATTCTCTCCCGAAGGCGCTGGTTCAGGCGGATGCAGACAGCAATGAGGTCCTCCAATCTGGTGGGTCTCTCCAGAGTTGCTAGCTGGTTCTTGATGGATTCGGACAGTCCCTGCCAGAAGGCTGCGGAGAGGGCGTCGTCATTCCAAGAGGTCTCGGCCGCGATGGTCCGGAACTCCAGAGCATACTGGGCGATGGGACGGGTACCTTGAGAGAGATGGAACAAGGAGGAATCTGCCGTGATCTTGTGACCAGGCGAATCAAATACTTGCTTAAATTCCCGGAGGAAGCGGGGATAATCATGCGTCATGTCGGCCCTCCGTTCCCAGATGGGGGATGCCCAGGCCAGGGCATTTCCGGTTAATAGCGAGATGATGTAAGCCACTCTGGAGCGTGCAGTAGGAAAGCGCGATGGAGACAGCTCGAATAGGATTTCACACTGATTAATGAATCCTCTGCACTCGTGGGGATCCCCTGCATAACGATTGGGAGCCAGGAGGCGAGGGTCCGAAGCAGTGGGGAGACCCGAAGAAGGCAACGCCGCGGCTGCCATGGCACAGGAGCCGGGAGAGTGCTGCAACAGAGAGATTCTTGAGAGCTCTTGAGACATGGAGTTGAGTTGCGCCTCCACCTGAAAGAGTCGATCCATGGCACTGGGTTGCTCAACCTCTCCGGGGTCCATGTCCGTTGGGCTGAACATAATGTCACGCTGCGCTCACCACGGACAAAGAGGGACCCCGGAACTGAGGTGAAATGGGTAATACTTGCACCCACAGCTGCGGAGGCACGCCTGGAAGGTGGATAGTAGGGTCCGGAACTGCACGGGAGATAAGGTGTTAGTTCAGATACTCGCCGGATACTTGGGCAGTTCCAGTAGAATCGTCGGTGCCGAGAGCCTTGGGGTTGGAGCCGGGAGGCAGGTTGGAATCCATAAGCCGAGGTAGAGGATAGGAGAGTTCGGGAGGTCAGAGGGCAAGCCAGAGGTCGAAGTCCAGAGCAAATCCGCAGTCAAGCCAGTTCGGTACACGGGAGATCACTAGAAGACACAGAGACAAGGTACTAAGGCAGGCACGACCGTGGGTAACGCAGGTCACACAAAGCTATGCTCAGCCAAAGAAGGAATGGCTGAGCAGGGTATAAATGAGAAGAGAGCCCAATGGGAAGAGGGAAAGGGACGGAGGAGCGTCCCCATGGGAGGCAGGGATAGGTGAGGGAAGATTGCCACGGCTGATAGCTTGACGCGAGGCTTGTGGGCGGTGCACGCGCATCAGGCGTGTGCACCGCGCGAGAGAGGTGCGCGCGGCCTGAGCTGGGGGCGGGAGCTCCTCCTGCGGGAGGACGTAAAAGTCCGTGGGCGTGTGCGCAAATACACGCGTCCCGTAGCAGCAGCGGGGACCAGGGAGAAGGAACGAGGGTCCTGCTCGCGGCGGTGAACCAGTGGAGCTGGAGCGTGCCAGGTAAGTAGTGTCGTGGGGGGAACCCTCTTTTGGGAGAAGTGTTCCCCGAGGCCTTACAACACCCTACCTTATCTACAGTAAAAATCTGTTGTTTTTTTTCCCCCTCTCTCTACACTGTTTTAGCCATTGAATCCTTTGTATATCAGTATTGCCAGACCTGAAGAAGAGAGGATAACTCTCGAAAGCTTGTCCTATGACATAAATTGTTAGTCCAATAAAAAAGGTATCACCTAATACTGAAGAACTCATTTATTCTGCACTATCGCAACTGGACTAACGCAGAAAATAGCCGTGTTAGTCCAGCTGCGATAGTGCAGAATAAATGAGTTCTTCAGTATTAGGTGATACCTTTTTTATATACATACATATGAAAAAGAAAGTACACCCTCTTTGAATTCCATGGTTTTACATATCAGGACATAATAACAATCATCTGTTCCATAGCAGATCTAAAATTTAGGTAAACACAACCACAGATGAACAACAACACATGACAGCAGAGATGATCCGGCGAAGGGAAGCGGAGCACAGCTGTGGAACAGTGGGGCCACACACCAACAAGATGGGTTAAAAATAAGCTTTATTCCATGGTGCAATCGTGGGGGAGACACAGAGGTAAACTCTGACACGTTTCAGCCGCAGGGGCCTTTGTCAAAGAGTGAACTTGCGTGTGTGAACGCTCCTGCTGTTAAAGATGTCTCCCTGCCCCAAACAGAACATCATACGCGGTGGAAAAGGCGCGAAAGTACAACGGACAGACATCATTGGCCCATACTATCAGCCAATGAACTGCCCGCATGACTCAAGGCGTAACTGTGTGTGCGGGGGACCGCCGACAACAACGCAGGAGCGTCCCTAGTGATACAGTACATGTGTCAAAAATGGACAAACTACAAAACATAACAAAGGAAAATAAACATAGGGATTATTAGAAATAGCAAATATTATACATAGCAAATATTCTACAATGGTAGTAGATATAATAGGGGGAATTCATTGCAGAGAAAGTGGACTTGCAAACTGGGGAATAGTCCTGTATAAATATAAGGAATCAGATTATTACATATCAAATTATTATACTAAATATTGTTTGTAAGGAGTAGATTATATTAAAAATATGCCCAGAAAGAACAGAAAAATGAACAAATCTTTGTTGGGTGTAGCATATACAGACGATAAATTCAGAACTGAAAAACTAAAAAATATGTCCAAATGTTATAAAGGGATAATGAAGATCCCTATCATTGAGGAAAAATGTAAGAGATGTCATGTAAACTGGAGAGGTGGATATGTCTATATATGAGATATGAAAAGATATATTAAAGATGAAAAATTACAATAAGAACAATATTCTAGGCATAAACATAAAAAATACCATTTGTTAATTAATAATTATGTGAAAATGAAATAGATTTAAATTCTCATATTAGATGATTATTCTAATGATACCTATGATCAAATCGTATATATAATCAATGATGTATTAATAATTTGTATTAGTATAAAACATAACACTAAATAATAATATCAATAACTGAAAAATTAGAAATACAAACTACAAAATGTAATATAATAAAGAATAATCATTAATATACATATCCATCTCTAATTAAGAAATACAGACTGGTTATTATTACTGGGCGTGGCTTGGAGCCGAACCAAGATGGCTGTGTGATGCTATAGCTCCACAAAGAGGGATAAAACATCTATATCCATCCTGGCCCATACTTCGCCAAAATAAGTGATCTTACCCAAATACGAATAGCCCACGAAGCGCTGCATATTTCAAAGTCATAAATACACATATATGAAATTAATTGGACATTGCTTGAATACCCTGGGGATTTGAGGCCTACCAGACGGAACAGCAAACTGCAGCCCCAGAGCAGAGCCCCCTAAAGGAACGTGGCCGGTATCCATCTCTCCCCTGGCATCCCCTGCTAGCAGGGGGGGCAAGAGCTACCACAAGGGCAAACTCGCAGGAGGAAGAATTGGGTGAGTAGCCCGTGGACTATTAACCTGAGGCAGCACGAGGCTTTGGAGTGGCTGGCTAGCACCCACAATGGCCGCCATGGCCCTGTAATGGAGAGGGAGCGGAGCTCCGGGCATACCTTCCCCCGGCCTGGGGGTCAGTCGGAGAGCGCCTCTCAGTACCTCCCTCCACCTGTCAACTCCACTGGGTAGTGGGACTGGGGCTACCGGTGGGGCATACGGAGGTGGTGCGGGGCCCTGGTGCAGATGCAGGCTGCCTAAGATGGCCGCTTGGTAAGGGAGAGGTAGCTGAGTGCCGGATTTACCTGCTCCTGGCCGGCGGCCGGTCGGGGTGAGCCATACGATCTGCCCCCTGCTTACCTGCACTCCTTCTGCTTTCCTCCGCCTTCCTGTGCCCCTGCAGTGAAGACTGAGCAGAGCTGCTGCCGGGAGTAGTGCTGCCTGGCTCCCTGCATTTCAGCCTGTGTGTCGGCAAAATCCAAGATGGCCGTCGCAGGTCTGATTTAAAGTCACAGCTCCCCACAAGAAAATAAATAAATAAACAGAAAACAAAAAAAAAATAACAAAGCAGCTTAAACCTTGCGTGGGTCTTGCAGGGTGCAGGGGGGGACCCAGGGCAGTGGTGGGAGCGGAGAGAGGGGAAGTGGGAGCTCCGAGGAGGTGGAGAGGGAGAGGAGAGGGAGAGGTACCATGCGTTCCAGCTTGAAACGCAGCTGTGTCCCAGCCGGATCCAAAATGGCCGCCACTGGCCTGAGCTAAAGGCACAAACACACACAAATATATTCAGTGGCTGAAAATTGGAAAACAAAGCTTTGAATTGTTTTTACCAACACACTCTCTCCCCACTCCGACTCAGCCCCACTACCTACCCCCCTACCTACCTAGGAGAAGGTCAACCCCCCCAGAGAAGGGGGGGGGGAAATTATAAATAAAAAAAAAATGTGAATGAGCATGGTGCCTCAGGAATGAGGGGGCTTATGTCAATGTAAAAAAGGAAATACAGAACTTACATCACCCAAACAAAATCAGCTTCAATTCTACAGTATATATAAAAACTACCAATAAACAACAAATATGCCACCCACCAAAACACAAAAAAAAAACCCACGGGAGGCCACACTCTTCTTTAAAAAACCTAAGACAGGAACTAAAGATCAGGAAGCGTCTATCGCAAGCGAAGACGCAGAACCAGAACCTGACTCCGAAGAAGAGACAGATACTCCGCTTACTCGCAAAGAAATGTTGCGGTTTGTCCAAGACATCAAAAGTTCCTTCCGCTCCGAGATGCAGAGTTTCCGTCAGAGTGTCAGAGAGGAAATAGCGTCTATAGGAGACCGTATCGTGGACTTGGAGGAGAAAGTGGACACCACCGCCTCTGCCCAGGAGACCCAAGCCCAAGACATCCACGAATTAAAAACACAAGTTAAAACAATTTTCGAAAAATTGGAAGATACAGAAAACCGATCAAGACGCAATAATCTGCGGATCAGGGGGTTCCCGGAGGAAGTGGACAATGCTCAACTGGACGCATATCTTATCCAGCTCTTTGGGTCTTTGTTACCAGAAATGTCGGAAGACAAACTCCAGATGGACAGAGCACATAGACTGCCTAGACCTAGAGGCCTGGACCCAAAAAGACCATGAGATGTGATTACACGTCTACACTACTTTCGTAGTAAATAGGAGATACTGAGAGCCGCTAGATCTGCTTCAAGGATAGAACAAGACAACGTTCAGCTTCTCATTTTCCCAGATCTGGCTCAAATCACGCTGAAGAAACGTAAAATGTTCGCACAGGTCACAAACACATTGCGAAATAACAAAATACGCTACCGTTGGGGTTTTCCGCGCAAGATAATATTTCTCTACCAAGAAAAAACATATATATTTCTCTCTCCAGAAGAAGGCGAAGAGAAATTGAGAGCAATGGGTCTCCTTGAACCAGAGGAAATGGAGGCCTCCGGGCGGATTCAGCCCCCACCTAAACAACAGCGCCCAACATGGGTAAAGACTCCAACTTCACGAAGAGAAAAGAACCAGCCTGCTTGAAATTTGGAGCTGATCAATCATTGAGTTTCCAGTTAATTTTACAGACTGACGGAATGTTGTTCGGAACATAAGGCACAGCTGAACTTGTCGTTTACTCCAGATAAGCTCTTTTTCTTGAACAGGAGTGGAGACACCTGGCGTCAATTCACCACACTTAAAGACCAAGGCGATCTGGTTATCAAGAATCTCCCGAAGATAACTTCCCATACTGTGAAAGGTTTTAGTTTTAAAATACAGGCTACCACGAGGGTTGCTTTGAAAATTTTTTTTTTCAAAATTGACTGTGTTTCTAAATGGATTAAATGTCTCAAAGCACCTAGAAACTGATAGACAGCCTGACCTACGTTGAATGTTTCGTGCAGTTGACACATGTTGGCCCAAGTTGGGGGTTTTCGGGCTCGGTCCTCGGGGGCCGTCGGCAGGCCGGCTTCTGTGGGTGTCCCTGTCTCAGTGCGGGTGGCTCGGATGGTGGCTCTGTCTTTAACTGGGTCGCTGGCTGGTCCGCCTGTGCTGGGGGGCGGCCCGCTGGTGGCTCTTGGGGCCCGGGTTTGGACACCCTGGGCCTAATTCGAAACCGTTTTCTAGGTAAAAGTATGTCCTGATTGCAGGATATCTGTGTTATTTATTTTTTGCACTGTTCCGTTTGTGTCTCTCTTCCCCTATAGACTAAATATAGATTTCGAGATGGCCGAGCACTGGATGCCAGTCTGATCTACTTAATGTGAGAAAATTAAGGAAAGATAAGGTGATGTAAATAGTTACGATGTTTCATTTCCCCCTCGTTTTTCTGTATCCTGATGTGTAAAACTACACATACAATCCACCCCGTACTTACCGGGGTGTTGCTTTTGCTTTTCATTTCTGAAGATTTGGCTCCTAAACAAAGGAGCACTGTGGCATTAAGCCGTTGGGCTGCAACCCGCCCCCCAAAGGTTTGCGCCTCCCGTGACTGCGATACACTCGCATCACGGGACCTGATATGGTTGGTCCCCCCAAACATAGTTTGGAAACCGGGGACCTCTTTTTACCCCACCCTACCCTGTCCACCCTCCCCCCACACCCAGTTCTACAAGCATTTGTTACTGCAGAAGGTTAATATGTGTATCTCTCAAGGTGTATGTTCACGATACAGACTGTTTACAATAGTTAAGATTCTGTTTCTTCTACTATACATAAGTCATCACTCTGTTCACCTGTATCATAGACCTTTCAAGCATCACTATGCCGATTAATATAATTTCCCAAAACACCAAGGGCCTCAATACCCCCCGTAAGAGACGAATAGCCCTTTCAGAGGCCAAAAGACTAGCAGGAGATATCATTTTGTTACAAGAAACGCATCTGAAAAAGGAGGATTAATCTCTGCTGTACAGTAGCGACTACCCTCTAATCTATCACTCATCATCCCATACAAAAAAAAATGGGGTGGCTACACTTTTCCACAAAAATCTAAATTTCAAAGTAGACAAAATTAAAAATGACCCTGCTGGGAGAATTTTAATGGTTACAGGATTACTAGACTATACCCATCTGACAATAGCTAACATATATGCCCCTAATGAAAATCAAGAATCCTTTTTCCAGGAGCTCACAAATTTAATAAACTCTGTCCAGAAAGGTTTTCTAATTCTTGCAGGGGATTTAAACGCAATCATGGACCCAAATTTAGATAAATTTCCCAGTCTCCCACTACCACAAAAGATAGTTCCCTCAACTCGTGGTCTCGTATCCATGACCAAGGATCTGATGGTGGTAGACTCCTGGAGATTAATGAACAACAAGGAAAAAGATTTCTCCTTCTTCTCTCACCCCCATAATAGCTATTCACGTATAGACTATATTTTAATTGACCAACAAATTAGCGATAACATTTCCTCAGCAATAATTGCCCCCTCTGCTTGGTCGGACCATTCTACAATTATAACTAAACTGGATGGCCTCACCACCAAAAACAAAACAAGGTTGTGGTCCTTAAATGAATCATTATTGTCAAACCCACAAAATCTCCAACAATTGGAAGAGGAACTGGTCCAATATTTTGATATAAATAACACCCCGGACGTTTCCCCTTTTACCCTATGGGAGGCCCATAAATCTGTGCTTAGAGGTAAGCTGATCGCTCTGGCTTCTCGGAAAAGGAAAGCGGAACACATTGTGACATTAACACAAAAGTTATCAGAACTAGAAAGTATCCATAAAGCAAATCCCTCCCGAAAAAACTATAGACAAATAATCTCAGTTAGAGGGCAATTAAATCTTTTGTTAGTGACAAACGCAGAGAGAGCTATACGATGGACCCAACAGAAATACTATGAAAAAAGCAATAAGGCAGATAAAATGCTGGCACGTAAGCTAAAACAAAAGCAGGTTAAAGCTAGGATCCATAATATTTATACTAAAAATGGAAAGATATCAAATAGTCCCAAAGTTATAAGTGACGCTTTTAAGGAATATTATACATCTCTTTACAATCTGCCTGGCCCAGCGGAAGAATCGGCTAAAAACAAAAAAGCGAAAAAAATTCAAAACTTTCTAACTCAATGCCGGCTCCCCACGCTGGAACCAGAAGATATAATAAATCTTGAAAAACTATAGAACCCCCTGAAATCTTGGAGGCTATCAAATCTTTGAAAAATGGGAAGGCCCCTGGTCCAGATGGATTTTCAAATCTTTACTACAAAAAATTCTCCATAATACTCCTCCCACACTTAACCAAAGTATTTAATTAGATGCTTTTAGGCCTCCCCCCACCCAGAGATATGCTACGAGCAACCATAGTAGTAATCCCAAAAGATGGAAAAGATCCAATGATGTGCTCTAGCTATCAACCTATATCTTTATTAAATACAGATCTAAAATTATACGCAAAAATCTTGGCCACTAGATTAAACAATATTCTTCCAAGATTGATCCATCCGGACCAGGTTGGCTTTGTCTTGGGCAGACAAGCCCTTGACAACACAAGGAGGACGGTGAATTTAATACATGTAGCAAAACAAACCTCACGCTCATCATTATTACTTTCACTAGACGCTGAAAAAGCTTTTGATCGGCTGGATTGGCAGTTTATGAAGGCCAATGGGATTTACTCCCAAAATCTTAAACAGCATAAACACGTTATACTCTGTTCCAACAGCCATCGTAAAAACAAATAACTCCTTGTCTCACCCCTTCCCAATATCGAACGGAACCAGACAGGGGTGCCCACTGTCCCCTTTGTTATTTGCTTTGGCAATTGAACCATTAGCCTGCCAGATAAGAATGAACCCCAATATCACGGGTATCAATGTTGGAGAGAAGGAATTCAAGATAGCTCTCTATGCGGATGACATACTATTGACGCTCTCAACCCCTCTTATCTCCCTCCCCAACCTTTTCCAAGCTCTATCTGAGTTTGGCTCCCTCTCAGGATACAAAACGAACCACTCTAAATCTATGGCTCTTAGCTTAAACCTTCCCAAGGATATGGTACAATTACTTCAACTTAATTTTGACTTCAAATGGAATCAGACCCAGATTAAATATTTAGGGGTTCAAATAACAAAAGATCACTCATCCCTATTCAAAATAAACTTTAAACCTTTAATCGACCAAGTTGCAAAGGACTTGTCCACCTGGAATCCATACATCATATCTTGGTTCGGAAGGATCGCTACTATTAAAATGAACATTTTACCTAGAATACTGTACCTCTTCCAAACTCTCCCAGTAAAGATTTGTCAGAAGGACCTAAACAATATTCAAAATAAAATTCTGAAATTTGTATGGCAAAATAGACGTCCTAGAGTCCTCAAAGATATCCTTTATAAATCTAAGCTAGAAGGAGGCTTAGCCCTTCCAAACCTACAAAAGTACTATAGAGCGGCACAACTAGGGCAACTAGTTAGTTGGCATTCAAACCCAACCGAAAAAAGATGGGTCGAACTAGAAGAATCGATCTGCTCCCCATGAGAAATTAAGACTCTCCTCTGGCTTAATAGAAAATCCAGACCAGTTGAGGTTTACACAAACCCGGTGTTATCTTTCGCATGTAATCTTTGGGACTCCCTTAAAGTTAGGTTCCAACTGACTGGTACCCCATCCCTCATGCAACCACTGTTTTCAGATCCCTCCCTCCCTCCCTTTTTACACTAATAACCAACCTTTGGGTGCAAATAGGACTCCTAAGCATTAATGATATTCTCATCAAAGGTAAAGTCCCTCCGTTCATCTCGTTACAAATGAGCCACGACATTCCCTCCTCTGAATTTTTCAGATTTCTCCAAATTAGGCACTATATCCAATCCATTTACAAGCCAAACCAACCACATGTGTTAACGCTATATGAAGACTGGTGTGTACGTCAGCCTGTTATGAAGGGCATTACTTCCAGGCTACACCATAGTTTGACGCCCGTCAAAAATAGCCAAATCCCTGATAAATATAGGACATCCTGGGAGGAGGAGTTAAATACCAATTTGGATTTTGAAGTCTGGAAAGATGTTTGGGAGGTTGCCTCCAAAAATTCTTCCTGTGTAGTGATTAAGGAGAATATTTACAAGCTAATATTTAGATGGTATGTAGCCATGTGTAAAATTGGTGTACATATCTCTTTCTCATGCTGGCAGTAAACCTGGTAAGTATATAGGATTGCCAGCAACAATCATGGAGGTTTGCCCTCAAACCCTGGTGAGGTGTCATATGTCCCAAAGGAAGTCACAACATGCTGTGTGTCCACCCTTAGTGACCCAGAGTGTATCTGTGTTTCTGGAGGTGAAATAAGACACAGAACTGCCTAAAGTTAGGAGTTCATTTCCTGTTGTTGTGCTGCCTCTGTTCAGTAAGAGGCACGTGGAGGTCTGCAACAGTGTTGCAGTGGTCTGATGCAAGAGCTGTGAGTCTGTGCAGCTCTGAGCAGAGAGACAGAGAAGCTGGTGAATCTCTTTGAGAGGAGAGGTGGAGAGCAACTCTATTAGAGGAGAAGGAACCTTCCTAATGGAGTGCAGCAGAGGAATGAGCGGCTAAGCTGCTAGCTGTGAGGGGCAGCTGGCCCATACCACCATGCCAATAAAGATGTCCTTGATAAAAGATACCCTCATGTATGAGTCTGGAATTACTCTGCAGAGGGAGGCACCACAGAGGAGTTCCTCATCAGAACCATCCCCATTCGGACACAGGGATCCTGATGAGGTGGAGGCGCTGCACTGGATATAGGTAGGACTCGCACACACTACCTCAGCTGCCTGTCTGGGTTGACAATCCCCAAACACCATCATGCGGGAGACTCAGGAGTCCTGTTGCCAACAGGTGCACCACCAGACACGACCATGTAATGGGGACTGGTTAGACCACAGGGGCCAATGTGAGATTGGGTGGGTCAGGCCAGGCCACAAAATCCGTTACAGGTATATGACTTCTACCAGGTTGAACTCTTTTCTCCCAGGTGTCTCTCCTTTATGTTGGCGTGGTTGTGGCGAAAGGGGGAATATACTGCACATATTTTGGTCTTGTCCAAAAATTCAGCAAACATGGAGGGAAGTGTTCGCTTTAATACACAGGGTTCTGGGAATCACTGTCCCACAGGACCCAACATATACAGTCTTGGGAAAACCAATGGCCAATTGTAACAAAAAAGAAATTAAAGTTATCTCCCAAATTCTAAATGCTACTAGATGCACCATCGCCAAAAACTGGAAACAACCGACTCCTCCATCCTTAAACCAAATCAATAACAAAATCTGGCATATAGTCTACATGGAAAAACTCACTGCCTACCTAACTGGTTCCACTTCACAATTCTCCGAAACATGGGCTCCTTGGTTTAGACATGCAGGTATATCCCCATATTTAGACTAGATTATTCTGAACAGAGTGATTTAAGATTTATGATCTATGTTGTACCTCACCTGTTATTTAATATGTTACATGGTTTCAGATGCTGTCACCTTCCCCCCTTCCCATTCTCTCCTCCCCTCCTAATGTGTAATCAGACTATTTGCAATATTGTACCGTTGTATTGTCGCCCCCCCCCTTTTTTTCTTTTTGTACCCCCCTTACTTTTATTTTATTTATTTATTTATTTATAAAATATTTTACCAGGAAGTAATACATTGAGAGTTACCTCTCGTTTTCAAGTATGTCCTGGGCACAGAGTAAAACAAATAATACATGGTTACAAATACAGTTACATAAATGAACAAGGTATACATTTATATACAAGACATTGCATGCACAGTTAAAGAAAATATATATTATAAGCGTATGAAACAGTTACAGACCAGATTAAAGTGTGAGACAGCCTTAGATTTGAAAGAACTTAAGCTGGTGGTGGATATGAGAGTCTCTGGTAGGTTGTTCCAGTTTTGGGGTGCACGGTAAAAATGATTAATAAAAAACTTAAGTAACAAAAAAAAAGAAATACAGACTGATTATTTCAAAAAAATGTTTCAATTCCCAATCTGTATTTATGCCCTTGGGCGCTAAAGTCCCAAGGGCATAGATCCAGTGCATTTCACGGCAATTGAGGTAGGCCTCTCTGTCTCCTCCTCTACTTTTAGTGTGTATTTGCTCTAATGCACTAATAGAGAAGGTACTCATAGAGCCTTGTGGACATGTGATAAAATGCCGGGCCACTGGGAATCTCTCATCGCTGTTTTTTATAGTTCTCAGATGTTCGCTGATCCTAATTCTGAGAGATCTGATGGTCCTACCAACATATCCACTACCACAAGTGCATTTTAATATGTAAATCACGTAATTTGACTTACAGTTTATAAAAGATCTTATCTTAAGTTTCTGATCTGTATGTATATTAATAACAAATTTCATAGGTGTTGCATATTTGCACAAATTACAGTCTCCGCACTTAATGAAACCAATTGGAATATTCTTTATTGGGCCTGTTTTTGAACAGAAAAGACTGGGTGAGATGTGACTCCCAATAGTATTTGCCTTTCTAAAGACTATCCTTGGATAAGATTGAGTATACCTTTCTAGGTCTATGTCTAATCTCAAAACTTCCCAATGTTTTTGTATAATTTATCTAATCTGTTCCGCCTGTTTGGAGTATGTTGTAATAAAAAGAGGTGGATCTTTATTCTGGTCAATTGTAGAGTACTGTATGATTTGCTTTGGCTAAGGACATGATATTTTTTGCTTTAGCTAGCAGTTCCGCCCTATCACTATGTAGAGCCTGTACAAAGGCCACCTCAAGGACCTCATCTTTGTAAATTGTATTTTTGAACCTCATCTTTAATTATTTCGCTTGTCGTAAAAAAGATTCTTCTGTAGAACATATTCTTCTCAATCTAAGGAATTGTCCCTTAGGGATAACATTTAGTAATGATCTAGGGTGGGCACTGTTTGCTCTGAGCAATGAATTACAGTCTGTATTTTGAAATTTAAATCTACATAAAGATGTAGATCCAGGTAGTCTATATGTTTATCATCATAATTATAAGTGAAATTAAGATTATATGTATTCACATTCAGATATTCAAAAAAAGCAAAAAGTGTCTGTAGATCCCCACACCAAATAAGCAATAAATCATCTATATAATGACGATAAAAAACAATAAAGTCTCTGAAGGGGTTGGAATCACCGAAGATGTGTACAGTTTCCCAATAATAGATGGTTTGGGACACAGGTCCCAATAACAGTGCTCAATCTGATTCAGACTTGATATCACTTAGAGAGTTAATTGTCCACATATCATGGTGTAGAGGAAGCACATAAAGCCAGGGAAAGGAAAACAAACAATAAGACTGTTAAGGAGGAAGAAAAAATACAATAATTAGCATAGCAATGGATACTAAGCTAGACAAATAACAACATTGACATCAAATATTAAAAACAATGGACAATTGAATAGCAAATCTAAAACTGAAAAGGAGGCAATATATGAAATCAGAGAACAATATAAGACTGTATCTTGTTTCAAGTGACTATAAAATAAAGATATTTGTGAATTGCATTATTCAATTTTTGTATTTATATATATGTTGGTAACTTTATTTTACTGAGACATATGTATGCCCCTACTATAATGTAACACAGTGCATCATATGGGGAAACTTGTATTGCCCCCATGTATCTTATAGCCTTACTTGAAAATATTTATCAAATGAGAGGATAAAAACAGGTGTCACACGCAAACTAATTATTTAGAGTGTATCAAAATCACGATGGATGCTGAGGTCCAGTCTAAACAGTGGTGTAAGCCCTGACGAAGTGACTGACGTCACGAAACGCGTAGGGTGGACTTTTCTCTGGCAGAGACATTTGGCTTCCCTCCCTGTTAGCCTCTTATCCCTTTCCCCCCGTGGCCTTGGTTCTGAGAGCTCCCAGCACTCGCGTGCGTCCTTCCCCTGTCCCTGCCTGCAGCGGTGACGTCACTGACTATCGCGAGACCTCGGGTCTGCGTGGTCATTCCCAGTGAGTCCCCCGGCAGCGCTGAGCTCAGACGGCTTCCTGCTCAAGTGCTGACCCGCGGTTGTGGACAGTTGTGGCGGTCGGCGGCGTGGAGCCACAGGAGCTGTGCTTCTAGCAGTGCAGAGCTCCCAGACAGTTGAGCAGTGCCATCCTCCTCCCAGGCTTCGGAGTGCCAAGTGAAATTGTGCTACAGGCTTTTATATATCAGCCTTGCTGTAAGTAGGGTTTCATTTTTAGCCCCACTGGATGCCATCGCTTTATAAGTGTTTCTTGCCCAACAATCAAGTGTTTGTTGTTTTTATGTATACTTTTTAATCATTGTATTAAACTGCTGTCTTATTTTGCATACCATATCAGTGATTTTTTGTTTTTAGTTGCACTATGATCTTTTTCTTCTTTTTTTCTTTCATGTTGTCGTCTTATATGTTTGTTTGTCTGAGACTACATTGAAGACACTTCCATGGAACTCATCCCAGCTTTTTGACTTGGACTATATTCGGTCAGACTTTTATTTCTTTTAGGCGCCGGTTTATGTGTTTTCAAAGATTTTTTATGTAACACATAAGTTAGGCTTGTATGTCCATATGGACACAGATGTTAAATTTAGTAGGCATACAGAGCAAGAATATGCTAATAACCATTGAGTCTAGAGAACTGGAATAAGTAATTGTACATTTATTTGAGGAAGTGTTTGAGCTCCCAGTCCTGGTTCATGCCCTTGGGTGCCAAGGTCCCAAGGGCATAAATCCAGAACATCTCCCTACAATTCAATGATGCCTCCCTGTGCCCTCCCCTAGGGTGTATAGGGATGTTTTCAATTGCGCTATACGTGAATGTTTTTATAGATCCTAAGGGACATGTATTAAAATGGCGCGCTACAGGAAATCGATCATCACAGTTCCTAATACTGCGAATATGCTCAGTAATTCTGATTTTTAGTGCTCCAATGGTCCTGCCTATGTAGCCACTCCTAAATGCACATTTTAACAGATAAATGACGAAATTTGTGTTACACGTCATAAATGACTCAATACGGTATATATGACCAGTGTGGATATCTTTGAGAGATTTAATTGGTTCAGCATATCTGCAGTGATTGCATTGTCCGCATTTGAAGAATCCCTTTGGTAATTGTTTGATGCTAGTCTTCTTAGATCCATACATGCTAGGGGAAACATAGTTACCAATGGTCTTCGCCTTTCTGAAGACTATTCTCGGGTCAGACATAGTGTACTGATCTAAGTCTGTGTCTAATTTTAAAATTCCCCAATGCTTTTTTAGGATGAATCTAATCTGCTCCGCTTGTTTAGAGAATGTAGTTATGAACAGTGTTTTTTGGGCGTTCCTCTTTCTAAGCAGATGTTCCCGATCCATTTTTAAGGCATGGTTAAATGCAATTTCCAGGTCCCTCTCTCCATAACCACGATCTCTAAACCTGTTCTTAAGTTCTTCTGCTTGTTCCATAAAGGACTCTTGTGTGGAGCATAACCTCCTTAACCTCAGGAATTGTCCTTTTGGTATGCCCTTGATGAGTGATCTAGGATGGGCGGGCAGGGTGGGCAGTGTCCTATAAGACTGTAATGGGGGAGTAACGCGAATCAGCTCTTTGATAAAGGACGTTTTTTGTCCGAAACGCGTCAGAGTGTGTGTCCCCGTTATCATGCAATATCAATAAAGTAATATTTTTTAACCCACACCTTGCTGGTCCCCTCCTCCTGTTTTGGCTGTGCACCGCTGCAATCCTAGGATTTCCTTTCTACAGCAACTCTGAGCGTGATGCACGCACCATAGGAAGCTGCCAATCGTGAGTATTGCCTGTCTCCTTCACGTGGAGATTTGTTGACCAGAAACAGTGTTGCAGCAAAGATGTTCAGTCCAGCGGAGTGTACAAGGCGTATGGTATGTTAATCTTTTATTTACTCCAGCATATGGGCAGTCATATCTTATAGTATCACTGCTGCACTCTATAAACACTGGGTCCAATGCTCTATTCCCTGGCTTTATGTGCTTCCTCTACACCATGATATGTGGACAATTAACTCTCTAAGTGATATCAAGTCTGAATCAGATTGAGCACTGTTATTGGGACCTGTGTCCCAAACCATCTACTATTGAACCTACATACAGTAGCTTATCCGAAGAAGACATTAAGTTGTTATATAACAAATGCTGTGGGGGACCAGCACTAGTCAACCTGATGGTGTGATTATACTGTTTTTCATTTTTAAATATTGATATACGGGTGATTTTTTCTGATTATGGAGGAAGATTTAGAAGACTGTGAATCAGGTGATTCTATGAACAATACATTTGTGCAAAAATGTGCGGATAACTCAGGGAGAAAACGTAGAGCTGCATACCTCTTTGATAATGTGACACAGGATGTGATTGAAGATAATGCTGATCTTGAACTATACTTTATAAAATTAGAAAAGATTCTCTTAACAAACATCAGACTCTGGTGGGATATTACCACATTAGATAATTATGTTCTCACAAAGAGGATTCCCAGAGGTCTTCGTGTAAAGAAGACGCCATCTTTTGGCTTTCCATCAAAAGATTTTGAACAAGAATGGACCAATACATTAGATGAATGCTCTATGAAGTTAATGGATCTGATTATCAAGACTAAAGTTCAAGAGAGGATTATTGTAAAAAAGAATATTAAAGATCTACAGCAGAAACTCAACACATTTAAAAATATGGAGGATTTTCAAATGATGGATAAAAGATTGTCAAATAACGTGGAAAAAGTTGAGGGATATATTATGATGAAAAAACAGCAAAAGTTTGAAAGAGATCGTATTGATTACGAACGTCATCAGGTATACGTCTGGCAAAGACCGCCACAAGTGAGAAATGCTGCTCGCCAAGAATTTGGACAGAAGGGATCTCAGAACAAAAAGGACAGATCCAGGAGGTCGACACCAAAGAAATCAATTCTTAAAAAATCGCCTGAAACATCGAGTATTTTGGACATTTCTGATGGGGAAAGCCGCCAACAAAATGTATCCTTTACCACCGATGAAGACACAGATAGATACCGGGACAACACGGATTATGAAGCCCGGAATATGAGACACCAAGGCGAAGCGTCTACCTCATATGACCTTAGAAGCCAGAAAGTGGCAAAAAACTCTTTAAAAGGACAAGGCGCTCGAACAAAAGACGGAGCACAAAAGAAAAAGTAAACCGACTTTTAATGGAAAATCATAATGTCATTAATATTTCGGGGGTCATTATTCCAGACGGTGAAATAGCTCTGTTGAATAAGGGTCTTAATTTTGCTCTGATGAATGATTTTAACTTGTTTAACACGGTTATTGACTTACAGAAATATGTCCGAAAACTGTCATTCAAAAAATGTTTTGCATCCAAAGATGTCTCTCTCCCTGAACCTCCTCCATTGGATGGCAGGAGTCCCTTAGACCCCTCTCAGACAATTGACGAGATTCGGGATGATAGATTATCTTTCAAAGAATAAGGAGTGCTTCAGGACATGCTAGATTTAGACATGGAAGATAGGATGTCAGACTCCCTAGATAGTGAGGAGCAGTTCTCATTTCTGAGCGGTACTAAACACACAGATTTTAGGAGTAAATCCATTTTTTGTCCATCCTTCTCCAAAGGTCCTCATTTACAAACCTTTGAGAGACTAGTGGTGAAGGATTTACAGATTTTGGCCAAAGGCTATACCTTTACTGCTCCCTCATTTGACAATCTGACCAAAGAAGAAAGATCCAACCTGAGTTCATTAAAAAAGAGGTCTGACATTATTATCAAGAATGCGGATAAAGGGGGAGCAGTGGTGATTATGCATACGGAAGCTTATCGAACAGAAGCCCTGAGACAGCTCTCCAACACACAGGCATACGGTAAGCTTGATAGGGACCCCACACAGTCCTATCTGGCGTAGATTCGAGATCTGTTTGATCTGGGCAGGGAGTTGGGGGTACTTAACAGTCGGGAATCAACCTATCTGTACAATCCGTTTCCCATCGTGCCTATTTTTCACCATCTCCCAAAGATCCACAAAACTCTAGTCTGCCCTCCTGGCAGGCCAATTATATCTAGTATTGGATCTTTGGGAGATGGTCTATCTAGGTACGTTGATTATTTTTTACAGACTTTGGTCAAAACATTACCTGCTTATCTGAGAGACTCGGCGGATTTTCTTCAAGATATTCAAAGAATCAAATGGTTAAATGGTTACATGTGGGTTACGCTCGATGTAACCTCCTTATATACTATAATTGATCACACCCTGGGCACAAGAGCAATTAGTCACTTTCTCAATCACTCAAATTTAAATCCGGCACAATGCACGTTTCTATTGGATTCAGTTATGTTTTTGTTACAGCACAATTACTTTATGTTTGACACCCAATTTTATTTACAGTCACAAGGGACAGCTATGGGCACGTCATTTGCACCTTCATATGCAAACATATTCATGGGATTCTGGGAAACCACTCACATCTTTGGTGACACCAACCCCTTTAGAGAACACATTATATTTTTTATCGTCGTTTCATTGATGACTTATTATTTATCTGGAACGGGGACACTGACACACTACACGGTTTCTTTGAATATCTTGAAGCGAACACGTACAATTTGAAGTTCACACACTCATACCATGACACACAGATTGATTACCTAGACCTACATTTGTACATAGATGTTGGTCAACAAATACAGACCAACATCTACAGAAAAATAAATTCCAAAAACTCTCTGCTCAGATCAAACAGCGCCCATCCTAGATTACTCATCAAGGGCATACCAAAAGGACAATTCCTGAGGTTAAGGAGGTTATGCTCCACACAAGAGTCCTATATGGAACAAGCAGAAGAACTTAAGAACAGGTTTAGGGATCGTGGTTATGGAGAGAGGGACCTGGAAATTGCATTTAACCATGCCTTAAAAATGGATCGGGAACATCTGCTTAGAAAGAGGAACGCCCAAAAAACACTGTTCATAACTACATTCTCTAAACAAGCGGAGCAGATTAGATTCATCCTAAAAAAGCATTGGGGAATTTTAAAATTAGACACAGACTTAGATCAGTACACTATGTCTAACCCGAGAATAGTCTTCAGAAAGGCGAAGACCATTGGTAACTATGTTTCCCCTAGCATGTATGGATCTAAGAAGACTAGCATCAAACAATTACCAAAGGGATTCTTCAAATGCGGACAATGCAATCACTGCAGATATGCTGAACCAATTAAATCTCTCAAAGATATCCACACTGGTCATATATACCGTATTGAGTCATTTATGACGTGTAACACAAATTTCGTCATTTATCTGTTAAAATGTGCATTTAGGAGTGGCTACATAGGCAGGACCATTGGAGCACTAAAAATCAGAATTACTGAGCATATTCGCAGTATTAGGAACTGTGATGATCGATTTCCTGTAGCGCGCCATTTTAATACATGTCCCTTAGGATCTATAAAAACATTCACGTATAGCGCAATTGAAAACATCCCTATACACCCTAGGGGAGGGCACAGGGAGGCATCATTGAATTGTAGGGAGATGTTCTGGATTTATGCCCTTGGGACCTTGGCACCCAAGGGCATGAACCAGGACTGGGAGCTCAAACACTTCCTCAAATAAATGTACAATTACTTATTCCAGTTCTCTAGACTTAATGGTTATTAGCATATTCTTGCTCTGTATGCCTACTAAATTTAACATCTGTGTCCATATGGACATACAAGCCTAACTTATGTGTTACATAAAAAATCTTTGCATACACCACTGTTTAGACTGGACCTCAGCATCCATCGTGATTTTGATACACTCTAAATAATTAGTTTGCGTGTGACACCTGTTTTTATCCTCTCATTTGATAAATATTTTCAAGTAAGGATATAAGATACATGGGGGCAATACAAGTTTCCCCATATGATGCACTGTGTTACATTATAGTAGGGGCATACATATGTCTCTGTAAAATAAAGTTACCAACATATATATAAATATAAAAATTGAATAATGCAATTCACAAATATCTTTATTTTATAGTCACTTGAAACAAGATACAGTCTTATATTGTTCTCTGATTTCATATATTGCCTCCATTTCAGTTTTAGATTTGCTATTCAATTGTCCATTGTTTTTAATATTTGATGTCAATGTTGTTATTTGTCTAGCTTAGTATCCATTGCTATGCTAATTATTGTATTTTTTCTTCCTCCTTAACAGTCTTATTGTTTGTTTTCCTTCCCCCCCCCTCCACCTCCCCCCCGCCCCGTTCCTCTTCGTTCCTACCCGCCCACCCGCTCATCCGTTTTTATATTCTATTATGCACTTCAATGGGAGGCTTTTTGTTGTTGTTAGGAATCAGGAAGTGTAACTATGCAATGTTGCCATGTGTACCAGCGGAGGGGTCTGCGTGCTGGTGAGAGAAGCGTGTCACTACCCTCCCCTTGCAATACTCCCATTGCATGGAGCCATCCCATTGGCTGTTGGTCTTGTCTAATGAGGTTACATCTCGGTGATTTTCGTGCCAAAATCACGCAGCGCGATGATGCGGGTGGGCGGGCAGTGTCCTATAAGACTGTAATGGGGGAGTAACGCGAATCAGCTCTTTGATAAAGGACGTTTTTTGTCCGAAACGCGTCAGAGTGTGTGTCCCCGTTATCATGCAATATCAATAAAGTAATATTTTTTAACCCACACCTTGCTGGTCCCCTCCTCCTGTTTTGGCTGTGCACTGCTGCAATCCTAGGATTTCCTTTCTACAGTTTCCCAATAACCCATAAAGAGGTTAGCATAAGATGGCGTGCCCATGGCAGTGCCCTGTGTCTGTAAATAATATTGTGTATCAAATAGAAAGTAATTATGTTGTAATAAAAACATAACACTATCAAGAATAAATGTGCTCTGTGCTAAGTGAAGATTAGAGTGATTTAAAAAGTGACTATTAGCTTTAATACCCTGTGTGTGATCAATTATAGTGTATAGGGAGGTCACGTCTAAGGTGACCCACATAAAAGTATTAGACCATGTAATGTTTTGAATATCTGAAAGTAAATCCAATGAATCCCTCAAGTATGAGGGAAGTGTTTTCACTAATGTTTGTAAAAAATGATCCACGTAGCTAGATAAACCATCTCCCAAAGATCCAATGCTCAATGTGATAGGAAGACCAGAGACTTATGGATCTTTGGGAGATGGTGAAAAATAGGCACGGTGGGAAATGGATTATAAATGTAATTAGACTCCTGGTTAGTTAGAACTCCCAATTCCTTGCCCAGGTCGATCAGATCCCGAATCTCTTCTAAATATAGTTGTGTGGGATCCTTATCTAGCTTACAATAAGCTTGTGTGCTATTCAATTGTCTGAGGGCTTCTGTGCGATGGGCATCAATGTGCATCACTACCACAGCCCCTCCCTTATCCGCACTTTTAATTATTATGTCCTGTCGTTTTTTAAAGGAATGAATATGGGACCACTCGTCCCTAGATACATTATCAAAAACTGAATTATAGAAACTGAAACCCCTTGCCAAAATTTGCAAATCTTTTTCCACAGACGACAGAGAAGCCTCTTTGTCTTCTCTGTCGTCTGTTGTATACATATGCCATGCTCAATAGCACTCCATTGTGACACATATACATATATATATTGTGGGGGCTCAGGGGTTCCCAAAAAGAGCTTGCTGGGGTTCTGTGTTTTGTAAATCTTTTTCCACCAATTTTTCAAATGTCTCTAAATTAGGACCCTTGGTAAAAGATGGGCAAAAAATAGATGTATTTTTAAAGGTACTGTAGTGTGTTTACTATTCCTTAGAAATGATGATTGTTCCTCAGCATCCAAACTAAACTCATCAGTGGATTCTTGATCCCAAGCTAAATCATTCATATCTTGGAGAGCACTGTATTCTCTAAAGGACATTCTATCATCTTGTGTCAAATCTATCGGAGAGGATGGATCAATGGGATCCATGCCATCCGGCAGAGAGTGCCCCAGATTAGTGACATCCCTAGACAAAAAATAGTTTTTTTAAAGATAATTTCCTGACGTATTTTTGAAGGTCAATGACCGTGTTGAACAAATCAAAATCATCCCTAAGTGCAAAGTTTAAACCTTAACCTTAACAATATTTAGTATAATCATTTGATATGTAATAATCTGATTCATTATATTTATACAGGACTATCCCCCAGTTTGGAAGTTCACTTTCTCTGCAATGAATTTCCCTTATTATATCTACTACCATTGTAGAATATTCGCTATGTATAATATTTGCTATTTCTAATAATCCCTATGTTTATTTTCCTTTGTTATGTTTTGTATTTTTTTCAGTTTTTGACACATGTACTGTATCACTAGGGACACTCCTGCGTTGTTGTCGGCAGTCCCCCGCACACACAGTTACGCCTTGAGTCATGCGGGCAGTTCATTGGCTGATGGTATGGGCCAATGATGTCTGTCCGTTGTGCTTTCCAGCCTTTTCCACCGCGCATGACGTTCTGTTAGGGGCGGGGAGACGTCTTTAACAGCAGGAGCGTTCACACACGCAAATTCACTCTTTGACAAAGGCCCCTGTTGCTGAAATGCGTCATAGTTTACCTCCCCCACGATTGCACCATGGAATAAAGATTATTTTAACCCATCTTGTTGGTGTGTGGCCCCACTGTTCCTCAGCTGTGCTCCGCTTCCCTTCGCTGGATCATCTCTGCTTATACTGTTTGGCGTGATGCTTGCACACGGATGCATTACCTATATGTGAGTACCATTCTCCCCTTTATTTGGATTGGGAACGTATGACTTTTTATTGAGTGCGACTCCAGGGCCTCTGTCCTATTGACATACCATCACAGGATAATCACATTACTTGATAGTGTTTGGATGTTACCATATGGACAGTTCATGCTTATGCTATGCCTTAGGAGAGCTATATATGCACCAGGTCTATGAGACTCACGAGGCTTCACTATTATTCATCTGTTACGGGACTATACATATTGTTAATATACATATCACAGTAGATCCTCCATTCTATTATAGCAGGCATTTTGGTATATAAGATGTGTCTCAAATACATCATCAGGAACCAAAAGTATTTGTCAATGACCATTGTTTCTCTGCAAAGAATTGCTTGTGGCTGCTATGTAAATGAATGTAAACACATTCTTTTGTTATCTTTTATGATAGGCAGGAAACTGCCCTTAAGGCCAAGGATGAAAGAAATGTAACCCAGTAACTACAAGTAACTGCTATCTAATCAAATGCCATGTATTGTTTGAAGTCCTGTGTTAAAAGGACATATTCATTTCAAGACTATGCCCTGACTTAACTATATTAGGTGGATGCGTTCTGTAATAAAGCAGAGAAGTGACTAAGAAAGATCTTGCATGTGTCTCAGTACTTGCTTCTCTCCAGATGTCTGAGTTTACTGAAACAGCACACTAGATATCATAGGGTGTCCTCCTGGGAGGCTCTTGGACCAAGGGAGAGGGTCGCAACCGTATGGCAGAAAGCGAGAAATTTACATCTGGTGTCAGAAAGTGGGAATTCAGTGCCATCGGGTAAGTACGTGATATTAATTGTACATATAAACTCCCGGTGTCCCTGAATCCAAAACTACCCAATTTAGTCATACCTCCTGGTCAAGAATTACAGTCTTATATGAGTTTGATGTCTCATATAGTGAGTTCGGGTTACAGTCCCGACTGAAATAAAATAGAGGCTTATATGAGTTTGAAGTCTCATATAGTGAGTCCGGGTTAAAGTCCCCGACTGAAATAATAAGTTTAATAAAATATATATATATATATATATATATATAGCTAGTGTGTCTGAGGAAACTATATTTGTGTGTTTTAGAGTGCATAAGGCTTTTTATGAATTGCAATTGAATAATGCTGTGCCGCTTATTAGAAAGTGTTAAGATAAGAAATTGTTAAGATAGGGGGTCTACTTCTAGTAGAAATGACAAAGGGGATAAAAGTCATAAAACCAAAGTTAAAAAGGGTGCTCCTGAGCACCCTAGACCCCCCCCCCCCTGTTGAAATGCCTCTTACGCAGAGATGGGGGGGGGGGAGGAGATGGATTCTAGGCAGAATTAGCTTAGGAAAATAAAGTATTTTTCTCTTGACAATCTGTCCCCCTCAGTTAGGCAAAAAGTTATGTTGAAGAAAAGGAGGATGTCGGGGAAATAAGATAAACTCCAAATTATATTAATTACAAGGAAAATTTGGGACTACATTTTTTTAAAGTCAACTGTCTCTATTGCAGTAGCCTGCATTTATAAGCAGCACTAAGCTAGCCCCCACCTTTTTTCTTTTCTTTTTCAGTGATTGTTACACAGGAAAGGTATAGGAATGTTGATTCAAGGTTTAGTGACAGGAGACTGAGAATGGTAGAAAGTGTCAGAAAGTCAAAGAGATAGACAGAAAATATAATTTTTCCAATTTAATTTTAAGACATTCAACCCAAATTATTTGCGCCAGATTGACAGATTATAATTGTATATTGATTTGCATTAATAATATTTTCCTGTCTGGATTGAAAAGTGTAAATATGTAATTCTTTTATGCCCATCCGCCACTCGGAAGCTCTCCCGGGAGATTGTGTATTCAATGTGTGGGCAGAGAACAATGCAGGCCTGGAGTCGAACAGTTTGAATAAGAGACACATGCAAGCTCTGTATCAAATCACTGGACTGTTTTATTACAGATAAAGAGTTTTATAGACAAAAATAGTCCTAGAGGTATTTTGCTGAAACATCTTAGAGGTATTTGCTGACGTCCACTACCTAATTTATTGCTACATAGATTAAATGTTGCTTACATTTGTGCCTTTCACTTATTTCAGAGGGAGTGAGGGAAGCAGAGAAAAAGGGAGTTGTGGGAGAGTGAGGGAGAAAGGCTTTGTTTATAAAAAGCTAACAAGCTAACAATCTTCTCTTATCTTCGAGGCTGAAAGTCCTAGGAGACTTGCCAGAGCACAAAATCACATTTTAAAGCAGTACACATTTTAAAAGTAAAAACTGGGGCAAGGGGAGACAAAATGGTTACTAATATATATATATATATTGGAACAAAGGGAAAAAAATGGTTACTGAAATATATATTAACAGTTCCCTCCTTTTGTCATGAAATGACAATTTATTTATTAGAAATTACTAGTTACACTGCTCCTCTATAATTAGCGCATTGCAGCTACTCTCATTCTTCACAATTTCCATTTCTGAGAATAAATGGGTGTTGGTGGAGGTTAATATCTCCTGGAAGAGCTCTTTGATAAAGTGCAATCCCTCACATGAAACATGTCAGAGTGGATGTTTTTTGCTGTTTGATGTGCCAATAATGTATAGTTTGCTGATCCAGAGGAGTCCCGGTCTGTTTCACTGACGTAGGCAGCTGCATAGCCTTCTTCTCTCCATTTGTTCTTAGATAAAACAAGGACTGAACTAAAAAGAGTCCAACTTGTAGAGGTGGAGAGGGCACTGAGATGGACAAATTGGCACTATTACGATAAAGGAAAAAAATCAGACCGGTTATTGGCCAATAAGTTAAGAGGTCTAAGGGTTAAATCCCAAATTTCAGCAATTCTGACCAAATCTGGCTTAAAAGCATTCAAAGACAAAGAAATTACCCAAGAATTTTCAGATTACTACACTAAACTATATAACCTAAACACCCCCAAAATGCTCAGTACGGATTGGCGGCTATCAATAAATATTTGGAAGAGTGCAGGTTACCTGCCCTTCCAAAGGAAATCGTCCTTAAACTTAATGAGAAAATAACGCCCAAAGAACTATTTGAAGTAATAAAACAACTAAAGACAAATAAGACCCCAGGGCCGGATGGCTTTTCAAACCAATATTACAAAAACTTCAAGGCAGTGCTGGCTCCGTATCTGATAGAGGTTTTCAATTCCTTTATGTGGGGGGAAGGATGTCCCTCTTTCCATGTCCACAGCTAACCTGGCAATCATTCACATCACATCACTGCGAAATGTTCAAAGAACTAGATTGGTCATCACTAGAGTCTAGGCGCAAAGTTCACCTTTCCTGTCTTGCCTTTAAATTCTTTATGGGCAAGCTACCCAGCTATCTGAACAAGCTCCTCACCCCTACCACATGCAGCACTTATCACCTGAGATCAGACTCCAAAAGACTGTTCATGGTCCCAAGGCTCAACAAAGTATCCGGCTGTTCCTCCTTCTCTTACCGTGCACCCGAAAACTGGAACAACCTACCAGAGACTCTCACATCCACCACCAGTTTAAGTTCTTTCAAATCTAAGGCTGTCTCACATTTTCATTTGGTCTGTAACTGTTTCATTCGCCCATAATATATATTTTCTTTAACTGTGCATGCAATGTCTTGTATATAATGTATACCCTGTTCATTTATGTAACTGTATTTGTACCATGTATTATTTGTCTTAACTCTGTGCCCAGGACATACTTGAAAACGAGAGGTAACTCTCAATGTATTACTTCCTGGTAAAATATTTTATAAATAAAGAAATAAATAAATAAATAATTCACAAAGAAGGACGAGACCCGCTGCAATGTGGCAGCTATAGGCCAATATCTCTCCTAAATTCGGACCTAAAAATTTATAGTAAAATTCTCGCAAACAGGCTTAATACAATATTACTGAGCTTGATCCATAAAGACCAGGTCGGATTCGTTTCGGGCAGACAAGCTTCGGACAATACTCGTAAAATAATAAATATTGTCGATCACGTGCATCTGGTGGAAGCAAAAGCATTTCGACTGAGCCTGGATGCCGAAAAAGCATTCGATAGAAGTAGATGGGATTTTCTAGACCAAACCATGATTAAATTTGGCTTCAGAGGCCCCTTCCTGGAAGGGGTGAGAGCCCTCTATAAAAATCCAATGGCTTTTGAAAACTATCAGGCGGAGACTCAGTTCCCATAAAAATCAAGAACGGGACACAACAGGGCTGACCTTTGTCCTCACTCCTCTTTGCACTCTTAATTGAACCCCTGGCGGCAACAATTGAGAAAATCTGGATATAAAAGGGGTCGTCATCGCGTACATAGAACACAAGATATCACTGTTCGCAGACGATATAATCCTTTCATTGTTCTCCCCCATGACAACCCTACCTAACCTCCAATCTCAATTAGAAAAATTTGGCTGGATCTCGGGGTATAAAATTAACAGCGACAAATCAGAAGCCCTGAACCTATCCCTTACTACCAAAGAAGTAAAACTTTTACAAACCAATTTTAACTATAAGTGGAGTTTCACGAACATAATATACTTGGGGGTCAAAATAGCCAATTCATACTAGGCACTCTTCAATTGTAATTTCCACCCCCCTATTCACTGATATCAAAAAAGACCCCCAGAGTTGGAACAAGTACCAAATTTCGTGGCTCAGCAGGGTGTCGTCGATTAAGATGAACATCCTTCCCAGACTGCGTTATTTCTTCCAGACTCTCCCAGTCTGTATTCCGCTGGCAGACCTCAAAAATATCCAAAATAGCATCTTCCAATTCATTTGGAAAGACAAAAGGCCGCGTGTAGCTCGAAAGGCGATGTTAGCCCCAAAGAGTGCGGAGACCTAGGTGTGCCGGATATAATTAAATATTACCAAGCAGCCCCCCTGAAACAAGCTGTGGTCTGGAATAGTGACCCAGCATCTTGCTGCTGGTTTGGAATTAAGACCTCCTACGTCTCTCCCCTATCCCTCGGGGCGATACTGTGGTCTGGAGGAGGTGGGGAGATAATATCGGACAGGACAGGCTGGGTGCCATGAGATGCACGTGGAAGATATGGGCAAAACTAAAAACAAATATGGTCTGACATCCTCCTCCACAATTCTCACTCCCATCTTTGGAAACCCGGAATTTACCCCGGGATGTGACCCCAATCATTTCAAGAAATTCCAACGTGTCCGGTATAAAAACAGCATCAGACCTATTGAAACAAGGGGTTTCTGATCCCACTTCTCGAACTACAGAAAATACATCAATCGGTAAAACTCCTTCTGTATGGGTTTTTCCAGATCAGACACTTCCTCCAAACGATATCCCAAAAGTCTAAATTTACAGGCCTTACGTCCTAGGAAAGGATGTGTGCGGTGGGGACATACAGGAAGGGTCAGAGATATATTTTGAGTTAGCACGGTCAATGATAACCGCCAATCACAATTATATGATGAAATGTGTGCAAAAATTGTCCCTGACGAAGCTCCATAGTAGGAGGGAAACGCGCGTTGGACGCGTGATTATGTCATCAGTCCCCGTTATGGGGCTGTTTTTAACATAGTGTTTATTCCAGCAATCCACTAGTGCAGACATCTATCTAAAACAGTGTAGCAGTTTGAATATGGCATTATTTTTGCAGGGTTGCTAATGAGTATCTCCCTGTAGGCAGTGAATAATCCCTGCTGCTACGTTTGCTAATGTATTCTCTGCACGAGTGGTTGTAGTGCTGAGCTCCTTTGGGCTCACCTTGGCTGGCTGCATCCCCTTGAGTCTCTAGGACTCCAGTAAAATTACTGACTGGAGTACTGTATCTATATACACATTTCTGTGAGCTACTGTTGGGTGCATGCATTCACACTATTTAATTCATTTTTAAAGTTCATTATACCTTCCTTTTCGGTAATATATGTTTTAAGTATTATGCATTAAAAGTTATATTTTACTCCCAGGAGTGTGCATATAAGTGAATTTCTTCAGGGATACAAACACATTGTATCCCCCCTTTTTTCCTGATTCACTCCCATTCACGGTTGCACCTACCTGTATTGATAATTATCGATTAACAGACATTATTAAATTCAATATTTCAATTAGTGTGATTTAGTTGATCATTCCCTAACCCACGTACTTTTCAGAGTGGAGACCTGGTGCATTTATTGTGGACATGCCCTGGAGTTCAGATATTCTGGAGCATTATCCGATCATTAATTGAGGAAATAACCGGAGACGAGGTCCGCCTGGACCCACTGGTGTTTCTCCTTTCAAAACCGTTGGATTCAGTCCCGGCCACCCTCAAAAAAACTAGTCTCACTAGTGCTCATGGCAACCCGGTCCTTGCTTACAGCCAATTGGAAGAAAATCAAACCCCCGACTTAACAGATGGTGCTTCGAAGAACGAATGAGGTCAAGCTGATGGAATATTTAACAGCTCTTTTGAACCAGAAAATGGACCAGTTTAACAGGGTCTGGGACCTATGGCCCTACAATTAATTAATTTTGTCTAAGCTACATTCTCCATGTACGGCCCTCAGACGGGGTGGGGGGGATGCTGTCCCCCTCTCCCCCCGATACCTCACCTTCCCCCTCCCCCCTCATCCCCTCCTACCCGTCATCCTCCCCTCCCCTCTTATATCTCGTCGCAGCTCACTTGCTAGATTCTAAATTATTTTTTACTTATGCGCATTCTGTATCGGGTGTAAAAGACTATTGAATAAGTTGCCGAACTAATGTTGTATTCCTCTTGGAAAACCAATAAAATGTTTGAAACAAAAAAAAGAAAAAGACTGAACAAGTATGGTTTGTTTGGAAGGGTTGCTACGAGAAAGCCTCTCCTCTCTAAAAAGAACATGGCAGCATGGCTTAGGTTTGCAAAGTTGCATCTGAACAAACCACAAGACATTTGGAACAATGTCCTTTGGACAGACGAGACCAAAGAGGAGATGTTTGACCATAATGCACAGCGCCACGTTTGGCGAAAACCAAATACAGCATATCAGTACAAACACCTCATACCAACTGTCAAGTACGGTGGTGGAGGGATGATGATTTGGGCTTGTTTTTGGAGCCACAGGACCTGGGAACCTTGCAGTTATTGAGTCGATAATATAGCAAAGATAGGAAGCGCTCTAACAAAAAATAAGAAGTCCAAACTTTTTAGAATTGATCTGATGTGGTGCAGCTTGAACAGTTGAATTGTTCCCAATTCCAGCAACAGCAAAAATGTTCAAAGTGTTCAGTGCTCCTCGTAGTAGAGAAAGATATGAGAAAAAGAAGGAAAGAGAAAACAATATAGTGAAGTACGTTCACAATAATTCAGGCACGTAAGGATGGTAAGATATGCACTTACATTCAAGTGCCTATACCAGGCATGTAAAGGTATCTTTTGAGGTATTGTTTCCTCCGTGTAGTAATAAAATATTTCAAGAGGGACTTATTTTAAAAGTTCCAACTTTATATATCAGGAGTAGGTTAACATAACAATGTAAAAATACAAGGGGACAGACCAGTTTGTGTGTGCTGCTCCGGTTTCCGCGACCTCCACCGCCGATCCATCCAGCATTCTACGTCACTTCCGGTTTGGTGTTGCACTGTAACTGGTCCTCCCGGCAACCCTACGCATTTCAAAGGTGGTCCTTCTTCGTCAGGGGTAAGTGTGGTACATCCTGGTATTCCACTCTTTTATACCCCTTTCCCAAAATGTTATATGAAATACTTTAATTATAACTTAAATGCGCGAAAAGGAGGTCATAAAAGAAAGCATATAAAACTGTTTAAATTAATAAAATAATAACATCACATTACATTAGTCTATTTTGATCTGGTTTTACTGATTGGCCGGCGAAGCACAAAAAATGAAGGGTCAATACAAAATAATCCAGAGTAGGGGATACCGAGCAGAGCACCCCACCTGACGCCCACTGGGAGGCAGACTCTGAAACCGTCCCAGTGGACTCGGCGTACGTGTACTCTGCCCGTATACAGGAGTGCACCAGTGCCCGGAACATGGCCACGATGTTTGTTTGGACCTCCCTCTCCAAACACTGCTTCCTGGTCTAATAAATGGCTAGCTTAGCCAATGTCAGGAGCAGGTTGACAAGGAGATCCCTAGGCTTATTGTCCCGGGACACTGGGCACCCAAAAATAAGAAGGTGAGGGGAAAAGTGCAGCCAGAACTGCAGAAGAAGGCCCCTCAAGGTGGATAAGTGGGTCTGCAGTCTGGCGCAGCTAAAATAAATATGGTACACAGACTCCCGCTCGCCACAGAAGGGGCAGGTGGCGGGGGAGTCTGTGAAGTGGGCCAAGAACTCTCCCATGCTCAGTGCACTGTGGAGGACTCTCCAACTCAAATCCCCGAATAGAGTTCCCTCCACCGGGGCCTCTCGCCCTTGTTTGCAGGAAGTACCCGCCTCCAGATGGTATCAGGGCACGTGACAAGGACGAGGTAGTGCACTGTGTGGAGTACGAGAGAGTACAGGCCTTTCCTCAGCATGCCACGGAAACATGCCGGGGACATGTCCCCCAACATGCTGAGGTTGGGGGAGAGAGGAGCTTGAGTGGGTTGCCGTGGCTTTGGTTCCACGCAAAGATCCAGAGAGCTGGGGGTGATAGGTGGGCAGGGCTCTCCGGTCTGCAATACCCCCTCGATGAAGGTGCATGAGTCGGGGTGGATGGCATCTTTAATCTCCTGGATCCGACGATGAGGGACGCAGGCAGTAGGCAGACCCATACGGTGCGCGAGCACCTTTTCCCCTACCAAGTCTCATCGTCTCATCGTCCATAGTCCAGGAGATCCCCGACTCTGGTCACCCGCACCAGGATTAGTTGGCGGCGGATATAGGGTGAATCCAACATCCGAGCCCTCACTGCTGGATTAAACAGCAGGGGCTCGGCGAGGAAACCAACCCCCGCTGCCGCCTGTCCTTTCCTGGTCACGGAGACCTGGCTCCAGGCCCTTAGTAAGTCCTGGTAGTATGCCTTCAGCACCGAGAAGTCTCTACCTAACCCCTCAGGCTTGATGATAAACAGTTGCCGGTCATACCCCATATTGCGCAGCTGGCGAAAGAAACTGGTCAACTTAACGTGACTTGTAAACGGCGCTAAACACACCCAATCTGTGAATAGCAGTGCATATACTTTAAAATAAGTGAAAAGGTGATCTCTAATAAATTTCTCAACCTTCCAGGAATATGTACGAATTCCTTTCAGAGATAGCTTGTCCAGGGTAGGAAGGGAGCGACGATATCAGGGATACACCAAAAAATAAAGAACATATAGTGCAATAAATCAAAACAATCTGGATAGCAAGAAAACTTGGCTCTGTAGCAATGCCTACTTACAGCAGGTCAGAGTTAAAACAGCATTTGTCTACACAACCGGTAGAAATGGGTCAGGATCTTCCGAATCAGCACTGGTTTTCAGCAGGGAATGTGGTCAAATCAGCTCTCAGACAGGAGATGTTGTAAGGTGAATATCATGCAAAACAAGGGCAGACCATGGTACAGATCGAAATAGAATTTATAGTTGAAAAGCAACAAAAAACATAAGAATTGTACTCACAATAAGTACATTAGACACGTACACGTAATGTTTTACTTGAGGCAAAGGAGTGCCGGACCCGTGTGGTACAGCTATCAGCTACTCTTCTCCGTTACTCGCATCAGACAGGATGGAAGATGGCGTCTGACGTCACATCCGGTGTGGGAGTGACGACGTCCGGTCGAGGAGCTCTGGAGACGGGCAGTGAGGGAACACGGCAACTCGGGAGCCTTCAGTTCAAAGGCAGCTGCAACTGTGACTGGCTCTACGCGTTTCGCTGTCAATGACAGCTTCCTCAGGAGAACGAATAATACCCCTAATGGGTTCTTAACAGTATATATAGGGTATGCACTTAATTAATTCAATCAATCAATTTAATAAACACACCGGTTCTCCGTAATTAGACGGTACATAACTCAGTGGTCAAAAAGCAACGCAACATTATAATTATTTATTCAATACATTAATTAAAAATCCAATATTAAAAGAAACTGGTCGCCAGCTGGCACCACTGCGGAGACGGATCTGCGAATAGGTATCTCTGCAGGAATTGGAGGCGGAAAGTGTGTATCTGGGAGTGGACACACACCACTCCCTGTCCATCCTCTTCCAGAGGGAGGCACGCAACACCCGCAGAAACCCAATGCTTCCCCATCCAGAGAAAGTCCAGCAACTTCCTCTGGATCTTGCTGACAAAATCAGGGGTTGGACCCATGGCTATCAGCCGGTGCCACAGCTGACTGGCCACCAGCTGGTTGATCACCAGAGTCCTTCCCCTGAGGGAAAGCATTTTCGACAGATACGCCCACGACCCCAGACGTGCGATGACTCCTTCTTCAAGATCACTGAAGTTTTCTGCGACCGGGTTCTCCGTAGCAGACAGGTAGACTCCCAGATACTTGAGAGTATCGCTCCCCCACGAGACATTATGAAACGTGGGAGGCAAGGAGTCTACCTGTAAGGGACCCACCAAAATGCCGGAGCACTTGGACCAGTTGATCCGAGCTGAAGAGGCCGCGGTGTAGACCTCTTGGCACGCTTGTGCCCACTCCAGATCAACTAGGTCCTGGGCCATGAGGAGCACATCATCGGCATAGGCCGACAGGACTACCCGCATGTCGGGCTCCCACAGCACCAGCCCGGTGAGCCTCCTCCTCAGTAGGCAGAGGAAGGGCTCAATGGCCAGCATGTACAGTTGCCCGGATAGGGGGCATCCTTGACGTACTCCCCGACCAAACACCAAAGGTGTCGTCAGGGACCAATTAATCTTCACCAGACACTCTGCAGAGGTGTACAACATCTGGAGAAGGCCCACAAATTGTGGGCCAAAGCCAAACACCTGCAGGGTCTGTATGAGGTATCGGTGATCCACCCTGTCAAACACATTCTCCTGATCTAGGGACAGGAAGGCGAGTGACAAACCAGTCCTCTGCGCGTGGTGCAGCAGGTCCCGGACCAGAAAATTGTTGTCGTGAATTCTACGGCCCGGGATAGTATAGGACTGGTCGGGGTGAACCACCTCTGCCAGCACGGACTTGAGCCTCAGCAACAGTGCTTTGGCTACGATCTTATAGTCCGTGCTGAGCAGTGAGACCGGTCGCCAGTTAGAGATCTGGCGGAGATCCCCCTTCTTTGGCAGCAGAGACAGTACTGCCCGCCGACACGAAAGGTGCATCTCACCGGTCTCCAGGGCTTAGGCCAGGACCTTGATGAAATCAGGTCCAAGCATTCCCCAGAAAAACTGGAAGAACTCCACAGTCAGCCCGTCTAGTCCCGGCGCTTTTCCGTGGGACATGAGACTGAGGGCTTCAGAGAGCTCGGCCAGAGTCAATGGTAACTCAAGCCGCTCCCTTCTACCCTCGCTGACTGTGGGAAGTCCCTCCCATAAGACCCTGCATGCGTTTGGCTGGATGGACTCCAGAGAGAATAGGTCTACGTAGAACCTCCGGGCTCTGTCCCGGATGTTCTCCGGGTCCATCAGAGGGGTACCGTCCTCTGCCAGCAAGCAGGTGACATGTTTACGTTCCCCCTCTTTTTCTCCAGCGCGTAGAAGAGGCGCGACCTGCGACCCATCTCCCAAATGAAGTGGATGCGGGATCGCACGTTCGCCCCCTGAGCTCTCCGATCTTCCAAGTCTCGGAGAGCGCACTTCCTCTCCACGTACGCACTCTGCAGGTATTGGTCCCCTGTCACAGACAGCCGCTCCTCGAGATCGAGCACCTCCCCCTAATTCCCTCATCCTCAGCATCACACTGTCTGCTAATACCTTTGGCATGCTCCTGACAAACAAGGCGCAGACGAACCTTGCCGACGCCCCACCACTGCTCTAACGTGGCAAAATCCGACCTGCAACCTCTCCAGGCCGTCCAAAATTCCCGGACCGACGTCGCGAACGCCTAGTCCTCCAACAACGTATTGTTGAAGTGCCAATAGGTGGCCGAGGGCATTGATGGTAGTAGCGCCACCGTCACGGACGCACAATTGTGGTCCAAACACGGCACCAGCCTAATTGCACTGGACTGGGCTCGCAACAGGCTGTGGTTGGATATATACATCCTGTCGATCTGGGACCAGGACATCTGTTCACCCATATACAGCCTAACATGGGTGAACTCAGTGGAAGTCCCCAGGATGTTGTTCTCACCAGATGTCTACCAAGGAGTTGCGGGCGATGATCTCCCGCAGGGTCGACGCAGAGTACGGGTGAGCCTCAAGGGTGCAGTTGAAATCACCCCCGAGCAAAACATATTCGTCCGCATCGACTTTCTCCAGGTATCTCGACAGTCTGACGAAGAACTGCATTCTCAAGGGTCCGGTGGCAGGAGCATACACGTTCAAGAAATTGAACGTGTAGTCCTCGTGCCAGACCCTGAGATGCAATAGGCGGCCTGGAACAACAGCTTTGGCAAGTAGCAGCTCTGGTTGAAAGGACTATGAGAACCGGGTCACCACCGCACTAGATGACGAAGTGAGGTGGCTGAAGAAGACCCTGCCTCATCACACCAGATGCCAGCTGGCTTCAGCCTCTGGAGTGGTATGGGTTTCTTGCAGGAAACTCACAGAATACCCTCCCTTCTGTAAAAAGGAGAGTACCTGGAACCTGCAAAACCCGTCCCTATAGCCATTTACGTTAAGCGTACCGATGCTCAAAGCCATTGGTCGTCAGGAGTTTTCCTTGTGCTTCCCACAGGTGCTCAGGGGGCTGAATCCTGAGTAGCCATGTGGGCTCGCAACAAGTGGAAAAACTTCCGGGTGCAAATATGGTCAAGGAACCCGGAGTTTTTGGCCCTGTGGTTGGCCCTCTGAGAGAGTGTGGAGAATGAGTGAGGCATCCTTCCACATCTCGAGGGCCAACTGCACCTTCATATTTCTCTGCCCGTAGAGGGTATTTTCCAGGAACTCAGCTAGTTCCTGGGCAGGGATAACGGGGGTCAAGGAGTCCACCGACTCCACGGGGCCAGAGGAATCCTTCTCACTGAGCCCCAACTCCCCGGGCTCCTCTTGGCTGATGATCTCAAAACCCCCACCCTTCCCTGCGGGGGTTAATTTTCTCAGCCTTAGAATGGGTCCCCCCTTTGGTGTTTTCACAGAGGGGTCCATTGTACCCTCTAAGTTTGACCCTGGGGTGGAAAGTTCAGAGGCAGCTGGTGGTGGTTGGGTGGAGGCAGTGGTCCCCCGAGTGACCTTAGGGGCCACAGAGGTACGCAGTGCCTTGAGCGTCTCTTCCACCACCATCGGGGCAGATGAGATATTGCAGGGGCCTGCAGTAATCGTGAGAGGGTTCTCCTCAGCGAGCACCCCATGGGGAGGGTCCAGCCCAGCAGGCGCCTCCAGTAGAGAGCCCAACGAAGGCTCCTCACAAAGAGGGTTCACATCAGACGCCTCCCCGATGTAATTTGGAGCGCTCGCCAAAACACCCCCACCCATAACTGCCTCCCCCGCTCCATCCCCCACGCCCCCAACCACCCCCTTAATCCCACTCCCAGATTCATCCATGGGGGTCAGCACAAGTTCATCCCCCTCCTCCGGTGACATGAGCTGTGCGTAGCCCCAGGTGTGCCACCCGAAGGCAGCACAGCCAGAAGGGGATCCTGGCCGATGCCCGAGTCCCCGAAGACAGCTGCATCTGGTGTGGTAGATCCACCGAAACACAAGTCCCCGGAGACTACCTTCCAACTGAGAGGGGTATTGGAATGCTCCCCAACGTCTATGTCCAGGGGAAAGGCCTCATGCTGTTGAGCACTCTGGCTTCCACCCCTGAGACGCCGGGTACCTCCCCTTCCCCTCTCACTTCCTTCAGATCCCCAAGGGGGTGAGGCTGTATTTTCGTGGGATCCGGCCAACACTGGCTGATCCTAACCAGTGGGCCGGATGAGACCCCCCTGTGAGGAACTGATGCTATGTTCCGCTTAGGAGTCTTCAGAGGGTGAACGTAGTACCGTTCACCCTCCTCGTCCTCAGCCACCCTCATGTCAGTTTTAAACTTCTTCTTCCTGGGGATTGATTCCCCAGGAGACGGTGCCACTGCATCCCCAGCAGGAGTTATCTCCCGCTCCTCTGCACCCTGTACGGTGCTTACATTGGGGGTAGGGTGTTCTTGGGGGGAGACAGCAACAACAGAGGGTGGCCTTTTTCTTCTTTCTGTGGTTTTTGGGGAGAGGTGCAGATGTCACTGTCCGAGATGGGGCAGCGGCATCTCCTACGGCCCTAGGGGGGACCTGAGCCCTCCAGGGCCCCGCTGTGGTGGGCACAGCGGTACAGGGTGTCTTGGCAGCGGGAGGAGGGGTGCAGGTCTTTTGTTTCCTTTGGGGCAACTCCTCTGAGCGTGCCCCAGCTCCTTGCACAAATAGCACCTAACCTCCTCCGTGCCATAGTACACAGTGTACATGATGCCCTCGTAGGGCACCCCAAAGGACCCCTCCACAGACTCTGTGCTCGCTGGCAGCAGCAGTTGTACCTGCCGCCTGAAGGAGAGCACATGCCTCAGCGACCTGTCCCTGCAGCCCAGCGGTAATTTTGTTATAGGAGACTTAATATCTCCCAGGGCTTGCAGGTGTGGGCGCATGAGGCTGTCTGGGAGGAAGGGGGGCACATTCGAAAGAATTATCCTAGTGCCCAACCCTTCCATGGGTTCAATGGGGATGCAGGTTCCCCCTACAACAATGCCCCTCTGCACCAGGGTGTGGGTGGCAGCCAACGTACGGAGGAAGAAAACGCCCTCCCGTACATCTTGCTGGCTGCCACCACTGCAGAGGGACCCACTAAATCCGCCACAGCCCTCACATAAGCCTCAATGCCCTGGCAAGGTGATATTGGGCACCTCATCCCATGCTTCCTGCTTAGACATGTTGTGGCCCCAGCGTTGTTGTTCTCTGCAATATATTCTTTTATTGTCTTGGTTTTGAGCATAGACAACGGATAAGAGGTTCCCCTGGGTGGCGGAGTACCTAGAAGCAGATCAATGGGACAATCGAACGGACGATGAGGAGGAAGAACCTCAGATTTTACCTTATCGAACACGTCCCGTTATTCGGCATACTCCTCTGGCAATTGTACCCTTTCCTTCTCTTCGGACACGGTGTTACCCCCAATACTACTTGCTTCTTTGATGCAGTTCTTAGTGCAGAAAGAGCTCCATTGAATGGGTTCTTTGTGTAGCCAGTCCACCGGGGGTTATGAATCTGTAACCAGGGAAGATAGAGGATTACGCTAATGGATGGTGTGTGAATAACGTTGAGTTGAATCTTTTCCAGGTGATTATTCTCAATTTTGAGATGAAGTACCTCCGTCTCCAGTGAGATAAAAGCCGGCTGAAGCAGTCTTCCATCAGTGGCTTCAAGAGCAATGGGACTTCTTATACGCCTGATAGGAACCAGATGGCGTTCTGCAAATGCTTGATCTATGAAGTTTCCCCGAGAACCTGAATCGAGGAAAGCAAGCGTAGAGACTTGGAAGCCCCCCCCCCCACAAAGAGAGTGATGGGGAGAAGAATGCAAGAAGGGTTGTCAGCAAAAACAGGGGAAAGCGTTCCCACTGAGACTCCCCCAGGTCTCATGGGAACTTTGCGTTTCCCGACTTTTGGGGACAGAAATAAGCAAAATGTCCAGATGCACTGCAGTAAAGACATAAGCCAGCATTCTTGCGTCGTTGCTTCTCGGATTTGGAAAGATGGCACTAGGGCCACCAATTGCATAGGTTCGGACGTATCCGGGAGCGGAATCTCAGATTGGCTCACCTGACCGGGAATGATCCAGGATGGAGTGACACGATGATGAACCATCTCTGATCTCCTTTCCTGAAGGCAATGATCCACCTTGATGCAAACGGCGATTAGTTCTTCCAAATCGGTGGTGCGATCGTAGGTTGCCAGCTCATCCTTCAAGGCTTTGGATAACCCCTGCCAGAAGTTATGTATTGTTTATTAAATATAGTAATGTTTATTGTGGGGCTGTTGTGTATATTGTTTTTATTGTGGGTAGTGGGGGTGGGGAAAGGGTGTATTGTCCCCAACGGAGGGTGGGTAGGCCTCATGAGTGGGTAGTGGGGGAGAGCGGTTAGGTCTCCCGGGGGGGGGGTTAACCCCTTAATTACTGTAGCGGTTAATGACCGCTAAGGTGATTAAGGGGTTAGGGGACATTAGATTGGCTCTTTTTATTCTTGTGTATGTTTTCAGCACCGGAGGACCTGGACGGTGATGAGGATGAGGACGGCCTTCATCGTGGCAGCCAGGCAAGGATGAGTGGTGTATGTGGGGTGTTTAACCAAAAATGGCGCTCATATGCATTTACAAACAGACAGTGATATAATCAATAAAATAGTGATAAAGTGATACTTAAACAAACACAATGGTTGATTGCAGCTGTGACCTGGTGTAGGATTTCTTTCTCAATCCTCGTTTGAAGAAGTGGCAAGTGGATCATCAGGAAGCGCATACCATGTGTTTTATTATAGGTTTTTTGAACTCTGCATATGTCAGATACAGAGGTTAACCAAACTGTGTATTTTCCCATGTATTGCCCAACACATGTGGCAATATAATAACTCTATTTTTAATGCCAACATTATTATGCACTAAGTACTTTAAAGACTATCACTAAGATATATCTGACTAAATTGGATATGATGTATTTAAGACATCATGCTCTTGTGTTACATAATTGTTCATGCTTATATATACGATTTGGCCAGTTTACATATCCTGGTATTTAATAATGTTTATGCACAAGTCAGATATGGCAAGGGCTTTTGAACGATCGCGATCTGAAGAACACATTTGCCCAATATATAAACGGACAGGCATTCAGCATTAAAGTCCCACTGACTGCCCTGCATGATCGCGTGTTCAATCACTCAAGCTATACATCAGAGAGTTTATCTGAGCAATTGTAAAGTGTCTACCAGCTTTTTTCAGTTAATTAATTTAATGCCAATTAGAGGGTGTATATATACTAGCTACACTGCTCACAACGTCACTCCTGAGGACGCCTAGGATAGGTGAAACGCGTAGAGTGACGCTGTCTCTACCCACCGGAAGCCTCGGATGCTGATGACGTCACTTCCGGTCTCTGACACGCACCCGTGACACGCACAGCAGAGAAGGAGAAAGATCCGAGAGAGAGATTCCATCCGGTGGCAGCACAGAGCGAAATTTGCAGAGATCATTGAGATCTAAAATGCTGTTTTTTATCTTGCACCATGTGAGTAGATTGGAATATAACTACTTCATTTATTAAATTGTCATACAGTCTACGCTATGTCCAGTGTTTTCCTACCCTAAGGTCAGCTGAGAACCACACTCCTCTGGCAACAACATACTTGACAGACTGACACCAGTTCGTAAAAGATACCTTTATGTGTCTGTATCCTACCTCACGTTTGTGAGTATTCTGTGTACACATTTTTGGGCTAGACAATTTCTTTCAACATTGTTTGCACAATATTGCACCATAAGCATTTTTTATGTGTTCCCACATGGTATGCGCTTCCTGATGATCCACTTGCCACAGGCAAGGATGAGTGCAAGATGTCTTTATTTTATTTATTGCGATTAATGTATTTTAAATGGGCATATGGATAATAGTAATTTTGCCCATTACTGTAATGTATGTTTTTGGGGCGGGTGGGGGGGCTGCATTTTTTTACAGTATTGATTATTTTTGGGGGGCACACCATTGGTACCGCAGGCCCGGGGGACACCTGCAGCCCTATTGTATGGATGATGTGCCTGCAAAAAGGTAAACAAAGAAAGTCCTGCTCCTTTAGCTGGCATGCTTTTTCTTGCGCATTTTTAAAGCATGATCAGTTATCACAGCTTTAAGAATCGCAGAAATCAGCGCGTTTAGCTGATCGTACCAGCTTTTTGGGGCTTAGAAAAATTTCTTGAAAACAGGCCGTTTAAGAACGCAAATTCCCTGTTATCACAGCTCAGCGAATCTTGCTGAGTGCAATAACACGTTTTTAAAGCACTTATCGCTATTAAAACGACATATCACAGCTTAGTGCATACCCCCAGTGTCTGTATTTAATATATCCCTACCCTTTGTATAGGATTCCAGGACTGTTCCTTCGGAACCTGTCCAAGTGGAGAGACAACAGGAGTTTGAAATTCAGATGATCCGGGACTCCAGGGTATCCAGAGGTACAGAATGAAAAAAGAAACTGCTGTGCGCTCCAGGGTATAGGGAAAAAAAGTATAACGTGGGTTCCCACAATAGGGAAAGGGACTCAATGGAGGGAGTAAGCACTGAATGACCAGAGAGTCCAAACCAAGGAGATGGGGTGGGGAAGAGAAACAGTTAAAGTCCTCTAATCCAACTTGAAGCACCCTCTACTGTCCTCCTTAGGACTCAATGATGGACAAAGTGTACAGTAGCTGACTTGATAGAAGCAAAGATAGGCTCACGGCTAGAGCTGCAGAGAAAAGGGCACCATTTGCTTGTACTCACAAATGCTGCATTGAGCTGTGCTGCGTGCTGGAATGGCTCTCACTCGCGGGATGAATTCTCCCCTCTTAGTCGCGGGCTGGGCTGCTCTGCCTCCCACACACACCTCACCGGGCTCCCGCTGCCGTCTTCATCCATGCACCAGATGCTCCATAGGGGACTCCCTCTGCCAGCCAATAATCGCAGGAATTGTTCCTCAGTGGATGATTATTTGCTGAGATCAGCGGATCTCAAGGAACGATTTCTTGATAGGGGGTATGCCGCTCATGACCTCAATGAGGCCTTTGAATATGCTTTATCTAGAGACAGGAAGGAACTTATAAGTATGACTAATGCTAGATTGGGAGATAGGTCCGCCACGCAGCCTGATAGTGATGGTGAGTTACCACCGTACTTTATCACTCCATATAGTGGTCAGACTACAACAATTTCAGCTATCTTTAAGAAACACTGGTCTTTGCTGGCTCTGGACCCTCAGATTAAGCATCTAGTATCTCACAGTCCAAGGATAGTTTTTTCTAAGTCTCAAACTATTGGGAACTTGATCTCACCCTCTATGTACAATGGACAGTCTTCTCTGAATCAAGGAAAATACTTTTTTCCACATTTAAAGGGTTCACATAGGTGTGGTCGTTGTAGCATTTGCTTATATATGCAACTGACATCTACTGTTGAAAATATGAATAAAACTCCAATATTTAACATAAAAAGTTTTATGACATGCCAAACAGATTATGTCATATATCTTTTGACATGTGGTTGCTCTAAACAATATGTTGAATTGACCACACGTATGTTGAAAACCCACATACAGGAACATGTTAGGCTTATAGCCAAGAAGGATGTTAATCATCCAGTGTCTAAACATTTTGCTCTTTGCCAAGCAGGCTCATTGATTGTTTAAATGTACTGCCCTTGAACATATTCCGGTACACAAAAGGGGTGGTGATCGATCTAGGACTTTGCACCAGAGGGAGGTCTTTTGGATTTTCACTCTGGGGACGCTCCAACCGGCGGGGTTGAACTCAGAGTGAGATCTCAATTGCTTCCTCTGATGCCGAGTCCTAGATCCACCCCTGTCTGCTCATCTCTGGTTTGTCATGCCAATGTATACCTACCTCTATATACTGGTATTTTCATATTTGCTGTTAATGATCTTCTTTTTTGTGGCTAACGTTTCATTCATTTATGTCATATCTGATGTTCGTGGACCATTTGATTCATAACTATATTATTATATCTTTAGGGCTGCCAATATTATACTTATGACAGCTTGATATTAAATGTTTTTGTATCTTTTGTTCCATGATTATATCAGTGAATGAGTGATCTGATATACGCTCCTCCCTCTCCTCTCTCAGCTCTGCTACAGACCCTGACACCCTGGTCAGGAACTACAACTCTGCCTTGTCCTCCTGTCTTGATCTACATGCCCCGCTTTCTCTCTGCCGCCCTCTCCCTTCTAACCCTAGACCCTGGCTAAATTCCCACACGCGCATGCTGCGTTCCTCCATTCATTCCTCTGAACGCCTCTGGAGGAAATCTCATACTCTCACAGACTTCATTCACTACAAATGTATGCTATCCTGTTTCAACTCTGCCCTCTGGCAAGCTAAACAAGCCTACTTTTCTTCACTAATCAACATGCACAAGTCTAACCGACGCCAACTGTTCTCTGTCTTTGATACTCTACTCAAACCACCCTCAGCTGCCTTTCCTTCCTCCATCTCTGCTCAGTACTTTGCTGACTATTTTAAGGAAAAGGTGGATTCCATACGTCAGAACATCCCCTCTGTTTCTTCCTCCCATCCTACACCTCTTCCTAACTCTCCTCCTGCCTTCCTTGACTCTTTTTCCCCTGTCTCAGAGGAGGATGTGTCGCTGTTGATCACCTCTTCTCCCTCTACCGCTTGCTCTCTTGACCCCATTCCCTCCCATCTCCTAAAACCTCTTGGTCCTACTATAATCCCTATGCTCACACACATTTTTAACTCCTCCCGCTCTGGAACCTTTCCATCCTCCTTCAAACATGCAACAGTTATACCATTACTCAAAAACAGCAAGCTTGACCCTACCTGTCTTTCTAACTATCGATCTGTCTCCCTCCTGCCTTTTGCCTCAAAACTCATTGAACGTCTTGTATTCTCTCGCTTGCTCCAGTTTCTCAACACCTATCCTCTCCTAGACCCTCTACAATCTGGCTTCCGCACTGCTCACTCCACGGAAACAGCCCTCACTAAAATAACTGACGACCTCCATGCTGCCAAAGACATAGGTCATTACACTCTGCTCATATTACTCGACCTCTCTGCAGCATTTGACACAGTGGACCACCCTCTTCTCCTTCACATTCTCCATACTCTTGGTATTCGGAACAAAGCTCTATCCTGGATCTCATCCTACCTCTCCCACCGTACTTTCAGTGTCTCTTCTGCTGACACCTCCTCCTCCTCTATTGATCTCTCTGTGGGGGTACCCCAGGGCTCTGTCATGGGACCTCTTCTCTTTTCTCTGTACACACTCTCTCTAGGTGATCTAATAACATCTTTTGGGTTTAAATATCACCTCTATGCTGACGACACACAAATGTACTTTTCAACACCCGACCTTACACCTGCTGTACAGACCAAAGTTTCAGAATGTCTCTCTTCTATATCATCCTGGATGGTCCTCTGCCGCCTTAAACTCAACATGGCTAAAACAGAGCTCCTCATACTTCCTCCCAAACCTGGGCTTACTACCTCCTTCAACATTACTGTTGGAACTACGATCATTCACCCAGTAGTCCAAGCACGCTGCCTAGGGGTCACACTCGACTCCTCTCTCACATTCGCCCCTCACATTCAAAACATATCTAAAACCTGTCGCTTTTTTCTCCGCAATATAACAAAGACACGACCTTTTCTCTGTTGCTCGACTGTTAAAACTCTGACTCAGGCCTTCATTCTCTCCCGTCTTGATTACTGTAACCTCATGCTGTCCGGCCTTCCTACCTCTCACCTGTCTCCCCTACAATATATCCTAAACGCTGCTGCCAGAATCACTCTACTTTTTCGTAGATATCTCAGCATCTCCCCTCATGAAATCCCTCTCCTGGCTTCCAATCATATCCCGCATCTCACACTCCATTCTTCTCCTCACTTTTAAAGCTTTACACTCTTCTTCTCCTCCTTACATCTCAGCCCTAATTTCTCGTTATGCACCATCCAGACTTTTGCGTTCTTCTCAAGGATGTCTTCTTTCTACCCCCTTGGTATCTAAAGCTCTCTACCGCCTTAAACCTTTTTCACTGACTGCCCCACACCTCTGGAATGCCCTTCCCCTCAGTACCCGACTAGCACCCTCTCTATCCACCTTTAAGACCCACCTTAAGACACACTTGCTTAAAGAAGCATATGAATAGCACTGTGAATATTCTGAACACATGATACATAAAGCTTGGCCCCCTGCAGACGCACTTACCAGAACTCCCTCCTGCAGTCACTGTACGTTCTCCCTACCTACCAATTAGACTGTAAGCTCCTCAGGGCAGGGACTCCTCTTCCTTAATGTTACTTTTATGTCTGAAGCACTTATTCCCATGATCTGTTATTTATATTATCTGTTCTTTAATGATTACCACATGTATTACTACTGTGAAGCGCTATGTACATTAATGGCGCTATATAAGACATACAATACAATACAATCTACAATATATGTATATGTTGTAGTTTTTTATGAATAATACATTGTTATTGTATCATTATTCCCTATTCTGGAGTCAAAGGGACGCTGGGTAATATATGGCCAGACAGCTTAACTAGTTCCTTTTACAAGCACCACAAGTTCTTTGTCTTTTTTTCACTTTATTGGAAAGCAGCAGATATACAAAGTACTTGTAGATGGTGTAGTGATAGAGAGCTTCTCTACAATGAGGGTGCTTATAGTGGGGAAAAAGTAAAAAAAAAACGATACTCTTGCCAAGGGTTGGAAGGCATGAGTAGTGCTTACTTAGCCTGCTGTGGTAGAAAGAAAGAAAATGGAGGGTGTCTAACAGGAACAGAGCTGGGGAAACTGTGAATACAGGCAGAGGGCAATGTAACATCCACTATGTCAGGGGAATTACAGGGGTTGTCACAGCAACCAACTCCAGCAAGCTTGAATATGAGAACAATTAAATGTATCCATTTCCACCTGCACTGGGAAATATAACTGCAGGGAAAACAAAATTAAATAAAGGGCTAGCAGGCAGAGCTGCAAGAAAGGGGGAAGTAACAGGGGGCTACAGAAATAGATATTCCTGATCCAGGACGTTCCCCACATAGTTCATTTTCTCTACTCACAGTTCAGCTAGTTTCGATTTGGTTTACTACAATCTTTATTGATTCGTTTGTATCATATGAATTAATGTAGAAGCAGGGTCTTATTACCATTATAATTCTACATCTTAATATGAGTTTTTGTTTCAAAATCTCTATACAGGCATACCCCGCATTAACGTATGCAATGGGACCGGAGCATGTATGTAAAGCGAAAATGTACTTAAAGTGAAGGACTACCTTTCCCCCCCACTTATCGCTGCATGTACTGTACTGGACATTTCTTTTGATATATGGTATGTATAGAATTTGAATTAATTGGTTGGGCGTCTACTCTTACAATTCAAATGATGTATGTGTTTGGGATCTTTCTGTCTATATTATTTATTTATAAAATATTTTACCAGGAAGTAATACATTGAGAGTTACCTCTCGTTTTCAAGTATTTCCTTTTATAACCATGTTTTTCATTTTTGGGGCATTATTACTTGTAATTGCCTTTTGGATTGTACAATCAGTTTCAGCTGTTTGTGATTCTTAATTGTTCATGCACCTATTTATATTGCTTTGTCTACCTCAGTTTGCCAATCCTACCACTAGCTGGTATTTTTTATTGTCCACCTATATGTTACAATAAATTCCTTTTTTCACTTTATTTAGTTTAGAGACCAGCGGTTATTTATTCATTCAGTTGGGATCCTGATTGGTTTAGGAGTGCCCTGGAGCCTTTTTTTCTATTCTATCCAGAGGTACAATCCAGTACCTGATCCATTGGAAGGGTTTTGGCCCTGAGGAACATTCCTGGATCCCCAGGGATCCCAGGGATCGACTTCACGCTCCACGTCTAGTTCGGGCATTCCACCGGAGATACCACTCAAAACCATTCCTGGAGTGCTCGGAGGTCGCTCCCAAAGGGGGGGTACTCTGAGATCAGGTGCAGGCTCCGCCCAGTGATGTCAGCATCAGGAGCAGGCTCCAGTCCAGAGTTTGATCAATACCTTGTTGCTGCTGTTCGTCATCAGTCCCTGCTGTGCAGAACCCGCCCAGCAACAAATCAGGGCTCTGATTCTAGTAGCAGTTTCTGCTGTTCAGCTCCTCCTCAGTAATCAGCTGTTCCTCCATTATATGCTCAGCGTTTGCCTCTGCAAATCGGCTGAGCATAATAGTACTTTTCTTGTGATGATGTGCTGGTCTAAAGCACACTATTTGCTTTGTCCTGCCAAGGGAGGCAGGGGGGCTCTGTGTTGGGAGAAGGGGGGCTATGTGTGAGGGAGCAGGGGGGCTCTGTGTGAGGGAGCAGGGGGGCTCTGTGTGAGGGAGCAGGGGGGCTCTTTGTGTGAGAGAGCAGGGGGGATCTGTGTGAGAGAGCAGGGGGGCTCTGTGTGGGGATAGGGGGGCTCTGTTTGAGGGAGCAGGGGGGGCTCTGTGTGAGGGAGCAGGGGGGGCTCTGTGTGAGGGAGCAGGGGGGGCTCTGTGTGAGGGAGCAGGGGGGCTCTGTGTGAGGGAGCAGGGGGGGCTCTGTGTGAGGGAGCAGGGGGGGCTCTGTGTGAGGGAGCAGGGGGGCTCTGTGTGAGGGAGCAGGGGGGGGGGTTGTGAGGGAGCAGGGGGGGGGGTTGTGAGGGAGCAGGGGAGCTCTGTGTGAGGGAGCAGGGGGGGCTCTGTGAAAGGGAGAAGGTTCTATGGGAGGGAGCAGGGGGGCTCTGTGTGAGGGAGCAGGGGGGCTCTGTGTGAGGGATCAGGGGAGCTCTGTGTGAGGGAGCAGGGGGGCTCTGTGAGGGAGGCTCTGTGTGAGGGATCAGGGGGCTCTGTGTGAGGGAGCAGGGGGGCTCTGTGTGAGGGAGCAGGGGGGCTCTGTGTGAGGGAGCAGGGGGGGCTATGTGTGAGGGAGCAGGGGGGCTCTGTGTGAGGGAGCAGGGGGGCTCTGTGTGAGGGAGCAGAGGGGGCTCTGTGTGAGCTTTCAGGGGGGGCTCTGTGTGAGGGAGCAGGGGGGCTCTGTGTGAGGGAGCAGGGGGCGCTCTGTGTGAGGGAGCACGGGGCTGTATGAGGGAGATGGGGGGCTGTATGAGGGAGATGGGGGGGCTCTCTATGGGGAGCAGGGGGGCTCTGTGTGGGGGAGCTGGGAGGGATCTGTGTTGGGGAGCAGGGTGGGCTCTGTGTGAGGGAGCAGGGGGGGCCACTTATTATTAACTTGGAAAATAAATTAAATGATTAAATCAGGACAATCTGCATTTCAAAGACAAAACCAGCAGCCCTGCAGAGAACGCGTGTGTGTGTTTGTTTATTTTACGTATTACAGCCTCAGGGGTTATGTCACATCAACATTGGCCGAAGAGAGGAACTGAAGTAGCTTTACTGAGATATAGCAGAGAAGGGGAAGGATCGGTGGTCCATCTGCTCCAGAAAAAAGGTAAGAACTCACCAGCATAGAGGTTAAAAATGCTACTTTATTAAGCTACATAAAAAACAAACAGCACAGACAGACTCTCCCACGCGTTTCACGCCTACTATGGCGCTTTTTCAAGGAGTACAGAGAAAAGGGAGGCCCTGGGTATTTAACACACTCCCCGTCATGCAAAACAGCTGTGATGAATAACCAATTAATTCTGTTTTGCAGAAAGAAAAGAGAAGACCAGAAAGAAAAAGAAGACGACAGAAAAAGAACAAAGTCATTAACTGTGAAAACAGACAATATGACATAAATAAAGTGAATAGAAAAATAAACATGAAAAAATGAAAAATAAATAAATAAAATTGCATAAATAGTGTTGAACAAAGATTATTCCTTTAGCTAGATCCTAGTCAATTGATAGAACATCCTATCATACCTCATACAGAATAACCGGCCATATAAAAAAGCCTATCAAGAGGAATAGGTGCAAAGTTAACCCATTCATGTGTGAATACAATTATACACACATAACTTCAAAGGATGGTTCAATGCACATACTTTAGGGGAGGAATATACACTAGAAAAAGGCAATCAATGTCACTAACAGTTACGATCAAAAGACAGTACATCAACCTGGCAAAAAATATATATTAAAAGGTAACACTGGAGTCTGTATACATACACCACAGGGGGGGGTAGATAATAGAAGGGATGAAGAAAAAATGCACTTATATAATAACTTTTATTCCGGCACAGTCTAGATGTATAGACCACTAGTGCTACAGTGCAATGCTATAGAAAGCTCTTCAAATCCCAGTCAATATTTAACCCATTGGGTTCTAAAGTATTAAGTGTGAATATCCAAAATGCCTCACGTCTATGAAGCAAGTTGACTCTATCTCCACCTCTGTAATGCAGCTTGACAGACTCCAGTGCAACACATCTGAAGTTCAACAGACTTCCTTTTTGACATGTATCAAAATGTTTGGAGACCGGGTGCAACTGATCTCTTTTAATAATTAATCTCATATGCTCAAGTATGCGTTGCTTTAGTGGTCTCGTAGTTAATTCCACATATCGTTTATTGCAACCACACATGAGCATATAGATAACATGATCAGTGTTGCATGTAATGCATGATAGTATTTTAAACACCCTAGTATCATCAGACCCTGAAAACGTTTTGGTCTTTAAAAGATATTTACACATTTTACAGTGGTGACAGGGATAGCAACCGATAAGATTAGGAAAAAATTCCTTAGGTTTAGAGATTAATCTAGGCACACTTGGTGATATTAAATTACCCATTGTTTGAGATCTTTGAAAGACCACACGAGGATCGTGGGTCACCATATCTTTAAGAAGAGGGTCAATGGCCAATATGTGCCAGTATTTTTTAATAATCCTTTTAATGTCATACGATTGGTTGCTAAACCTGGTGATGAAGAAAGGTGGCAGATTGTTATTTTCTTTGTTACGAAGTGTACTCTTTTTAATTTTAATTCTGTGTGAGGGAGCAGGGGCGCTCTGTGTGAGAGAGCAGGGGGGCTCTGTGTGAGAGAGCAGGGGGGCTCTGTGTGAGAGAGCAGGGGGGATCTGTGTGAGAGAGCAGGGGGGCTCTGTGTGAGAGAGCGGGGGGGATCTGTGTGAGAGAGCAGGGGGGATCTGTGTGAGAGAGCAGGGGGGATCTGTGTGAGACAGCGGGGGGGGCTCTGTTTGGGGAGAGGGGGGCTCTATGTGGGGAGAGGGGGGGCTCTGTGTAAGAGAGCAGGGGGGCTCTGTGTGAGGGAGCAGGGGGGCTCTGTGTGAGGGAGCAGGGGGGCTCTGTGTGAGAGAGTGGGGGGCTCTGTGTGAGGGAGCAGGGGGGCTCTGTGTGAGGGAGCAGGGGGGGCTCTGTGTGAGGGAGCAGGGGGGGGGCTCTGTGTGAGGGAGCGGGGGGCTCTGTGTGAGGGAGCAGGGGGGGGCTCTGTGGGAGGGAGCAGGGGGGGCTCTGTATGAGGGAGCAGAGGGGGCTCTGTGTGAGGGAGCAGGAGGGGCTCTGTGAGGGAGCAAGGGGGGCTCTGTGTGAGGGAGCGGGGGGGTCTATGTGAGGGAGCAGGGGGGGCTCTGTGTGAGGGAGCAGGGGGAGTTGTGTGAGGGAGCAGGGGGGCTATGTGTGAGGGAGCAGGGGGGCTCTGTGTGAGGGAGCAGGGGGGGCTCTGTGTGAGGGAGCAGAGGGGGCTCTGTGTGAGGGAGCAGGGGGCGCTCTGTGTGAGGGAGCAAGGGGGGCTCTGTGTGAGGGAGCGGGGGGGTCTATGTGAGGGAGCAGGGGGCGCTCTGTGTGAGGGAGCAGGGGGAGTTGTGTGAGGGAGCAGGGGGGCTATGTGTGAGGGAGCAGGGGGGCTCTGTGTGAGGGAGCAGGGGGGGCTCTGGGTGAGGGAGCAGAGGGGGCTCTGTGTGAGGGAGCAGGGGGCGCTCTGTGTGAGGGAGCAGGGGGGCTCTGTGTGAGGGAGCAGGGGGCATTCTGTGTGAGGGAGCAGGGGGCTGTATGAGGGAGATGGGGGGCTGTATGAGGGAGATGGGATGCTCTCTATGGGGAGCAGGGGGGCTCTGTGTGGGGGAGCAGGGGGGCTCTGTGTGAGGGAGCTGGGGGGGCTCTGTGTGGGGGAGCAGGGGGGCTCTGTGTGAGGGAGCAGGGGGGGCCACTTATTATTAACTTGGAAAATCAATTAAATGATAAAATCAGGACAATCTGCATTTCAAAGACAAAACCAGCAGCCCTGCAGAGAACGTGTGTGTGTGTTTGTTTATTTTACGTATTACAGCCTCAGGGGTTATGTTATATCCAGGTTATCTCCTTCATATCAACATTGGCCTAAGAGAGGAACTGAAGTAGCTTTACTGAGATATATTAAGGACTAAGAGGAGTATACACAGCTACATGCAGCAGAAACTATCTTTCCCTAGCACAGTGCCTGAGAAATGTTACTGTGTTGTTTCTAATCTGCACAGCGTGTGACACGTGATCCGTTTTGAAGTCTAAAAACTACAACTCCCATGATCCCCTTAGTGTGAGCATGCGCAGTAGGACACAGAGCTGTGACCTGGATGTAGTCAGTGTCTCCACTTCCGGGAAAGTGAACCTGAGACTGCAGCAGGGAGAGGAGAGATCACAGCTCAATGCCGAGAGGTAGGTGTACGTGCATAGATACATTACTTCTGGCAAACCTGCCCTTACCAGGGATTACTGCGCAGGAGGAGGAGAGAATAATAGCCCAAAACCCATCAATGGTTTTTGAGGCAAAACGTGACACTGTGTGCTCATTTGCATGTCATTTCCCAGAATCCCTTGCTGCAGTGGAAGTGCTGTATGCTGGGTGATAATGGGGAAAGGCGGGGTTGCAGACCTGCCTAAGACATGCAGATGAGCATACAGTTGTATTTGCATATTTGCTTTCCTGTGGAGGGTTTTTGTCACTTTTTTTACTCACCATAACTTAACTCAGTATTATGGTATATATATATAGTTATACGTTATCGTTCCAAGGATTGGTAAACAAGAGACAGCACTCAATGTTGAAAATCAAAGTGTATTAGTGAAAGCAAAAATACATCCACAAACCCAACGTTTTTGCCCTACAGAATGGGACCCCCCTGAGGAAGGTCCCATTCTGTAGGACCGAAACGTTGGGTTTCTGGATGTATTTTTGCTATCACTAATACACTTTGATTTTCAACATTGAGTGCTGTCTCTTGTTTACCAATCCTTGGAACGGTAACGTATAACTACATTCTCTATATGGGACGTGCACCTGTGGCTTACCAGCACCTATTGGAGTTCCAACTGCCTTATCTGACTATATATATATATATATATTTTTTAATATATATTTATATATGGCAGGAGCGCAGCTATCGTTCTTTTTGTTTTTCTATATGTAAGGCCTATCTTTTTACCTGCAGCAAACTTCTATAGGGAGGAGCTCGGTATTATGCACAATTTCTCACAAATATTAGGCAATCCTTTTCCTTGCTGCATACTCCCATAGGGCATTTTAAATTTAGTATCTCTGAAATGTCATAGGGGTAGGTTTATTGGCTCACCTGCTTTACATAGCAGTTACAGAACACCTACCAATTTTCCAATTAGTGCAGGTATAATACACCCCAGTGTCAGTCTGGACATCACCCTCCATTGAATGGTAGGTGAATGTGTTAGGCTGTGCCTATAGTGCCGTCAATGGCGACACGACGGGTGACGTCACCCGTCGCCACCGGCGAAAGATATGTTTCGCCAAGCATTGTCGTCGCGGGATTCCAGCAATTTGATTTGTTCAAGGGTCGTCACGTGACGCGACGACCCTTGAAAAATCTAATTTTGCCAGCTACCATTTTTCGCGACGACTCCGTCGCTCCATCACCGGCACTATAAGCGTGGCCTTAGGCTGACAGAGATGTATATGTGTAAGTTTTATTATATTCACACCAGGGAATTTGTGCACCCAGTTTACCTTTCTAGCAAAGGTAAGTATGATTCTGGCTTTAGCCAGATTTTAATAGCACTACTCACATAAGCTTATGCTTTATTTAATCACTTCAGGGCTTTAACACTTTTTTCACCAGTCCATGGGACAATTATTAAATATACAGTATATATAGTGTAGGTACCTGCATTAATGGGTATGCCGTGACGTGGCATGTGGGCTTACAAATGCTTTGGCCAAAGTGTTTAGCAAAAAAACCTTTTTCATCAGAATATTATTTTATCTTAGCCTAATTGGTAGGAGCACAGGAATCGTTCTTTTTGTTTTTCTATGTAAGGCCTATCTTTTTACCTGCAGCAAACTTCTATAGGGAGGAGCACGGTATTATGTACAGTTTCTCATATATATATATATATACCATACGATACTGGTTGCAACACAACATCAAGGGACAGCACGCAGGTAAGTAAATCATACATTTTCTATATTTGATAGAAGACACAAAAACCGACGTTTTTGTGTCTTCTACCAAATATAGAAAATGTATTATTTACTTACCAGCGTGCGGTCCCTTGACAAAAATTTTTGATAGGGTGTGAGAAACCCGATATCCACATTAAGTCCTTTGGTTTTAGTGTCAAAGAGTCTTATCATTCTGAGTTCAAATGTTTTCCATTCTTGGCTGCGTTTAAACATTCCATTGAGGATTTTGATTTTTAAATCATTTATGGAATAATCTGGTTGTGAGAAATGGTGTCCCACTGGTGAACAGTATCTTCCTTCTTCGTGATGGAGTATAGAGTGTCTGTGCATATTCATTCTACCTTGTAATTTTTGGCTGGTTTCCCCATTGTAGCAACCTTGGTCACATTTGCTGCACTGAATCATATACACCACATTACTGGATGTGCAGCTGTATGATCCTTTAACATTGAGTGTTCCATGGTTGTTACTGGCTGTGGGATCTTGGCATATATGTTTGCAGAGTTTGCAGCGTTTGTTGTTGCACCGTTTTGTGCCATTATCAGTGTCTTTAAGTTTGTTGTGAAGTTTTCTGTTGACTAATTTCTGATTGAGGTTTGGTGGTTGCCGGAACGCAAGAATGGGAGGTTTGGGAAAGATTTCTTTTAACTGTTCCATCAACTATATGGAAAAAAACAGGAAATAGAATGGGAAAAATGCACAATACTCCAAACCCTGTAAGTGCAAAGCAGTGCGTGTACCAACAAACTGGAAAAAGATATGCAAACTCTGCACAAGAAACTGCAGTGGAACTCAATCAAGAAGAAACAGAAGAAACTACAATTCCTCTCTCTGTATGACTGAAGAACATGGACACAACATAAGGGATTTCAAACCAACAAATGGCAGGACAACTACTTAGAACTAGAAACCCCAACTGACTTTTCAAGACAGATACACACCCTTAACCCAGAAGAGCACACAGCCTGCCAGGGAGTTATAAACCTGTTTGATTATAAACTCTCAAAACCAGAGACCTCAGTTCTCTCCAAGGGACTAACATTCTGTCCCACCACCAAACTGGATCAAATCCAATTGTACTCAGACCAAGAAGAATTCTTCAGGAGACTACGACTGAAAGAATACTTCCAGAAAAAAGAGAGCACCCCCATAATGACATAGAACAACAACAAGAACACCACCTACTTCACACCACCAACAGGATGCAACGTCAAACTTGACGGCTTCATACAGAGCTTCAGATCATAAGTTTCCTCACTAGCATCACCACAGCAGATAAAAACTATGTACAACCTATCACTCATGGAGAGATCTGCAATCAAGGAACTGCGAAACAACCATAACATCACCATCAAACCAGCAGATAAAGGAGGTGCAGTGGTGCTTATGAACACAAATAAATACATAGAAGGCAATAGACAACTCACAGACAACACCTACTACAAGAAACTCACGCATGATCCAACCCAGGAATATACAAAGCAACTCGTGAATCTCATTCAAACATTCCCTAACCACCTGCAACCACAATTGTAGCAACTAATGCCTGACAACCCAGGAGTTGGGATCTTTTACATGCTTCCCAAAATCCATAAACCAGGAAACCCCGGCAGACCTATTATAACAGGTATGGATACACTCCCTGAAAAAATATCAGGCTTAGTGGAGAATATCGTCAAACCTTTAGTCAGAAGCACCAACAGCTTCATACAAGGTACCACAGATTTTCTCAATAATCTTAACAACATCAATCAACTACCATCCAACACACTGCTAGTTACCACGGATATAGAATCCCTATACAACAACATCCCCACAAGGATGGTATTAAGGTATGCCTGCAATTCTTTACAGCATTTCCCCTGGATCAGAAATACAGCGCTGATGTAATTACCAAACTGATAGAATACATCCTCACACACACCTACTTCAGCTTCAACAAGGAAATGTACCTACAACTAATAGGGACTGCAATGGGTACCAAGATGGCACCGCAATATGCCATTTTTTTCATGGCAAATCTTGAACAAAGATTCCTAACTACATGCCCCCACAAACCCTACAAATACATTGATGACCTGTTATAATATGGACAGAGGGTGAAGGAAACCTAAAACAATTCCACGAGTCCCTGCACTCATTCTATCCATCAATTAAACTCATAATGGATTATTCAGCAAACCTAGTAAACTTTCTAGATACAACAGTAACACTGAAAAATGGCAAACTACACACATCTGTATACAAGAACACAACAGAAAGATGCAGTCACCTCCACAACTCCAGCTTCCATCCCACTCATACCAAACAAGATATCATACACAGCCAGGCTATAAGATACCACCCCATATACTCTGACACTGAAGACAGAAACAGGCATCTCACAACACTGACCGAATCGTTCAGACTGAAGGGATACAAACCAAAGACCATTGCCCAAACTATTACATCTGCACTAAAAGCCCCACGAGAACACCTGCTACAATACAGACAGAACCTACCACACGCATACCACTAGTGGCCACATACAACCCTGCCATAGAGGGTATACGAAAAATAATCAAAGATCTTCAACCCATGCTGGCAGAGGATGCGACATTAAAAGAAATCTTTCCCATACCTCCCATTCTTGCGTTCCAGCAACCACCAAACCTCAAACAGAAATTAGTCAACAGAAAACTTCACAACAAATTTAAAGACACTGATAATGGCACAAAGCCATGCAGCAACACACTCTGCAAACATATATGCCAAGATCCCACAGCCAGTAACAACCATGGAACACTCAATGTTAAAGGATCATACAGCTGCACATCCAGTAATGGGGTGTATATGATTCAGTGCAACACATGTGACCAAGGTTGCTACATTGGGGAAACCAGACAAAAATTACAAGGCAGAATGAATATGCAAAGACACTCCATACTCCATCACGAAGAAGGAAGATACTGTTTACCAGAGGGACACTGACAGGGTGAATGAACGTCACCAGCTCTATGCCTGGCAGACGTATGTGTAGGTATTCAGTGCAACAGTGACGAGGTTAACTTTCAGCTGTGACGTTCCTGACAATTAGAGTGGTCCCAGCTGCATAATCAAGGTGTTTTAAAAGCCCCAGGCTGCACACACATGAGGGCTGGCTGGTCAAGAGATAGGATTGAAACGCTGAAGTAGATTACTGCTATAAGGTCTGTTTTCCAAATGCATGTTTGATGAACTGTCTGGGTTATTGTATGCTGAAAAGAAGCTTTTGTTTTGTATGCTGAAAAGAAGCTGTTTTGTTTTTGTGTGCTGTACTTTTAAGGCTCAATAAATAGCCTTATCCAGAAAAAAAATGGAAGAACGTTTAAAAGCGTTTCTGTGCGAGCAGGCAGAGAGAGATGAAAGACTATTGCAGCAGCAAACCCAGTTCCTAATCCAGCAGCAGGAAGCACAGGATGAGCGTATGTCCAGTTTGCTGACTCAATCCCAGGGGTCTGCCAGTCCAGAACTTGCGAACAAACTCCCGGTCCTCTTGATGAAAATGGCTCCGTAAGATGATCCAGAGGCTTTTATACTGACGTTTGAAAGAGTTGCCGAAGCCCTGAGCTGGTCTGCAGATCACTGGGCAACCGCTTTAGCCCCGCTCCTCATAGGAGAAACCCAGGCCTCATATCAAGGCCTCCCAGCGGACCAGGCAATGGATTACAAACAAGTAAAAGCCACCATACTGGATCGCTTAGGTCTGACCCCAGAGACCTACCGGTAGCAGTTCCGGAGCCTGAAGTACACTGCTAAGATGAGACCACGGGTCCTCGCTCAGCGATTATTGGACTTGTGTACTCGCTGGATGCAACCCGAGGAGCGCACTAAGGAGGCAATTCTTGAGCAAGTTGTTTTGGAACAATTCCTACAGGTAATACCCCCTTCTGCAAGCTCTTGGGTAAAACGCCATGCTGCTGAAACCCTAGCTTTGGCGGTCCGACTTGTTGAGAACTTCCTTGGGGTCGAGGAGCAGGCGAGTGTCCTGGACCCGACGGATCCGACTCCACCGGCACTTGCAGACGCCCAAAGAGGGAGGTTGGACCAACGGGGAACCTACGGCCCATCCATACGCAACCACCAAGTCCCACGGAAGGAGCAGTCGTTCTAGCAAGGGAGGGGTTCAAATGCTGGTCCCCGTCGAGACCCTCATCTACTTCCTGATGTCGGCTCGTCGCCAAATGAGAGGACATCACACACAGGACCCATCAGAGGCCTGGTCTCCAGTATCCGGTCCCGCTGAGCGGTATCCACGGCACCCTCCGGCAAGGGAACCCTCTCCATGTTCGGCCTGCGGAGAACAAGGCCACCGTCATGTGGACTGTCCGCAGATGGATTGCTCCTTCAGCAGGACAGTCGCCTCGGCCTTCCCCAGAGAAAGTGGCAAGCCCTGGCTACTTCCAGTCCAGATTGGTGGTAAAACTGTCCAGGCCCTTACAGATTTAGGCTCTGGAAAAACACTGGTCTTCCGGGAACTGTTACCGCCTGCCATGCTTTCCTTTGACTCCCCATGGAGTATAGAGTGTATACACGGCGATGTAAAATGGTATCCGACGGCCAAAATCCTGCTACAGGTGAAAGGTCTGGAGGCCAGGATCAAAGTAAGAGTTGCTCCTTTGCTCCCTGCCCCCGTTTTGCTCGGCCGTAACTGGCCTTTCTTTTCAAACCTAATGGCTCCAGTCTCTCAGGAGGAGTCTCATTCTCTGACTCAGGAGAAACCTGGTAAACTGTTCCCCTATTCGGCCGACCTGTTCCCAAGTAGACACCGGGTTCCAAAGACTCGGAGGCAAAGACGCTGTGACAAACAGGACTGGTTGCAGAAATCTGGGACTCAAGGTGGCCATACTAATAGGCATGAGTCACAAGTCATGACTGGGGATGGCCAGAAAGAGGGAGAGATAGGCCCTGGGGATTTACCAGAGCTATGTCTCCCTGATTTTCGCCAGAGGCAGAGGGAAGACCCAGTCCTGGCCAAACAATATGATAAAGTGGTAAAGATTTATGAGCAGATATTGAATGCACAAGGGGTAATGGTGTTCCCCCATTTTGAATTGTCAAATTATATCCTGTATAGGGTGAACAAGCAGACACAAACAGGGGAGGTCACCAGACAAATATTGGTTCCCAAGGCGTTTGTTAAAACTGTCTTCACCCAAGCACATACTATCCCTTGGGGTGGTCACCTGGGTAGACATAAAACCTTGTACCGTATTTCGTTCCGCTTCTATTGGCCAGGGATGCATAGTGACATTGCTAAGTTATGTGCGGCATGTCCTGAGTGCCAGCTAACTAGTCCGAAGGGACAAAAACCATCCCCCTTGGTTCCTCTACCCTTGGTGTCTGTTCCCTTTGAGAGGATTGGTGTAGACTTGGTAGGACCGCTGGAGCCTTCTGCGAAAGGACACAGGTTTATTCTCGTAATAGTCGACTATGCAACAAGATATCCTGAGGCGTTCCCCCTGAGGACAGCAACGGTGAAGCAAGTAGCCAACAAATTGTTGGAGCTGTTCTCACGGGTTGGACTTCCCCAGGTTATGTTGACAGACCAAGGTACAAATTTTATGGCTAAACTGATGCAGGATGTCTTAAAATGACTAGAGGTCAAGTCTGTTTAGACATCGGTCTACCATCCACAGACTGACAGATTGGTGGAAAGATTTAACCGAACTCTAAAAGGTATGCTGATAAAATTTGTAGATTCAGAGAAGAGAGCCTGGGATGAACTTCTCCCTTTTCTGCTGTTCGCAGTGCGGGAAGTTCCCCAGGCCTCCACAGGGTTCTCTCCATTTGAATTTTTGTATGGCCACCAACCCCAGGGTATCCAAGACCTCCTAAAGGAGTCATGGGAGGAACAGCGGTCCCCTTCTTAGAATGCCCAGCAATATGTACTAGACCTTAGGAAGCGCTTAGATGTGGTCGGCCATTTTGCTAGGAAGAATCTTAGATCAGCCCAGGACAGTCAGGAGAGACATTACAATCAGAATGCTCGCATGAGTGTTTCACCCGGGAGACCAGGTAATGTTATTATTACCCAGTTGTGAGAGTAAACTCCTAGCCAAATGGCAGGGCCCTTTGAAGTACTCCGCCGCACGGGTGATGTGGATTACGAGATCGCTCAACCAGGGTCCAGGAAGGGTAAACAAATTTACCATGTGAACTTGCTGAAACCCTGGAAGGTGCAGCGGTCTCTATTCATCCACCCGGTGGAGGAGCAAATGGACCTGGGTCCTCAGCCCCCACGGGAGAACATCTTGGGTGATGATAAAATCCCAATGGGTAGACAATTGTCCTCTGAACAAAAAGGGGACTTGTTAGAAATAATTACACAATTCAATGATGTTTTTTTCTGATTTACCAGGCAAACTAATTTTGTTTTCCATGTGATAGAGACAGCACCTGGGGTAAAAGTACGTTCTCACCCTTACAGGTTGCCTTAAAGCCGTAAGGCCCTGGTAGAGAAGGAGGTACAAGAAATGTTACATTTAGGCATGATTGAGGAATCATGCTGTGAGTGGTGTAGTCCACTAATTATGGTCCCTAAACCTGATGGGAAGGTAAGATTTTGTGTGGACCTCCGAAAGGTCAATGCGGGATCCAAGTTTGACGCATATCTGATGCCAAGGGTGGACGAGTTAATTGACGCCCTTGGTAACGCAGAATAACAAAAGGATACTGGCAAATACCTTTAGAGGAAAAGTCCAAGTGCAAAACAGCCTTTGCCACTCCCATGGGTTTATACCAGTTTGTGACAATGCCATTTGGACTGCATGGAGCCCCAGCCACATTTCAGAAACTCATTGATAAAGTGCTGAGACCTCATAGGGCTTATGCCGCAGCCTACCTTGACGACATTGTCATTTATAGTAAACACTGGCGGGCACATCTAAATAGGCTTAAAGCGGTCCTCAAGTCACTAAGAGAGGCAGGGCTCACAGCCAACCCTAAGAAATGTGCCTTAGGTAAGTCGGAAACCAAGTACCTGGGGTATGCAGTGGGAGGTGGGAAAGTAAGGCCACTAGCCAACAAGGTAGCTTCCCTGAAAGAAGTTCTGACCCCCTCAAACAAATACGCAGATACACTCTCTGCTGGGTTTAGCAGGGTACTATCGGCGGTTCATCCCCAACTACTCGGAAGTTGCAGCCCCACTAACAGACCTCACAAAAAAGTTTGCCCCTACACAAGTGGTATGGTCAAGGGAGTGCCAGAGAGCCTTTGAGGAGGTAAAACGGTGTCTATCAGAGGATCCCGTCCTTGGAAACCCAGACTTCGATATGCCTTTTATTGTACAAACCAATGCCTCAGTAATAGGGCTAGGGCCAGTGCTCTCACAACAGTTTGAGGGAGTGGAACATCCGATCCTTTATCTGAGTAGGAAATTGTTCCCATGGGAAAAAAACTACTCAGTAATTGAGAAGGAGTGTCTCGCAGTAAAGTGGGCAATCGAGGCCTTGAGGCACTACCTGGCAGGAGTCCGTTTTACATTGGTAACAGACCATGCCCCATTAAAATGGTTAAATACTATGAAAGACTCCAATGCTAGGTTGACCAGGTGGTATATGGCCCTCCAACCCTTCTCGTTTGAGATTCAGCGCAGGCTTGGAAAAGAAACTGCCAATGCTGATTTCTTTTCTAGAGAAGGGGTGGATGGTCGGGCTTCAGCTGTGCGTTGCCCCAGCCACACACTAACAGGGGAGGAATGTGACAGGGTGAATGAACGTCACCAGCTCAAAGCTTGGCAAACGTATGTGTAGGTATGCAGTGCAGCAGTGACGAGGTTAACTTTCAGCTGGGAAGCTCCTGACAATTAGTGGTCCCAACTGCATAATCAAGGTGTTTTAAAACCCCCAGGCTGCACACACATGAGGGCTTGCTGGTCAAGAGATAGGACTGAAACGCTCAAGTAGATTACTGCTATAAGGTCTGTTTTCCAAATGCATGTTTGATGAACTGTCTGGGTTTTTATATGCTGAAAAGAAGCTTTTGTTTTGTACGCTGAAAAGAAGCTATTTTGTTTTTTTGTATGTTGAAAATAAGCTGTTTTTGTTTTTGTGTGCTGTATTTTTAAAGCTCAATAATTAGCCTTATCCAGAAACCCCGCGTGTGGTTGCATGTACCCTGCAACAGACACCATTTCTCACAACCAGGTCATTCCATAAATGATTTAAAAATCAAAATCCTCAATGGAATGTTTAAAAAGCAGCCAAGAACGGAAAACATTTGAACTCAGAATAATAAGACACTTTGACACTAAAACCAAAGGACTTAATGTGGATATGGGGTTTCTCACACCCTATCAAAATTGTTTGTAATTATCCTGCCTGTCTCTATTCTTATCCACACCTTCTCTCCTATCCCCCCCCCCCCACCCCTCTCCTCCATACCATTTCTTGACACCCTCCACTGGCTTCAAACACCCTTCCTTATCTACAGTACATATCTGTTTTTTGTTTCTGCCCCCCCGCCTTTTTTTTGTTTTTTTCTGCACTGTTCCAGCCATAGATTCCTTTATAAACCAGGATTGTAGACCTGAGGAAGGAGGAGAACTCTCGAAAGCTTGTTCTATGACATAAATGGTTTGTCCAAATAAAAAAGGTATCGCCTAATACTAAAGAACTCATTTATTCTGCACTATCGCAACTGGACTAACACAACTATTTCTGATATATATATATATATATATATATGTGTGTGTATATATATATTATTAAGGTTATGGTGGGTAAAAAAAGGGACACAAACCCTCCACAGTAAAGCATAAAGCAACTGTAAATATTACTGTATGTTCATTTGCATGTTTTAGACAGGTCTGCAACCCTGTCTTTCCCCATTATCGCCCAGCATACAGCGCTTCCACTGCAGCAAGGGATTCTGGGAAATGACATGCAAATGAGCACTCAGTGCCACCTTTTGTCTCAAGCTCGTATTACACAAGCAAATCCTCAAGCCAATGCATGCTGTTTTAAACACAGCTTTTAGACAGAGGCTGGGATGAGATGCAAAGACATTAAACCGACTCGCAGACATGTTTCAACCTTGATGGGTATCATCAGTGTGAGGTTGGTTGTAATGGCTAAGCTGGTTTGAGACTAGACTAGGTAATCACCACTATTATTAAGGTTATGGTGGGTAAAAAAAGTGACAAAACCCCTCAACATATATAACACACGAACAGCAAGCACTCCACTACAAAATAATGTAGGTGCTAATCCCATAAGGTAATAATAATAAATGCGATACCGTTGTTTAGACGAAATCACACAGGCAGCACTCAATTGTTAGGTAAAAATAGAATATATTGTGAAACAAATACACAGAACGAACGTTTCGGTCCGCCAGAGGAACCTTTGTCAACGTGGTGCAAGTTACATGAAAGTAGTGCATACATATAAATACCCAACAAAACAGGTGTCACAGATCACGCTGATTGCATTAAACTCGAGTAGCAGTAGTTCAAACCCGGGGGGGGGGGAAAGGGGGAGGGAAGAGAGGGAAGGGGAGCAATTCAGAGTGTCATACTATGTGCATAAATCGTGTCACCCACGTGTGGACAGTGTGAAGACACAATAATAAAGCAAAAATATGTACAATGATGATGTGGCGGAAAATAAAAGTGATCTTAGCCAAAATACATTTGCATATTCATTTAAGGAGACTGGCCGTTTAGTACAGTGACTAATTTAACCAAAATGCAGTAATAGTACTTGATATACATGATAGGCTAAGTGTACATGCAACCCACATATATAACAGTAATAAAGCTGAATTTTAAAGGGGCAAAAATACAGCTTGTAGTGGACAGCAGAACGTGGCTGATTCCATTGGTGTAACTGCTGTGGAAATAACGGTCTTCCTATTGTCAACATTACATCTATCATAGAAACAAAGGTAAACCAGAACCTTCTGAAATGTCCTGCTGCTGTGGAAATTGTGGCCTTCCTATTGTCAGCAGTTGGCATAGTGTGGCACGAGTTGCAATGAGCCAGAGAGGAAAGGCAAAGTATCCACGTCCAGTTGTGGTAATGATAAATCTGCTGTGGTAGAATGGCATCTCAGAACAAACCATGACGGTTTAGACAAGGAACTGTAAGAATGATATAACAGGGTACCTCAACCCATCTGGTCACCCAAGGCCATGCTGTAGTGATACCATAATCCTATTACCTGCAGATGGTGCTAGTAACCACGGTGGTCCAGCTCATACTGTGCCAGATAGGGTATAAATCGGTGTGTGTTCAACTGGATCAGCTTGAATCCTCCTTCCGACAAGTCATGCTGCTGTGGAAATGGCGGCCTTCCTATTGTCAGCAATGGGCATTGTGTGGCACAAGTTAAAAAAATGGACTAGAGAGGAAAGGCAAAATATCCAAGTTCTGTTGTGGTAACAAAAAACCTGCTGTGGTAAATTAGCATCTCAGAACAGAACATGATGGTTTAGGCAATGAACTGCCAGGATGATGGAACAGAGTATCTTAAGTCCTTTGGTCGCCAAGGGTCTTGCTGTAGTGATGCCATGATCCTATTATCAGCAGATGGTGTTAGTAGCACGCTAGTCCAGCTCATTCAATGCATCAATGTCAGATAGGGTATAAATCCAACTGGATAGGAGGGGAAGCCTGTGATGAAAAACAAAAGGCTGACAAGAACATCAGAGTTAGAGGAAACAACCCAATTTGAAGTCCTTGTTGAGTCCACGGGAGCTCAACCCATATATGGTCTTTGCTTCCAGCTGTAACAGAGCTCTGTTACGGTCACCAACCCTTGGGGATGCGGGAAAATGAGAAATAGGCATACACCGAAGTGTAGCCATGCTGTGTTTCATCTCTTTAAAGTGTCTCGCCACAGGTTGCTGGGTCAAATCTTCCTTATTGTCTGTGTCACGCTGCGCTCACCACAAACAGGATGAAAGACCGCGGGGCTGAGGTGGGGTTGTATAGGCACCGACCCACAACCACGCAGTCCTGTCCGGAATGCGTAGTCCTAGTCGTACGGCGTCGTAGGGTTGGAGAGGTCAGGGTAGTCAGGGTACTTGCCGTGTTCCAGGGTTGGAGAGTCCGGGTAGGTAGAGTTTCGTAGCCAAGGTCCTGGGTAATAGAAGGTAGAGTAGTCGAGTAACGAAGCCGGGGTCAAAGTGCTGGAGAGTGTAGAAATCCAAGTAACAGGCAGGGTCAAACAGGTCAGACAAAGTTCAAGACAAAACTAGACAGCAGCGGTGAGCACAATGCATAAACAGGAGTTTATGCTCAGCAATGAAGGACAGGCAGAAGCAGGTATATATGTGGGAAGGGTCCAATTACCTTGCAGGGGTGTGTACTGGTCCACCAACGGTGTCAGAGAGACACTGATCAAAAACAGCTTGCAATTAGGCTTTCCTGATGCTAGGTCTGGTTGCCGGGTAACCCGCGCGCGTGCGCGATGCGCGTCGCGACGTGATGACGTCATGCGGTTTACTCAGCAAGTCTCCGCCTGTGGGAGGCTCCAGCAGCTCCCTCACGTTCTCTTGCTTCCTGGTTGCCGAGCAACCCGTGCGCGTGCGCGATGCGTCTCGCGGAGCTCCGCCATCACGCCGCTGCGCCTGCACTGCCCTGGCAGTGCGTGGGCGCATGACTCTGCCCCGTGGTGCTTCCCTGGGTCGGTCTCCGCGCGGATCAGAGGCAAGTGTGACAGTATCCCCCCCTTGAGGGGAGACCTCTGGGCGAACCAGAGATGGTTTCTCAGGATGCCTACGGTGGAAGGCAGAGATGAGGCGGTTGGCATGTACCTGATGATGAGGAATCCACTCTCTCTCCTCTGGGCCATAGCCTCTCCAGTGTACAAGATATTGTAATCCTCCTCTGGATATTCTGGAGTTGAGAATGGTCTGAACCTCGTATTCTTGTTGGCCCTCTACCAGTATGGTTTGCGGAGGTTTAGATTGTCCTTTGGAGGATGAGTCTTGATGATAAGGTTTGAGAAGGGATGAGTGAAATACAGAAGGAATCCTCATATTTTTTGGCAGTTCAAGCCGATAGGCTACTGGGTTGATCCTTTTGGTGATGCGGATAGGGCCGATAAAACGTGGTGCCAGTTTGGGTGAAGCTACTTTTAGCCGAATGTTTTTGGTAGATAACCAAACCCTTTGTCCTACAGAGTACCCTGGGACCTCTCTTCGGTGACAATCCGCTTGTCTCTTGTGTAATATACCAGCGTGCTGTAGATTCCGATGGATCTTCTGCCATAGGTCTTGTAAGTGGCGAATCCTGTCCTCTGCGGCCGGGACTCCAGACTTGGAGATGAGGGAAGGAAGTGCCGACGGATGGAAGCCATAGTTGACCATAAATGGTGACTGTCGGGATGATTCGTTCTGTAGATTATTGTGGGAGAATTCTGCCCATGGGAGAAGTTCCGCCCAGTCGTCCTGAGTGTCAGCGATAAAGCACCTCAAAAACTGTTCCAGAGACTGATTGGTGCGTTCCGTCTGTCCATTGGTCTGGGGGTGATATCCTGATGAAAAGTGTAGGGTAACGTCCAGATTTTTACAAAACGCCCTCCAGAACCGGGAGATGAACTGGGATCCTCTATCGGACACTATGACCTGAGGGGACCCATGTAACCTGAAGATCTTCCTGATGAAAACTTCGGATAACATTGGTGCAGTGGGTAAACCCTTCATAGGGATGAAGTGTGCCTGTTTGGAAAATCTGTCCACCACCACAAGTATTGTGTCCATGCCTCTAGATTTGGGCAACTCAACGATGAAGTCCATCGATATATGTGTCCATGGACGTACTGGGATGGGTAGTGGTTGAAGGAGACCTGCTGGTCTGTTGTGTGGCGTCTTGCTTCGAGCACAAGTAGCGAACTCAGTAGTTCTTTTGGTGCCAGGATGGCCTGCAGTCTTGAATGAATGTCCCCACTTAATGAGTCTCCTCTGGAATTTACGGGGAGTGAACAACCGGTCCTCCGGAACGTTGAGTCCTGCCGGGATGTTGTTCTGAGCCTTAGTAATGTCCGTTAAGGCACTAAAAGTATTTGCAGCCAAAATACAAGTGGAAGGGAGAATGGTCTCCTGTTGATCCACCTTGTTATCCTCTACCAGGAACTGTCGTGACAAGGCGTCGGCTTTAATGTTTTTTGAACCAGGGATGTAGGAAATGAGGAAGTTAAAGCGAGTAAAGAATAAAGACCATCTTGCCTGGCGAGATCCTAGTCGCCGTGCTCCCTCAATGTACAGAAGATTCTTATGGTCCGTAAGTATCGTGACTGGTGACTCTGTGCCTTCCAGTAAGTGCCTCCACTCTTCCAAAGCCAGCTTGATAGCGAGGAGCTCCCGGTTACCTACATCGTAATTCCTTTGGGCGGAGGAAAATTTCTTTGAAAAATATGCACAAGGATGAAGTGGAGCTTGAGGATTCTTTCTCTGTGAAAGTATAGCACCTGCTCCTACATCGGAGGCGTCGACCTCCAAAAAAAAAGGTAATGAAGGATCTGGATGGGTTAAGATGGGTGCTGAGGCGAATGCCGTCTTTATTCTCTCGAAAGCCTGGAGGGCCTTCTCAGTCCACTTTGTAGGATCAGCTCCCTTCTGTGTGAGTGCCGTGATGGGTGCTACTACCGATGAGAATCCCTGAATGAACCTCCGGTAGTAGTTAGCGAAACCGAGGAACCTTTGGATGGCCTTGAGGGAGAGAGGACAGGGCCATTCGAGTACCGCCTTGACCTTGGTAGGATCCACAGCAAGGCCGGTATCCGATATGATGTAGCCGAGAAAAGAGGTGGATGTTTGATGGAAATGGCATTTCTCGAGCTTGGCATACAAATGGTTCTCTCTTAAACGCTGCAGGACTTGTTTGACATGCATCATATGTTCCGGCATGGATCTGGAAAAAATTAATATATCGTCCAGGTATACTATAACATGGTGGTCCAGAAGGTCTCTGAAAATGTCGTTGACAAAGTCTTGGAAGACCGCAGGAGCATTACACAATCCAAATGGCATGACCAGGTACTCGTAATGCCCGTCGCGAGTATTGAATGCTGTCTTCCATTCGTCTCCTTCTCTGATTCTAACCAGATTATAGGCTCCTCTGAGGTCCAGTTTGGTGAAGATCCTGGCTCCCTGGAGTTTGTCGAACAATTCGGCTATCAACGGAAGGGGGTAGCGGTTTTTTATGGTGAGTTTGTTGAGGCCCCGGTAATCAATGCAGGGTCTGAGGGTTCCGTCCTTTTTTTGACGAAAAAAAATCCTGCCCCCGCAGGTGATGAAGATTTCTTAATGAACCCCCTCTGGAGATTCTCCTGAATATATGTTCTCATGGCCTGCGTCTCAGGAATAGATAGTGGGTATGACCCTCCTCTGGGAGGTATGGCCCCGGGTAGAAGATCGATAGGACAGTCGTACGTCCGATGTGGCGGAAGTACCTCTGCTTGACGTTTGTCAAAGACATCGCGGAAATCTTCGTATATCCCCGGCAGCCGTACCCTGTCAGGATCCGTGACCTCCATTCCTGCCACTGCCTTTGGAGCAGACATGCAATGTTCCAAGCAAAAAGAACTCCAACGAAGTGGTGTGGCCTCTGTCCAGTCAATGACAGGATTGTGGATCCGGAGCCACGGAAGTCCCAGAATGATGTTCGAGGAGGGGGTGTTAATGACATCAAAGGTTATAGTCTCGGAGTGAAAGTCACTAGTCATGATGTTAAGGGGTATGGTTTGTAAGGAAATGATCGCGGGCTGCAAGGGTCGTCCGTCAATGGCTTCAAGACCTACCGGTCGATCTTTGGGTACCAACGGTATTTTATTCTTGAAGGCGAACTTTTGGTCCACGAAGTTTCCTCCTGACCCCGAGTCCAGAAAGGCCTGTGTCTGTACTGTGAAGGTCTCACCGGATATGGAGATAGGTAGATAAAACCTCGTAGAGGGTTGAGGAGGGGGAAGTGTTGCAGTACCCAGCGTGATCTTCCTTATACTCACTGGGCTTTGGCGTTTCCCGGCTTCAGTGGACAGTTGAATACCAGGTGGCCGTTATTGCCACAGTAGAGGCATAGTCCCGCTCGTCTTCTTCGTTGCCTCTCGATAGGCGAAAGGCTAGTCCCTCCCAGCTGCATGGGTTCATCTAGGGCAGGAGTTGTGGAGAGTAGAGGCCCTATGGTAGACAAAGAAGACGATTGTATACCTCGGGGGTGTTTGTTTCTCTCCATCCTTCTCTCTTGGAGGCTCTGGTCCATCCGGATGCACAGGTCTATCAGGTTCTCAAGTCCAGCGGGACGATCCAGAGCTGCTAATTCATCCTTCAACCGTTCGGACAGGTCCTGCCAGAAGACTGCAGATAGAGCCACATCGTTCCAGCCGGTCTCGGCCGCCACCGTCCGGAAGTCCAGAGCATAACGAGCCACAGTACGGTCTCCCTGAGAAATATTAAGCAGAGTGGATGCAGCCGTAACCTTACGCCCTGGGGTGTCAAACACCCTTCTAAATTCGGTGATGAAGAGAGTAAGGTCAGAGGTCAAATCTGGGCGTTGCTCCCAGATAGGAGAAGCCCATGCCAGGGCGGCGTCAGTCAGCAGGGAGATTATGTATGCGACCTTAGTACGAGAAACCGGAAAGCGAGAGGGCATTAGTTCAAACTGTATGAAACACTGGTTCAGAAACCCCCGACAACCGCTGGGATCCCCTGCATAACGGTTGGGCGCAGGTAGTCGTGGTTCGGAGGTAGGTGTGATAAGTGCAGGAGTGGCTGCGAGTGGAACGGGGTTGGTGGTAGATACAGTTAAACGTCTAACTTGTTCAGTCAGGGTATCCACGTCTTGTTTAAGATGGGAAACTAGTTGTTCTTTTAGTGTAAATGAGCCGGTAAGTTGCCGGAAGCATTCCTCATGGGTGTCTAAGCGTCGGGCCACCTCAGCGGCGTCCATGTTTGTTGGGCTGAGCATATTGTCACGCTGCGCTCACCACAAACAGGACGAAAGACCGCGGGGCTGAGGTGGGGTTGTATAGGCACCGACCCACAACCACGCAGTCCTGTCCGGAATGCGTAGTCCTAGTCGTACCGCGTCGTAGGGTTGGAGAGGTCAGGGTAGTCAGGGTACTTGCCGTGTTCCAGGGTTGGAGAGTCCGGGTAGGTAGAGTTTCGTAACCAAGGTCCTGGGTAATAGAAGGTAGAGTAGTCGAGTAACGAAGCCGGGGTCAAAGTGCTGGAGAGTGTAGAAATCCAAGTAACAGGCAGGGTCAAACAGGTCAGACAAAGTTCAAGACAAAACTAGACAGCAGCGGTGAGCACAATGCATAAACAGGAGTTTATGCTCAGCAATGAAGGACAGGCAGAAGCAGGTATATATGTGGGAAGGGTCCAATTACCTTGCAGGGGTGTGTACTGGTCCACCAACGGTGTCAGAGAGACACTGATCAAAAACAGCTTGCAATTAGGCTTTCCTGATGCTAGGTCTGGTTGCCGGGCAACCCGCGCGCGTGCGCGATGCGCGTTGCGACGTGATGACGTCATGCGGTTTACTCAGCAAGTCTCCGCCTGTGGGAGGCTCCAGCAGCTCCCTCACGTTCTCCTGCTTCCTGGTTGCCGAGCAACCCGTGCGCGTGCGCGATGCGTCTCGCGGAGCTCCGCCATCACGCCGCTGCGCCTGCACTGCCCTGGCAGTGCGTGGGCGCATGACTCTGCCCCGTGGTGCTTCCCTGGGTCGGTCTCCGCGCGGATCAGAGGCAAGTGTGACAGTCTGTCAGCAAGTGCCTTCTTGATGACAGATCGATGTAGACTCATACGTTCTGTCATCATGCGAATCGTCTTCCCCACGTAATATAGTCCACAGGGGCACCTGATATAATAGACCACGTATTTGGACTCACAGTTTAGGAAGTCTTTGATTTTAATGGGGTTACTATGATGAGGATGTGTGAATGATTTGCCCAGAATCATGAATTGGCAATTAACGCAGCCGTGGCACTTATGGACGCCTGCTGGTCTTTTTAGCCATGTCTGTTTGCTTGCCTACTTTTTGTGGGGTCTGCCTGTGTTAGGTCACCCAGATTTCGACTTATGCGATAGAAAAATCTAGGTTGCTGCGTGAAGTGTCTGCAAATATGTTTGTCACTGGCCAAAATGTGGCTATGCTTGAGAATACTCTTTTTAATAAAGCCTGAGGCCGTGCTGAATGTGCTTTTAATATTAAAACGAGTATTGTATACCTTTTTACCTTGGGGTTTTAGCAGAAGGGATCTCTCAATGTCCTTGGCTTGTTCAAGGGCTGCAGATACCTCCTCGTAGCAGTAGCCACGCTCCAAAAATTGGTTCTTCATGTCACATAATGCTTGGTCAAGTTCGTGAGGATCACTGGTTATTCTGATAACGCGTAAAAATTAGGAATAAGGTAGACCTCTTTTCATGCTCAATTGGTGGTGGCTGGTTGCCAATAGCAGGGTGTTCTTATCAGTGGCTTTCTTGGATATTCTGGTGGCTAATTGGCCATTCTTTTTATATATAACTATCCATCCAAAAAGGACACCTCTGATGTGCTAAAGTTCATGGTAAACTTTATACTGGAAGGTAGACTGTTTAACCCGTCAATAAAGGTTAATAGTTCTAACTCTGTGCCAGTTCAAATTAGAAACAGATCGTCAATGTAGCGGAAAAGTTTGAATATGTGTCTGCTATGTGTATTGTTGTTAAAAATGTATATTTGTTCATAGGAATCCATGTATAAATTTGCATACGATGGGGCCATGTTTGACCCCATCGCGGTGCCCATGAGTTGTAAATACTGGTAAAATTTTTTTTCAAATTTAAAATAATTGTTATGGAGGATGATATCCATTAATAGCAGGAGAAAATAGGCTGGGGGACCCATATAATTACTGTAATGCATGAGGTGTTCCCTAGTTGCTTGGATGCCGGCATTATGTTGTATATTTGTATACAAACTAGCAACATTCATTGTTGCTAGAATGGTGTCATCAGAGATCTGTGTCAGAATGCCCAATTGGTTAATGAAATCGGTCGTATCTTTGAAGTTTGCATTTCTGCTACCATAGGCTGCAGAAAGAAATCTACATACTGGGATAATGGATGTCTAAGGCCTAGCACATAGTAAAATCAGCGTCGCTGAGGTGGGCTGAGCCACGCTGAACAGATGCACAAAGCCCCTGCATCTGTAATCAGCGCGGCTATAGTTTCTCCCTCCGCATGCTTGCTGATGCGTGCGGAGGCTGAGAAAATCAGAAGAGACAGGCAGGTTTGAAATTTTGCCGCTTGGGGGAGCGGAGGAGCGTTCACGTGACCGCTCCCATCCAATGGGGCTGCAGCCTTTTTTTTTCACCAGAGAGACAAGGGGTTAACTGGACTGTGGTCCAGGGATGTGGTTTGCACCTTGTTATACCTTGAAAATGTATGTTCCCCTGCTCCCATGTTTCACCATTAATGTTGTTTCCCAAGGCAGGGATAAAATCCTGCAGAGATTCCTTTGCAGACGCCATCTGCTAGGCTAAAAGGTCATGAAGGGCAGCCGGCTGATTAGCCTAAGCACGGTGATCAAAAAGTTAACTGCCCTGATTGTTTACCCAAAGTCTAGGAGCCAAGTATTGGTCAAACGACTCTGCCAGTCTAATTGTTACCTGAGGGCGGAGAATCATCAAACTGGAGTGGTTTGTAAGTGTTATGTCTACACCTACAAACAATACAGATACTTCATTTGGTAAACGGATCGTCGCCCCTGATTTAATTATGGGGCTACCCATAGAGTCCCAGTACACATGAGCTAATTAGCTGGAGGGCATGGGTTAGTGTGTGTCTCCATGTTAGGGATTGGATACAGATAATTGTTCACCAATAGTCTGTCTTCAATGTTAAGAATAGGGTTACACAGGTATATAAACTGTGCCAACCCTACAGTTTTTAGTTGTGCTTCTGATTCCACCTGGAATGTCACCGGATTGATGGAGAATTGCTAGCTGATACTTCTCCATTCCCCAGCCCTAAGTAAGTGTTACCTTCTTGTCTGTTAATTGTACTATATTGCTGTGTTCACCTTTTTTAAGGAATAAATATATTTTATTATATCTAAGCCTCGTTCAGTTCAACCCAGATATTTGGTGTTCATTATATCTTGTCATAAGCTACCGTGACAAGCTCTATAATTAACGTGGCAGCGGCGGGATTGAACTGAACCTGTATTGCAGTGTACTGTAATTACCCTGTAATATAGTGGGAATTCGTAGGGAATTGCGAGTTCCTGGGACTAAAGATATTGAACACACAGTAGTGCAACAGTTAACACAAGTTGTAACACAACCTCACTGCTGTGAACCATGAGCGAGGCTGAAGGCTCATCCAACATGAGGACCCGAGCTCAGCTGAAGGACAAGTGCCATGAATATGAACTGCCCTATGAGAACCAGGAGGTCGCAGAAATGGTTGACGCAATTGGTGACTATGAAGCACGGCTTGCAGAGCCTCAGGATACAGCTCAGCTTGCCCTTTTACAGCCACCCAGAGATCAGGGAAGGAACCCAGTGCCGGGACGGCGGAATCTCGGGGAGGGAACGAGTGCACCTCCCGGGAGCAGTGCAACAGGAGGGGTACTGGTTGCTGCGGCTACCAGTCCGTTCACCCCTGAAATGTTGGCACTGATTACTGCATGGGGAGACAGAGGGACACCGGAGGAGCGGCTGCAGTTTATCACTATGGCAGTGAACAGACCCGTTTATTGCCCCCCTGTCCAACCCAACACAGATGAACTCAAACTGGGTCAGCACAGTCTCACCAAGTTCGTGGAAGGTACTGATCAGATAGACAGTTTTCTAAAGAACTTTGAGACACAGTGTCGGCGGTACAAAGTGCTTCCCCAGCATAGGGTTGCACGTTTGGACCCCTTACTGTCCGTCTTGGCTAAGCAGACGATGATGGCGCTTCCAGATGAGTATGCTGATGACTATGACCACCTGAATGAACTGTTATTGTTTCAGTACGGTTTTACCCCTGAAGCCTAACGGGGTAAATTCCGGCAGGAAGAGAGGCAGCCCCAGGAGTCCTATGTTACCTACGTGACCCGCATGGCTTTATACGGGATACGCTGGGTGGAGGGCTATGAGGCACGGACTTACCAACGCCTGCTGGACCTCATCTTTCAGGAGCAGCTCATGCAGCAGAGCCCGCCGGCGGTGAGGGCTTGGGTGTAGGACAAGAAGCCCAAGACTTACCAGGAGGCGGCGAGGCTTGCAGACGACTATGTGGCCAGCCGAGCCCTGATGTCCGCCAAAGCAGTAGCCAAGGTGGCGGTGGCGGTGGCACCGGCCAAAAAGTCTGCCAATACCCCCCAATGGACTCAGAGGCCGCCTGCGGGCAGCAGTACACCGAAGGCGGGGGAGCTCCGGCACGAGTGCCAATGCTACAACTGCAACCGCCCTGGTCACATCAGACCAGATTGCCCGGAACCCCTGCGTTCCGGCGGACCCCATCAGGGGCAACGCATCCAAGCTGTGAAGCCGGTAGCCCGCGTGCGGGTAGCTTCCACCAAAGACACCGGACCGGTCATGGAACCAACTCCCAGCGAGACGTCCCATGCCACACCTGTCCCGGTTTCATCAGTGCCTACAGCCAGGAGCGGAGGACATCTCAGCGCAGACCTGCAGTAGACGGACGGCCGGAGCAGACATCTCACCCTGGTCACAGTCGGTGACCAGCAAGCAATCGGCTTGCTGGATTCAGGAGCTGCAGTGGCCCTGGTCCGACCTGATACGGTCCGGCCAGAGGAATTGATCCAAGGCCCTGGGATACAGATCACTGTGGCCGACGGAGAGCCACGTTTCCTGCAAGTGGCCAGAATCTTTTTGGATTGGGGGAGGGCCAGGGTGTGCGGGAGGTGGGGGTTTTACCCGGTTTGGATGCCGATGTTCTTCTTGGCAACGATCTGGGACCGATGACCTGCACCTATGACCGAGTGCCCAAGCCCGCTGCAGTGGCGGCAATTACCCGGGGGCAGACAGCAGCAATGGTGGCGGCGCCACTCCCCCAGCCTTTGGGACCAACATTAGCGGAGGGCGCAGAGGATCCCGGGGAGGTAAGCCAGGATCAGTTGCAACCACAGACTGACTTACTGTTTCCCCATACCCTTCCCCATTCTCCGGACAATGACATGACTGGGGGGTGGCCAGAATTAGGAGCCCAGTTTAGGGAGGCAGTGAAGGCAGACCCTACCCTGGCCGGCGTGAGACTTCGGGCATCCGAATCTCAGGCAGGGGAAGGCACTTAGCACTGCCTATGGTATAAGGGACTCCTGTATAGAGAAGAAGGAAACCCAGGGATAGAGGAGGGATTGACCGGTAAGCGACAGCTAGTAGTGCCCCAGGGGTACTGACAGCAACTGTTACGGGTAGCTCACTCTATTCCGTTAGCGGGACATCAGGGGGTCAACAGAACGCGAGCCCGGTTATTACAGCGTTACTACTGGCCGCGGGCATCTCGAGATGTGGGCAATTTCTGCCGCTCTTGTGATGCCTGCCAGCGAGTGGGTAAGGCGGGCGACCATGTGAAGGCACCCCTGAAACCCCTTCCAGAAAGTAGCGATGGATCTTATAGGACCCCTTATGATTCCTAGCAGGTCAGGGAAGCGCTACATCCTCACGGTGGTGGATTTTGCCACCCGGTACCCTGAGGCGGTAGCGCTTGGCACCATAGATGCCAAGACAGTGGCAGCAGCTTTGCTGAACATTTTTTCTAGGGTAGGTTTCCCTAGTGAGATCCTAACCGACCAGGGGTCGCAGTTCATGAGTGAACTGTTACATTGATGCATGCGGTGTACGGCACCGGCGCACTACCCCTTACCATCCCCAGACAAACGGATTATGTGAGAGGTTTAACAGTAACCTGAAGCAGATGCTTCAGACCTTTATAGAGGCAGAGGGGAAAGACTGGGAGATTCATTTGCAGCACTTGCTGTTTGCCTACCGAGAGGTACAGCAAGAATCTACAGGCTTCTCTCCCTTCGAGCTACTATATGGCCGCAGGGTACGTGGAGCTCTGGACCTATTCCGTGAGGGATGGGAAGGGGAGGCTACTGCTACTGATGCTTCAGTGATCCAGTACGTAGTAGATCTCCGAGACCGGTTAGAGATGCTCATGGAGGTGGCCCAGGACCACCTCAGGGCCGCTCAGACCAAGCAAAAGCAATGGTATGACCGGAATGCCCGTAGCAGGGAATTCATCCCAGGACAACAGGTGCTTGTTCTCAAACCCACTCGGACCGTACCCAGTTATCCGAAAGGTGAATGAATACAACTACGTTGTACAGGTAGAGCCTGAGAGGCATAAGACATATCATGTTAATATGCTGAAAGAGTACAGAGCACCGAGTATGGGAGCAGTAATGGCCATTTGTAGCCCACTGCTGGAGGATCCGGCGAGCAATGCTCTGCCTGATCTCGTAGGGGAGGCTAGGCAGGGAAACACTGTGGAGCAGGTAGAGATAGGGGCACAGTTGAGTGCTAGGCAGCAGGTAGAAGCCAGGGACGTGCTAGCTAATTTTAGCGCCCTCTTCACTGACATGCCATGGACCACACATCTCACCAAACACCCAGTGCACACAGGGGATCTGCAGCCTCTGCATAAGCACGCTTATAGAGTGTCAGCAGAGGTCAAGACCAGTATGGAAAGGGAGATAGAGGAGATTCTGACCCTAGGGGTAATTACTCCATCCCTGAGTCCTTGGGGAAGCCCGGTAGTTCTAGTCCTTAAGAAGGACAAGACCACCCGGTTTTGTGTGGACTACCACTTGCTCAACGCTGGGACGGTGTCAGATGCCTACCCCATGCCCCGCATGGATGAGTTACTGGATGAATTCGCGGGGGCAAAGTATCTGACCACTATAGATTTGAGCAAAAGCTATTGGCAAATCCCCCTGGCCTTGGAGGCTAGGGAGAAGTCAGCATTCATCACTCCAAGTGGCCTCTATGAGTTTTTAGTGATGCCATTTGGGATGAAGAATGCCCCGGCTACCTTCCAACGCCTGGTCAATAGGTTACTGGAAGGGATGCAGAGCTATGCCAGGGCTTACTTAGATGACATTGCTGTCTTTAGTAATTCCTGGGACTCCCATTTAGGACATGTAGCTGCGGTGCTAGATAGGATCAGGGTGGCTGGACTTACCTTGAAACCCTCTAAGTGTATGGTAGGGATGGCAGAGGTCCTGTACTTAGGGCACAGGGTGGGTGGAGGGCCCCTCAAACCAGAGCCAACCAAGGTAGAAGCCATAGTTCAGTGGCCTGTTCCAAAAACCAAGAAACATGTCATGGCATTTTTGGGCACCGCAGGGTACTATAGGAAGTTTGTCCCACAGTACAGCGCCGTGGCCAAACCCCTGACTGATTTGACTAAGAAGCAACTGCCTGTGCTTATCACCTGGACTCCTGCTTGTGGAACTGCTTTCCAGGCACTGAAAACTGCGCTTGCTGGGGCCCCCATACTGGCTGCCCCAGACTATACCAAACATTTCCTCATACAGACTGATGCCTCGGACTATGGCATTGGGGCTGTGTTGAGCCAAGTGGGGGACGACGGTAGAGAGCACCCTGTGGTGTACCTCAGCCGAGAACTACTCCCCATAGAAGTGGCCTATGCCACCATTGAGAAAGAGTGCTTGGCCATTGTGTGGGCACTCAAAAAACTCCAGCCCTATGTGTATGGAAGGGCTTTCATGGTCCTCCCAGACCACAACCCCTTGAGTTGGCTGCAGAGGGCATCAGGGGAGAATGCCAAGTTGCTAAGGTGGAGCTTGGCCTTGCAAGAGTTTGAGTTTACTATGCAGCACAAAAAGGGTAGTGAAAATAGCATTGCTGATGGACTTTCACGTCAGGACTATCCCTCTGAGACTGAGTTCGTTAAGGGTGCCAGCAGTGCCCCACTCCCCATTAGGGCCAGTGGGCCACAGGTCACTCATTAAGAAGGGGAGGTGTAGAGGGAGAAAGGGGGTGGCCCGGTATTAAAGGGGTTGCACCCCATGTGGGCATCCCCTGACCTCACCAGAGAGACAAGGGGTTAACTGGACTGCGATCCAGGGATGTGGTTTGCACCTTATTATACCTTGAAAATGTATGTTCCCCTGTTTCCATGTTTCACCTTTAATGTTGTTTCCCAAGGCAGGGATAAAATCCTGCAGAGATTCCTTTGCAGACGCCATCTGCTAGGCTAAAAGGTCATGAAGGGCAGCCGGCTGATTAGCCTAAGCACGGTGATCAAAAAGTTAACTGCCCTGATTGTTTACCCAAAGTCTAGGAGCCAAGTATTGGTCAAACGACTCTGCCAGTCTAATTGTTACCTGAGGGCGGAGAATCATCAAACTGGAGTGGTTTGTAAGTGTTATGTCTACACCTACAAACAATGCAGATACTTCATTTGGTAAACTGATCGTCGCCCCTGATTTAATTATGGGGCTACCCATAGAGTCCCAGTACACATGAGCTAATTAGCTGGAGGGCGTGGGTTAGTCTGTGTCTCCACGTTAGGGATTGGATACAGATAATTGTTCACCAATAGTCTGTATTCAATGTTAAGAATAGGGTTACACAGGTATATAACCTGTGCCAACCCTACAGTTTTTAGTTATGCTTCTGATTCCACCTGGAATGTCACCGGATTGATGGAGAATTGCTAGCTGATACTTCTCCATTCCCCAACCCTAAGTAAGTGTTACCTTCTTGTCTGTTAATTGTACTATATTGCTGTGTTCACCTTTTTTAAGGAATGAATATATTTTATTATATCTAAGCCTCGTACAGTTCAACCCAGATATTTGGTGTTCATTATATCTTGTCATAAGCTACCGTGACAAACAGACATCGCTGATTGCTGCTCACTGTGCTCCCTCCTATTGTGGGGGCGGGGCTCGGGTTTTCCCGCCAGGCCAGGATAGAAGTTTGCAAAATTTTCCCGCGCGGGCGGGAAGTCAGCACATGGCCTCTTCCGCCTTGAGGGGCTTCCTCATGGCAAAACAAAAATAGCACAATAAAAAAAAAAAATTACAGGGCACCCCAGGTCTGATATCTCAGCAGCGCCTCCAAATATAGCCCTTGTTCTGAACCCTCCCAAAGGAACTACTGGTCACTGTACAACACCTGCGGCTCCAGGAGATCTGAGCCTCCGCTAGCTGGGAGCCTGGGGTAACACTTATACAATTACTTAGCGCAGCACCTCCACTTACCCAGGATCCCCGTGATGTGAGATTCCCCTGGGCAAGAAACATACAACACCTTATGATTGTAACTGTTTTATACTGTAATAATGCAACGTAGCAATAACACAACATGTACACTTATACTGTAACGGTTTAACCTTAGAGGCTGCCCACTCATCAGCAGAAACGTCTCCGTCCCCTCACCGCGTGCCCCACACACTGTGTCCATATATAGTATATTGGTATAGGCTCAGTTCTTTAGCCACTCGCTCAGTGTCCCTAAAGAGTTACGCCTAAGGCGGGATCAACGCCTGTTAACCGGTGTTGGTGCACTTGATGTAATAATACCTTCCGGTCACGGCGGTGACCGGCAACAACTTCACAAAGGGTCTGTGGCAGGACGGCCTGTAGCCGAGGTCAGGGAACAGTCCACACGTGTAGTTTCAGGATAAAATAAAAACGTTCAGTGGCTTTATTTCTCCACAGTAACATAACATGCGGGTACACTGTCCCTTTAACAAAATAAATCCTGCTCCACTTTGGGAGAAAAACTGACTAACCCAGCAGACCTATCTAGCAGGCTAGCTGGCTAAACCAGAACCAAACCATAAAGGTACTTTAAGCAGTCAGTAAACAAATGAATAATCCTTACTTTGGTTGAAGTAGTCTTTGGTGAAATCCCTCTGGTTAAGGGCTCACGCAGCAGTGTGCTCCTCTCTAAGGCAGGGCAGCTACTGCCAGTAACATGATCCTTTTTCTACCTTACTGGTTCTCAGGTGTCAGCTTACCTCCTGATTTCCTAACTTCCACCTGAGTTAACCCTTATGAGTGCTGGATGAAGCACTCAGACATATGTCTCCCAGGCGTAACTGATAGGAGTTGACTTCACTCTGTCACATACCTCCCCTGTTTGTGTGTAGCTAGTGTCCCACACGGCTGAAGCCCGACCCTCCACTCCTTCTCTTGACAAAAAATCAGCATTTCCATTGTCCTTTCCAAGTCTATGCTGAATATCAAAAGAGAAGGGTTGGAGGGCCATATACCACCTGGTCAACCTTGGATTTGTGTCCTTCATGGTGTTTAACCACTTCAAGGGCGCATGGTCAGTGACCAGGGTGAAGTGTACTCCGGCGACATAATGTCTCAAGGCCTCAATTGCCCATTTTACAGCGAGGCACTCCTTCTCAATAACGGAATACCTCACTTCCCTTGGGAACAGCTTCCGGCTGATGAACAGTATGGGGTGTTCAACACCATCAAATTGCTGAGACAGCACTGCTCCCAGTCCTACCTCTGAGGCATCCGTCTGGATGATGAAGGGCTCTTTAAAATCTGGGCTCCGAAGAGCGGTGCCCTCTGACAGGCACTTTTTTAGCATGTCAAAGGCGTCTTGGCACTCCCAAGACCATTTAACTTGGGTCGGGGCACTCTTTTTTGTCAGATCTGTTAGGGGTGCAGATATTTCTGAAAAATTGGGGATAAACTGCCGGTAATACCCTGCTAACCCAAAAAGGGAGCGGACCTGTGTCTTTGTCTGTGGGGTGGGGACTTTCTTTATGGCGGCCACCTTGCTAGCTAGTGGCCTTACTATCCCTCCCCCAACGGCATAGCCCAAGTACTTTGTAGTGGATTTACCCAGGGCACATTTTTTGGGATTTGCAGTGAGCCCTGCTTCTCTTAAGGACGTTAGGACTGCCCTTAACCTTTTTATATGAGACTGCCAGTGTCTGCTATGGATGACAATGTCATCCAAGTAGGCCGTGGCATATGCCCTATGGGGTCGTAGTACCTTGTCCATTAACCTTTGGAACGTGGCTGGAGCCCCATGTAACCCAGATGGCATAGTGACGAATTGGTATAAACCGAGAGGGGTGGCGAAGGCAGTTTTGCATTTGGATTCTTCCGCTAGAGGTATCTGCCAATATCCTTTCGTGAGATATAGGGTGGAGATATAGTCTGCTTTACCAAGCGAGTCAAGCAATTCATCCACCCTAGGCATTGGATATGCATCAAATCTGGATACAGCATTTACCTTTCGCAGATCCACGCAAAACCTCACCTTCCCATCTGGTTTAGGGACCAACACGATAGGGCTACACCATTCGCTGTGGGACTCCTCGATCACGCCCAATTCCAACATGTCTATTATCTCCCTCTCTACCAGGTCTTTTCGGCCCTCTGGCAATCTATAGGGACGGGACCGTACTTTTACGCCAGGTTCTGTCTCAATCCTATGGGACACTAAATCAGTCTGCCCTGGCAGCTCCGAAAAAACATCTGGGAACTGGTCACATTATTCTAGTAGGTCTGACCTTTGTTCCATTGTTAACTGCCCTCCCATGGGAACCTGATGATCATTGTACGTACTACCCTTTGGAAGCTGTGGACCCAAATCCGTCTCTCCTTCCCGAGGGTGGATGAACAGCGATCTCATCGTTTTCTAGGGTTTCAGGAGGTTCACGTGGTAGATTTGTTTACCCTTCCTGGACCCTGGTTGAGCGATCTCATAGTTCACCTCCCCGGTGCGGCGGAGAACTTGGAAAGGACCCTGCCACTTCGCAAGGAGTTTACTCTCTGATGTCGGTAGTAGTAGCATCACCTGGTCCCCAGGTTGGAAGACCCTCAAGCGAGCATTTTGGTTGTACTGCCTTTCTTGACGTTCTTGAGCAGATTTGAGGTTTTCCTTAGCAAACCAACCTATCATGTCTAGGCAGTTTCTAAGGTCTATGACATACTGAAGGGTATTCTTGGAGGGTGAGGGCTCCTCCTCCCAGGATTCCTTCAGTAGGTCGAGAATACCCTGAGGTTGGCGTCCATATAGGAGCTCAAACGGGGAGAAGCCTGTAGATGATTGGGGAACTTCTCGTACCGCAAACAACAGGAAAGGGAAAAGTTCATCCCAAGCTCGCTTTTCAGTGTCCACAAACTTCCTAAGCATGGTTTTTAAAGTACGGTTAAACCTCTCTACCAATCCATCAGTCTGAGGATGGTAGACTGAGGTCCGGACGGATTTTACCTCCAATAACTTCAGGACATCCTGCATTAACTTTGCCATGAAATTTGTTCCCTGGTCAGTTAACATTACTTGGGGAAGTCCTACCCTAGAGAACAGTTCTAACAGCCTGTGAGCAACCTGTTTAGGAGTGGCTGATCTCAGAGGGAAGGCCTCAGGATATCTGGTGCATAATCTACAACAACGAGTATAAATTTATGTCCCTTCGCAGAGGGTTCTAAAGGTCCGACCAGATCTACCCCAATTCTCTCGAATGGGACGGCTACTAAGGGCAGAGGAACCAAGGGAGCCGGCTTCTGTCCTTTTTGGCTAGTTAACTGGCATTCAGGACATGTCTCACATAGTTTCATGATGTCACCATGTATGCCTGGCCAGTAAAACCGGGACGAGATGCGGTCCGTGGTTTTATCTCTGCCCAAATGACCACCCCATGGGAGAGTATGGGCTAGGGTGAACACTGTTTTAATCAACCCTTTAGGGACTAGCATCTGTCGAATGACCTCCCCTGTTTGTGTAACCTTATTCACACGATATAGAGTGTCATTCAACAGTTCAAAATGTGGAAACACTTTTACACCTTGTTAATCCATTATCTTGTTGTTGACCTGTACCACCTTCTCATATTGTCTAGCCAGAGCTGGGTCCTCCCTCTGCCTCTGACGGAAGTCAGGAAGATCCAGATCTGGCAAAATTCCCGTATCTTTCTGTTCCCCACCCTGGTCATCCCGGCCATGACCTGCAGTCCTTTTGGCTGACTAATGTTACCAAGAGTTCCGGCCTTTCTTAACCAGTCCTCTTTTTCCGCACGTCTCTGTTTACGTGTCTTTGGGACATGGTGTCTACGGGGGAAAATCTCTGGGGAAAAAGGGAACAAGTCTCCGGGCTTCTCCGGTACCAGAGAAGTAGGCTCCGTAGGAGTAAGAGCCAACAATGTTTCGAGGTAGGGCCAGTCTCGGCCAAGTAGAGCAGGTAGCCAGGGAGCAACTCCCACTAGTAGACTAGCCTCTTGATCCTGGATACGCAGTAGAACGTTCGCCGTCTTGTATCTCTTTGTATCCCCATGGATACACTCGATATTCCAAGGAGAGTCATAAGATAGTCTATTGCTTGGAATTAGGCCCTCTAGGATCAGAGTTTTTCCAGAGCCCGAGTCCAGCATGGCGTTTACTTTTGTCCCCTCCAGAGATGCTGGGACTAACCACGGATTGTGGTCCCCTCGGAGACAAGCTGTGGCAGTGGTTCTGCCATATGAACAGTCCATCTCATCATCTCCTGAATCCGCAACCTCGGTCGTCAGCGGAAGCTCTCGATGGGGCTTGGTGTTTGGACCTCTCCGCTGTTGGCTGGGATCCTCCCTTCTGGTTGGTGGGGTTATCCTCTCCACCGGGTGGGTGACACGAGTCCAGGTTCTCGGGGAATACTGTGGGTGGCGGCCTCACTTGAGTGATCCAGTGGCCTCGGACCCGGGACGGGCGTCTCTGCTGGAGTTTGTACCAGGAACCCTCCGAGATGGGAAAGGGTCTTCCGATCAGGTTGACTGGATCTCCCGAGCTGGTGGGTTGTAGACGCCTCGATTGTCTGCTCTCCTGCCTCTAGCATCACCGGAAGCAACTGGTGTTTGTACCGGCCGTTCCCAGCTATCCTGTTGGGTGTCGTCGCCCAGGAAGTTTTCCACTAAGCGGACCGCTGAATCCAGGGAAAATGCAACGTGTCTTTTTACCCAGGAGCGGGAGGAGGGGGGCAGTATCTGTATGAACTGCTCGAGCACAAACTGTTCAAGGATCTCTGCCTTGGTATGTTTTTCCAGTTGTATCCACCTGGTACATAAGTCTACTAAGCGGTGGGCTACGACCCGGGGTCTGTCTCTGTTTGTATATTTGACTGTCCGGAACCGCTGTCGGTAGGTCTCTGGAGTGAGGCATAGGCGATCCAGAATAGCAGCCTTTAGTTGCTGATAGTCCATGGCCTTGTCTGCTGGAAAAGCCTGGTAGGCTGCCTGAGCTTCCCGTATGAGGAGTGGACCCAGAGTCGTTACCCAGCGATCAACTGTCCAGCCGTGGGCCGTGGCTACCCTTTCAAAAGTTAGGAGAAATGCCTCTGGGTCTTCGTTTGGCTTCTTTTTATGCAACATCACCAGTGGGTTATTTGGAATCCCTGGTCTGCCTGGGGCTGGGCCTTCGGCCAGAAATTGGAGTAGCTTTTCCTCTCGCCGGGCCTGTTGCTCATCTTGCTGGGCCTGTCGCTCAGCTTGCTTCTCTGCTAGCTGGAGCTGTTGCTCAAGGAACTGAGAAAAAATTGTCTCCATTTTTTTTTTTTCTTTTGTGTGTGTATGGCCCTTCAGATACAGGGCCCGTCCAGTATCTCACTTCTGACACCACCTGTGGCAGGACGGCCTGTAGCCGAGGTCAGGGAACAGTCCACAAGTGTAGTTTCAGGATAAATAAAAACATTCAGTGGCTTTATTTCTCCACAGTAACATAACATGCGGATACACTGTCCCTTTAACAAAATAAATGCTGCTCCACTTTGGGAGAAAAACTGACTAACACAGCAGACCTATCTAACAGGCTGGCTGGCTAAACCAGAACCAAACCATAAGGGTACTTTAAGCAGTCAGTAAACAAATGAATAATCCTTACTTTGGTTGAAGTAGTCTTTGATGAAATCCCTCTGGCTAAGGGCTCACGCAGCAGTGTGCTCCTCTCTAAGGCAGGGCAGCTACTGCCAGTAACATGATCCTTTTTCTACCTTGCTGGCTCTCAGGTGTCAGCTTACCTCCTGATTTCCTAACTTCCACCTGAGTTAACCCTTATGAGTGCTGGATGAAGCACTCTGACATATGTCTCCCAGGCGTAACTGATAGGAGTTGACTTCACTCTGTCACAGGGTCAGACGCCTCCAACACGTAGCCTCCAGATATCACGGTGTCCAGCCGTCTGGTCCCAGAGGACTGCAACCGCCGCAACTCTGTGCTTTGTCCCTAACTGGTACTCAGTAAGGGGTGATGCTCGCTCTCACTATAGGCCGTCCCTGCAGCACAGCAACCTATGGTGACTTCAGGGAATACTCCTAGGGCCTACGGGGTAGCCTGTCCTATGCAGGTGGGTCACTGACCCCCTGTACCCACATTACCTCTCCCTTCACCTCCTGGATCCCTTCTCCTTAGCTTCTACCTAAGGCTAAGGCCCCGCTCCCAGAGTCAGCGCACCTGCGCTGCTGACAGGCGGTGCGCTGAGATACACAGACCGCGATCTGCGGTCTGTAGGGAGCGGGAGCCGGAGCGGGAGGTGGGCGGGAGGTGGGAGGTTTGATCGGGAGGTGGGCGGTTTGACAGGGAGGGGGGGCGTGGCTTGAGCGGAGGGACCCGCTACTCTCCCCCCCCTCCCTCCACGGACTCGGGCTGGAGCTGGAAGGTAAGTTTAAACACACACACGCAGGCACTCATTCATACACGCGCACACACACACACAGGCAGGCACTCACGCACTCATACACACACACACGCGCGCACACACAGGCAGGCACTCACGCACTCATACACACACACACACACAGACAGAGGCAGGCACTCGGGCACACACACACACAGACAGGCACTCACGCACTAAGACACATACACACACAGACAGGCACGCACTCAGACACACACACAGAGAAAGGCACTCACCTGCTTTCACTCCACACTCCTCCCCGCTCCCCGAAGCCTCTCCTCCTCCCGAAGCCTCCCCTCCCCATTGGCTCACAGCCACACACGTCACGCGTCAACGCTAGGAAACACCATTCTCTGGTGTCTCCAGCGGCTGACGCGCTACAGCGTGTAGTGCTCTGTGCAGCCAGGGGGGACCGGGACCGGCTCGCGAGGATTCCCCTGCTGGTGGGGAACTCGCGACCCGCCGCCCGCGCCAACGAGCGCAGCGGGACCGAGGCCTAAGGCCGAGTCCATGCTCCCTGCTTGCTCGCTGAGGTGCGCTGAGGCGCGCTGAGGCTCAGGGAAAGCGGGTGCTTTCCCTGGCCTTGCGGTTGCTTACCGCACGCGCTCTCGGCGGGGCCATCAGGGGGCGGGCCGGGGGCGGGCGCGTCACGGGCCAGTGACGTCACGGAGCTGGTTCGCCCTCATTGGGCGAACCACTCACGTGACCGGCCTGTCTCGCCGGCAAGTGGGGGAGTTTTAAATTCCCCTAAGACCTGCGCTTCCGCAAACGCGCGAAAGCGCAGGTGAGCCCCTACTAAAGCCGCTCTAATTGCAGCTGTAGGGGCTCAGTGCTGAGCGGGAGCGCGCGTCAGCACGCTTCCGCAAGCAAGCAGCAAACATGGCCGAGGCCTAATACCTGCAGCAAATGCACTGCACTCACACGGAACCCACAGCAACCCACTGCACTCACACGGAATCTGCAGCAACCCACTGCACTCACATGGAACCTGCAGCAACCCACTGCACTCACACGGTACCTGCAGCAACCCACTGCACACACTCTGAACCTGTAGAAACCCACTGCATTCACTCTGAACATGCAGCAACCCACTGCACTCACACAGTACCTGCAGCAACCGCACTGCACTCAACCTGGTACCTGCAGCTACACTGCACACACACTGAACCTGCAGCAACCCACTGCACTCACACGGTACCTCTTCGCATTGGGACCGCATGCGCTACCCTTACTGCGCCTGCGTGATCCTGTAATGGCTACCGCGGTGGTTCTACGCATGTGCGACCTCACGCCAACCTTAACATTGCTGCCGGCACTCCTGGCACTGTACAGCGCGTGCGCGACTACACTGCGCAACTGCGAGCAGATACAATGGCGGCCCCCGCTAGCCGGGTGCGCCGCAGAGCTTCGGAGCGCTCCCTGCTCCGGCCCCCACCTTCTCGGCGTGCCGGCGCGTCTGTCGCTGCCTCCGGCGGCACCCGCGACCGCTGGGCACTTCGTGAGGGGGGTCTCTGGGGCTGAAATAAGACCGGGGCTACATAAGCAACAATAAGTACTCGACAGGTGGACCGGTGTGCAGTGTATAGGCGTTGAATTTAGCCCGGATAGCATCCAAACCTTCCTTGTGAGGGATGTTGGTGTATAAGCTGCCAACGTCCAGGGTTACTAGGATGCAGTTAGTAGTCTCCATTTGGATATCATTAATCTGCAAAATGAAGTCCGTTGTGTCCTTTACATAGGTACTCATGCTCAGAACCATTGGCTGGAGATAAAAGTCCACGAATTGGGAAAGTGGATGGCATAGGGACCCTCTGGCTGAGATGATAGGCCTGCCAGGTGGTGCAGTCAGAGATTTGTGTATTTTGGGCAAAGTATACAGGACTGGTGTCCTCGGAAAATCCTGTACAAGAAACGTGCCCGTCTCTTCGGAAATCCAGCTGTTAGTGATCCCCATCTGTATAACCGAATCAATCTCCTTCTTGTATTCCGCCGTTTGTCCCCAGGTATGCGTCTGTAATGAATCGCATTCGCCAATTGTTGTTTTATCTCTTACGTTTAGTAGGCATATTTAAGGATCACAATCCCGCCCCCTTTGTCCGTGGCTCGGATGATGATATCTGTGTTATTCTTTAATGCGTCAATGGCCAGTTTCTCATCCCGTGTGATATTGTGATAACTGGTTTGATGTTTTTTAATGCGACTGCTAGTCTCTTTGTCCAGAACATTCATCAATGCTGCAATACTAGAATTGCCTGTTTGCGGGTCAAATTTGCTCTTGGTTCTGAAGGTCTTGACATCAGACCGAACGTCAGGCTGGCCTAACTTGATGAAAAAGTCCTTAAGTCTAAGCTGGCGATTGAACCTGTACATGTCCACCTCCCAATTGAAGCAGTTTTGAGAATGTGGGAACAAAGCTTAACCCTTTATGTAGAACACTAAGTTGAGCAGGGGTAAGTGGTTCTGGGCATGAGTACCTATGTAAAGGACACCACGGACTTCATTTTGCAGATTAATGATATCCAAATGGAGACTACTGACTGCATCCTAGTAACCCTGGACGTTGGAAGCTTATACACCAACATCCCTCACAAGGAAGGTTTGGATGCTATCCGGGCTAATTCAAGGCCTATACACTGCACACCGGTCCACCTGTCGAGTACTTATTGTTGCTCATAGAGATCATTCTTAACAAGAATTACTTTAGATTTGAGACGAGCCACTATTTACAACTGAGTGGCAAAGCCATGGGGTCCAACATGGCTCCGTCTTATGCTAATCTATACATGGACATCTATGAGCACACTCACATCTTGCACGATGCCCCCAATGCGCTTTTTGTTAAGAAGTACTTGCACTATATAGATGATATCTTCATTCTGTGGGATGGCTCTGAGTCTGCTCTCCTGGAATTTATCCAATATTTGAACAACATTCCCTCAACAATTAGTTTTTCAGCGCAATTCAGCTCTAAGGAAATTACCTTCCTGGATACTACCGTATATAAGACAACCAATGGCCTGGCAACTCGGCTCTTTCAAAAGGATACGGATAGGAACACATTACTATACACAACCAGTGATCATCCTGTGCCGCTTAAGCAAGGACTCCCCTTTTCCCAACTACTTCGGGTCAAAAGGATTATCAGCAACCCGGATGAAGTAGAAGCAGCACTTTTGGATATGGCGCTCCGTTTCCGCGAAAGGGGTTATAAGTCTAGTGACATACAGGATGCACTTATTAAAGTGAGGCGGATTGATAGAGAGAGACTCCTGTAACCACAAGTCAAGAACCCTACACAGGATCGCTGTCACTTTGTCAGTACTTTTTTGACAGCCTCTGGGTTTATCAAGCGCAGTATTCGCAAAAACTGGCACATCTTGTCAAGTGACAATAGAATTGGCAACATCTGCAAGGATCCCCCTCTACTATGCTACAAACGTGGGCGCAATTTGGGCGATATGTTGATGCAATCTGATCCAGTCACTAAATATGCCAGTACTAAGAGCTGGCTCTGCAAAAAAACAGGAGTTTACCGGTGTCATGGATGTACTAATTGTGGTTTTTTGCAAACCGGTACCAGTTTTTCGCCACCGCACCGTGGGGCACAAATTAAGATTAGACATTTCATGAACTGCGAGACACGTTTTGTCGTGTATATGATCAGATGTCCCTGCGGCCTCCATTATATTGGGAAAACGTCCAGGATGCTCAAAGAACGCCTTGCAATACATCGCTCTACTATTCGAAAAGCTTTATCAAGTCCTGACAACACTGAGTTTGCGTGCCTTCCTGTGGCCAGACATTTTAAGCTGCTTAAGCATCCCTTGGAAACTATGCGCTGCATGCCTATTTTTCATGTGCCTCCCCTGCGTCGAGGAGGTGACAGGAATATAATCCTGTTGCAGCAAGAGGCCAGATTAATTTATGAGTTAAGAACTATGGCACCCATCGGTTTAAATGAAGATCTCAAGCTGGGTTGTTTTTTGTAATTGTTTTATTTGCCCTGCTCTGCTTTTTCTTCCATACCCCCTTGTGTTTTTTTCCGTTTTTCCTTCACTGTTTTTCACTTATTGCACATCCATGGTGTTCCCATGTCTGTTTGTGTGTGGGACTGCCATGTCCAACCTTCTTTTAATGGTAACCCCATAATGTATTGTTAACCTATTTATACTATAGGTTTCTTTTGTATTATACTCGGGCCATTTTTAGGCCATTTTTTGGGGGGTTAACCTCCAGTGTTGGACATTGCTATCTCTCTCTCATTTAGCTCCTCTGTGTGTTCTGTCCTGCTAGTAGCCTAAGGGATTACAGTGTTTTACTTGCTGGGCGGCACCCTTGCCTTACCAGTTCTGTGGTTTGGCCACTAGGATATCGAGCCGCTCAACTATTGACATTTGCATACACATGATGCCTACATGCAGTGCTGCTCGCATTGGACTGTCTGGCTGTCAGTATCTGCATTTGCCTTTCATTGGTCTGCTGGCCTGAGTGGGCGGTGCTCACACAGTTGTAGTTAATTTCATTTATTGTTTTTCATTTGGTGCAGATGTGTTTTTAGTCACTGGTGGGGGTATATTAAGGGGTCTGGATTAGTCACTGGTTGCACTGCCCTGAGGAAGGTCCCACTCTGAGGACCGAAACATTGGCTGCCCTGTGTTGTTAATACACTTTATTTACTTCATTTTATTGCGGTGTGCTGTCTCTTTGTTACCTGGATTTCCCTGGTTACCCTGTACATGGTTCTATATGGGACGAGCATCTGCCTTCATTTGAGAAACCGTGAGTGCAAACTATTTTTTCATTGACTATATATATATATACACATATATATATATATATATATATATATATATATAACAGTCTCATAAGAAAGTCTTATCTGTTTCTGTAGCTGTAGGGGAAGGCTTCTCTGCTCTCCTGGTGTCTGCACCCTTGTGTGCCAAGGCAATGTCTGCTTCCAGGCATAGAGGTCTGCTCCCCTTTATCTTTCTGTCAGCCTGCAGTCTCTTTGCAGCTCAAGACATATGTCCTTCCTGGGTCAGTCCCAATTGTGAGACTGAGGAATCCTCCTTCCTGTCTCAGAATAGGCTATTTCTGAGAGAGCTCTAATCAATCTGTTGGAGTTGGTTAATTGCTGGTATGCAATTAACCTGCACACTGCTGGATTAGAGGCAAGTTTCTTTAACAGGGATAAGTCCCTGTTACATATCTCCCATGTTTGTGCAAAGCTCGGGCTTACCACGTCCGAAGCCCATCCTTCCACTCTCATTCGAGATATCTCTGTGAGAGTGGATGTAGGAATTAATCCTCAGTCCTGCTGGGATTGGAGCCCTTTCTCCAGTTTATTCGTGTCTCCTCCCGAAGGTACTTGAGATCAGCACTCCTCAGTCACTCGAGGAGGACTTTTTCCAAGTATAGTCTTTTTACTGAGTGTGTGGTCATGAGATTTCCCTTGCGCCGGGTGCTCCTCTTTTTGTAGGCAGACTGTATGGCAACAGTTGCAGAGCATTTAAGAATAGCCCTTTGAGTTTTCCGCTCTTGAAGCTGTCTTTCTGCACTTTTTTCACTCAATGGGGTTGCCAGTTCAGCTTCTTTGGGATTGAGTTGCAATTCCTCCTCCACTTCCAGAAAACGTCCTTTCTTTTCAGCTTCAACAGCTAATGATTCTTCCGGTTTGATTCAGCACGTATACTTTTTTTGTTGCCTGTTGGGTGGCTGAAGGTTTAGCTAGTGCTTGTTTAGGTGGTTCAAACTTTGCAGCCTTGTTTTTTTAGATGAGCGGTGTTCCCAGCTCTCTCTGTACCCTTGTCTTCATAGGTTTTAGTTGCTGTGGGATACTGATGCTTGGGCAGGGTCAATACCTTTTCTTGTAGTATTGTAATCTCATCCGCGAGAGATCCCTGTTTCTTGAGTGTATCCTGTAATTCTCCTCACAGGGTATTCATCTCCTCACTGTGCTTTCTCAGACCTTGCTTCCACATCTCCTTCATTATATTGTGAAGCACTGTAAATTTCATCGCTCGGACCACAGCTGTTTGCCTAAGTTCCTGGACCTTCTTGTGCTCCCTCTTGTACCGAGTCACCTGGCCTCTAAGCTTGGCCTCTAGCGATGCTTTGGTGATGGTCAGGGTAGCCTTCAGTTTCTCATGGTGCTTTGCGGGGACACACTGGGAAATCAGATGTTCCTGCAGCACTTGTACTTCTTTAGCAGCCGGCAGATTTTGTTTCTGCAGAGTTCGCTGCTTCTCCTCGGCATTCCAGAGGTTTGTACGCAGACCTTGCAGTTGATTCTGCAGTGGGTGCTTTGCTTAAAACTTTTCATTTTCCAAAAGTGTATTTATTTTTTCAAGCTCGAGCAGCTTTTCATTCTTTCCAATGACTTGGTCTGTCAAATCAGATTTTTCTTTTTTCAGTCTTAAATTTTCTCCTTTTACAGTCTCTGTAATATTCAGGGCCTCCTTGTAGTCCACCTTCCATTTACGCACATCTGCTTTGAGACTGACGGTCTCCTGGCGTGAGACTTCCATCTCTAGGTTGAGGGTCTGAAGCTCCTTCTAAGAGACTTTAAGATCCATATTAAGACTGAGGATATTTCTTTGAGAGATGTCCAGCTCCTCAGTGAGTCTGTGAAGTTCCTTTTTAGAGACTTCCAGTTTTGTGCGGCAATTGGTGATCTCTTGGTGTGAGGAATTCAGTGCTATGCGGATAGTATGAACCTCCTGGGATATGTCCACCTCTGTCCAGACACTGTTGACCTCCTGGTGTGAGGCATTCAGTTCTATGCGGAGTGTGAACCTCATTCTGAGAGACTTCCACCTCTCTATGGCATTTGCGAACCTCTTGCTGAAAGACTGTAATCTCCTTCAGTGCTTCCTCATACTTATACTTCAGATTAGCAATCATTCTATCAGATTGACTCTGTTTTTCCACCTTGGTGGCATTAGTAGTGTTTACAGTGGCTAGCTCAGTCTTGGCCGCCTAGAAAATTTTCGAGTACCATCTTCTGCAGCTCAGCATTATTTTCTCTCTCTCTATTTTCAATTCTTTACGGAGCAGATCACAGTTATGCCTGGAATTTTTTCAGGACTTCTTGAGTGCTGGTCAAGGGCCACTCTTCCATGGGGTAGGGTTCATCATAGGAACGCCACATCTTGTCCTCCATTTTGGGGCTATCGGGTATATTTTTCTTCCTGACCTCAGGAGGCGCTCTTGCAGCTGTTGTCACTGTATTCGCTAGAACCTCAAATTGTGGTATTCCTACAGGTGGGCAGACTTTGCTTGTAGAGTTTGTAGCTCTCACAGGCATCTCTGTAGACATTTTTTTTTCTTCTTTACTTTGGTATGTTTTACAACATCAGCAAAACTGTGCACGCATTCTTTCTCATCAGTGATACTGTATGTGCACTTGCTGAGTAAAACTTCTGTACCCTCCTTGGGTCCACAGCACACTGCTTGATGCTGGTGGTTCCTTGACTCGTTGAAAAAAATAGTCGACTGGCTGCTGCCCTTTTCTGGGACCAAATAAGGGCCATCCTCATTGTCTGAATAAGGTCTGAAGGGACACTGCTCCATGTGGCCGGGCTCTTTACACCAGGAACACATTTTCTTCCCCATTCTTGCAGTCTGTATTTGACTTCAGAACAGCAGAGGAGAAGAGGGGCACAGCTCACAGCGGAAGCAGCAGCAAGTGCTGATAATAAGGGCAACTCAGACAGGGGTAAAAATATACATAAATCTTTAATGGTCAGTACAAAAATAGGACCACGCATCAACGCGTTTCGTCCGCTTAGGACTTTCTCAAGGTGTAAGGAGGGACAATAGTACAGTCAATTTATCTAAACAAACTTCACGCCAAAACGGAGTACCTGTGATGTCATCAACGTGCGTCCCGCAATGGAGTCGCACTATTACAGCGCGGCTCAGTGCTAAGTCGCGCTTGTAACAGAGGAGGTACACCAGGTACCAGGATTGGCCCATTGAAAAGAAAAACATATTGAATTACAAAACTTTAATAACACTAATACAAATGAACAATACGAAGCATCATATAACATGGAGATTAGAACCTGTGTATTTAATCACATGTGGCTGTGGATGTCAATACGTGGGTCGAACCACCAGATGTCTCAAAATCAGAATGATGGAGCACTTCAGGCTCATTTCTAATGGGGATCTCAGTCACCCGGTATCCAAACATTTTTCCAGCTGTAATAAAGGTGGTCCTGATAATTTTACATTTCAAGGAATTGAGGTAGTTGCACCTCTGGATAGGGGTGGCAATAGGACCTTACAGTTGGATCACCGTGAGGCATTCTGGATCTTTACTTTAAGGACCAGAGTGCCTCACGGAATGAACATTGACTGGGATCTAACTCATTTTTTGTAATTATTATATCAGCCTGAAGTGTTCTCCCTCTTCTATTTTTGACTAATCATATTACAAAAATTATATGTGTTCATTAACTATGTATAACTTGTTTATCAACAACATAATATCATCGGTGTGATAGTAAGACTTTTTTTTACTACAGTATATATGATCCAATTCCCCTTCTATTTCAGGTTTCTATAAATCTAGTATATTTTTATATTCAGGGATAGATGATTCCTATTATGAATCATGATTCATTCATGATTATGATATATCTTTATCTTTTCTTAAATGCATATCTTTATGTGTTAATATTGGATAAATCTATATACATATGCAGTTTTTTTTAATAATATGTTTTGCATTTCTTGTGTGGTTTCTACACAGGCGAGAATATGTGTGTCAAGATTTTAATAATATTCTTGGGTTAATAAAATCTTTTTTATTTTTTATTTTTTCACACTTTCTAATTGTTACACACATTCTCCCCTGTTATTGATAGGATGGATGGTCTTTCCTTTTTCCCGGAACTCAATTTTGATACTGTAGACATTATATGTGCTAACTGTCTCATATGTGGTTGTCTTATTATGATTTTCTTATAATTATAGGAATACATTTTTTATTAAATTTTTTTTAAATTTATATAGTTTATAAGCCACGTTTTGACATTTTTTGCATTTTTGTCTCTTTTTTCTGCATTTTTTGTATTGTTTTTTACATATATTCTTTCTTGTTCTTTTTAAAGTTATTTTCCTTTTCTGAAAATGTGCAGCAATATTATCTGCCTGTTCTTTATATAACTGGAGTAATCTCCATGTTATATGATGCTTCGTATTGTTCATTTGTATTAGTGTTATTAAAGTTTTGTAATTCAATATGTTTTTCTTTTCAATGGGCCAATCCTGGTATTTGGTGTACCTCCTCTGTTACAAGCGCGACTCAGCACTGAGCCGCGTGGTAATAGTGCGACTCCATTGCGGGACGCACGTTGATGACATCACAGGTACTCCGTTTTGGCGCGAAGTTTGTTTAGATAAATTGACTGTACTATTGTCCCTCCTTACACCTTGAGAAAGTCCTAAGCGGACGAAACGCGTTGGTGCGTGGTCCTATTTTTGTACTGACCATTAAAGATTTATGTATATTTTTACCCCTGTCTGGAGTTGCCCTTTTTATCAGCGCTTGCTGCTGCTTCCGCTGTGAGCTGTGCCCCTCTTCTCCTCTGCTGTTCTGGATTTACCTTCTGAGGGCTGCACGCCAGAGAATCCTCTCACCTGGATACCACTGAAGGACGGTAAAGGGCATAGCCCATCTTTTTCTACCTTCCATTGCTGGACTGTTCTGTATTATTGCCCCAGGGGTGAGCTTATGCCTACTGGAGACGTAGTTTGAGGCAGCCGTGTGGGCACCAACTAGTCCCTGTTATCACCCTGGGAGGTCAATTTATTCATTTCTACATATATTGTTCCTGGACATTGGCTTCATTCATTGTGAGATTACACTATTGGAGTCTGTTGAGGTGATGCACCAATATACCACACAACCTATGTATTTGACTTCAGCTTGGCGGCCATTTTAAATTCCCAGGTTTTTTTCTTTCACCAGTGGTGGGGTAGACTCTGGTCACAGCATCAGTTCCTTGTGTGGGTCACTGTAACTGTGGGGTTGCTAGCCCGGTAATAAAGGGGTTACCCCCAGCTGACAGCCCCTACCATCGTGCAGGAGACGAGGGTTTAATGTAATTATGTGTGATAATCTGTATGCATTACCCTGCTTCAGCACAATATGTGTTTCCCCCTGTTTCATATGTTCCCGCCCTACTATGTGGTTGCACCAAACACATACACAGGATCAGGTCGGGAGGGCAAGGGTTAACGGTGCTCTAGTTTTTATGACTCTTTGTTCCCCTTTCCCGCCCGTGGGGCCACCATTGGCCATGTGTACCGGCAACCGCCACAGAGCCCCCATGTGGTCCTATGCAAAGTTTAAAGGGCTGCTGCAACTGCGGAAAAATTATGCTGAGCTTCAAAAATGATTAAAACTGATGTTCCTATCTCCGATTCGGTGGGGCGTAGAGAGCTGAAATTTGGCAACCGTGCAGTCACCCCTCCGGCATGATTGCATGGCAATTTTAAGCCCTCCCGGTCTAACCGAACGGAGAGAGTTTAGGTGTATAAGCTACGGTCGCCGCTATTTGCCGCCATGGGGCAAAAAGGATAGCTGTGGGCTTCAAAAATGATTAAAACCGATGTTCCTATCTCCGGTTCAGTGGGGCGTAGAGAGCTGGAATTTGGCCACCATGCAGTCACCCCTCCGGCATGATTGCATGGCAATTTTCAGCCCTCTCGGACTAACGAACAGAGGGAGTTTAGGTGTATAAGTGACGTCACCGCTATTGGCCACCATGGGGGAAAAAGGATAGCTGGTTTAAAATACTGTTTAAACCCAAATATGCTATCTCCGATATCTAGAAGACTAAAATTTGGCCATCAGGTGGTCACACCTCTGGCATGATGGCATTGCAATTTTCAGCCCTCTCAGATTAACCGAACGGAATATTTTTAGATGTATAAATTGTTATAGGCTTACTGTATTTCTCTGCCTACTGTAAAGCCAGCGAAAGGTACTGGCCCATAAGGAATGCTGATGGCCACAGGGCGCCTGCCTGTCTGAGGAGCAAGCTCCAAAGAAAGGCTCACTCCCCCAGATTGAGTATACAGGTTGAAGAAAGAGCAGGACATGGCTGTTTACATTAAGTACCATACTTCACACCTCTGGTCAGAGTTCCCCGGTCCAGATTCCCAGATGGCAGACTTTGAGATGCCAACTTTTTAGTGTGGGGCTCTGGAAATGGGACTCTGACTCGAAGGATGTGCGCATATGCCAACCACCTGGGGGCAGGTACCCTCCTGCTTCCCACATAAGCTGGCAAGCGGTAATTGTGTCCAGGTAATTGTTATCCAATACCTGAGGCCCAATGTTAAGGGATAGAAACTAAATCCCATATAAGTGATTGCAAGCTCTATGCCCAGAGTCTTCGTTTTGTGTTCCTGTATGAACTGTATCCTGTGCTGGATGAACTGCTAGCCCTGTGTCCTGGGCTATTTCATCTTCCCCTTCCCAAGTAAGTGTTATATTCAAACTGTTATTTGTCCAACATTGTGTGTCCACTTGTCTTTTAAGGAATAAAATCTCTTTGTTATACCCCAGTCTTAATCAATTCAACCCAGATGATATGGTGTATATTATAACCCTGACTGTACCATGACAGTCACCATCTGTCGCAGTCCTCCCAGTCCAACAGTGGCATTGTGTCTTTCTTCAGTGCAGTGTAGTTTTCCTGCCTGGATGTGTAGCCCTTTAATTCTGGTCACTGTTGCATGTGATTCTTTGGTTTTGTTGCTCAGACTGTTTGCAGGAACTTTATGCAGGCAAAAGCACAAACAAATTCACAGGCAGTCTCCGGGCCCCTTTAAAATTCAAGGGCCAATTCTCATCCCAACTTCTGACACCATATGTAAGAGACATGTTCAGAGGTACGCAATGCAGACCATTTAAAGTGAAACTTAAATTAAGCTTTATTGCGCCTGTTCGTTTAACACAGCAAAACATCTATACTATATTCTAAGTTGATTCCGTTTGTTTGTTTTTTTGTATGTCCGAAGCATCGAAATCTCACAAACGGCACGACGTAGCATAACTAAACCTTTACTGGACATTCTGCTGCGGGTTTGTAGTTCAACACAACTATTTTCAGCTTCCAATATGACTTAAGAAAAACACAGTACAAGTGCGCAACTATAATGAATAAACAAAGTGAATTGAAATAAAGTGCATTAACCACTTAATACCCAAGTGAGTATAAGTAACTACGTTACCAATAAGGAGCATCTGCTGCTGTGATAGGGTGGTCCAAGACCCTGAATCTAGACAAAACAAAACACAAAACAGCGCACAACGCTCATGGTGAATTAAGAAGGAACAATTTTATTAAAAAATAATTCAAGGTTCTGCATACATCAGATAAAGGTAAAACAGGCATGTAACTGTAACTATGACAGTTATTACCACTCAGGTATCAGGACACAGGTGAAGGCTGCAGCGGATCACCCAATATCAAGAATCTGCAGTCATATCAGGCTGTGCTTTCATCTGCTGGGCTCTTTTTGAAGCGAAGGGTTCCCTTTAGGCTTCCACGTAATCCAGGTAGATAAGTCCCAAGCTCCATTTAGGTGTAGCTGGTAGCGGGACAGTCTCACTGATCAGGGTCAGCTCTGCCTCCCACGCCAGTGCACCGAGTGCCGATACACGCCGACAAACTATAAAGGCCTTTATAGTTGCTACGAAACTAGTTGGAATTATACTTTTATTGATCTACTAGTACCCTTAGTATTCTATCACTTTGCTGGTTAAGTGAAGAGTTCGATTTCGGCATATTCTCAGCCGACGCCTCTCCGGTGACGTCATCTTTGTTTGTCGGCGTGTATCGCCACTCAGTGCACTGGCGTGGGAGACAGACCCTGATCGGTGAGACTGTCCCTCTACCAGCTACTCCTAAACGGAGCTTGGGACTTATCTACCTGGATTACGTGGAAGCCTAAAGGGAACCCTTCGCATCTAAAAGAGCCCAGCAGATGAAAGCACGGCCTGATATGACTGCAGATTCCTGACATTGAGTGATCCGCTGCAGCCTTCTCCTGTGTCCTGATACCTGAGTGGTAACAACTGTCATAGTTAGAGTTACATGCCTGTTAAACCTTTATCTGATGTACGCAGAACCTTGAATTACTTTTTAATATAAATTTTCCTTCTTCACCATGAGCGTTGTGCGCTGTTTTGTGTTTTGTTTTGTCCAATATGACTTACCTCCCAAATTATGGACATTGTAAGTTTCAATCGGGTGTCCTGCAAAAATGTTAGAGTAGGAGAGGGGGGCATAGCTACTAAGGTAGGGGGCGTGTCCTTGCCTGGAGTGGCTACTAAGGGAGGTGGCGTGTCCTTGCTTGGATCAGGGGTGTGTGTGTGTGAGATACGAGATATGACAGCGGGGTTGATGTGACAGTGTGGGGGGGGGGGGAGATGTGACAGCGGGGGGGGGGGGTGCCAGCGGGGTTGGAGGGGAGATGTGCCGTCAGCGAGAGGAGATGCAGTAGCAGCGCGGGGAGAGGTGCCGGCATTGGGGGGGAGTTGGGGGGGGGGAGATGTGCTTGCAGAAAGGGGAGATGCGGCAGCAGTGCAGGGAGATGTTCCGGCAGCGGGGGGAGAAGGGGGCAGGGAGATGTGGCAGCAGCGAGTGGGGAGGGGAGGGAGATGTGCCGCCAGCGAGGGGAGATGTGCCAGCAGCAGGGGGGGGGGAGATGTGCCACCAGCAAGGGGAGATGTGCCGGCAGCGGGGGCTCGGTGACCAGGCGAAGCAGGGTAAAAATGCTAGTATGAAAATAAGCCAAACAAAAACATGCTCCACTTTCGAGAATATCTACACATGTAGTCCAGTCCTCTCTAACTGGGTGGTTAGCTAAGGTATTTGCCAGCCCAAATATATATATATATCTTAATCCTGGCTGTGCTCAAAGCTGTGACCATGCAGCAAGCTTAAGCCTATAGGGAACTATGTTAAAAATGGTATTTGAAGCAAAATGTGGCACTGTGTGCTCATTTGCATGTCATTTCCCAGAATCCCTTGCTGCAGTGGAAGTGCTGTGTGATAATGGTGAAATGCGGGGTTGCAGACCTGCCTAAGACATGCAGATGACCATACAGTTGTATTTACATTTATATATATATATTTACATACATACATTATTACATACATATCCATTATACATACATACATACATTTACATTACATACATATATACATATATACAGATATATAACAGTCCCATAACAAAGTCTTATCTGTAGCTGTAGGGGAATGCTTCTCTGCTCTCCTGGTGTCCGCACCCTTGTGTGCTAGGCAATGTCTGCTTCCAGGTATAGAGGTCTGCTCCCCTTAATCTTGCTGTCAGCCTGCAGTCTCTTTGCAGCTCAAGGCATCTGTCCTTCCTGGGTTAGACCCAATTGTGAGACTAAGGAATCCTCCTTCCTGTCTCAGAATAGGCTATTTCTGAGAGAGCTCTAATCAGCCAGGTGGAGTTGGTTAATTGCTGGTATGCAATTAACTAGCAAACTGCTGGATTAGAGACAAGTTTCTTTAACAGGGATAAGTCCCTGTTACACTGGGAATCCTAAATAAGTATTTTCCCCTGACCGGGACTTAGCTGTAATGTCCTGAAACTGAAATCCGCCTGCAGTTCCAGACGCCACCGCTCCCCTCTCTCTACCCCCGCACCGGGCACACAGGATCTTCTCCTCTTCGTCCGGGAGATGCGCTGTCTCCCTGCAGCTCCGCCGGAGGGAGGGAGGGGATAGCTGAAGCACACCCTCCACCCCAGCGCCACACTTGGAGGACAAAAACACACACAGTGATACAAACACACAATGCGCATACTGACTCGTACACAGACACACAGTGATACGCACACACTGACACACACGCAGTGACGCACACAGTCACAGACACACACTGATGCACACACACAGTGACGCACACACAGTGACACAGTGATACACACACATACACTGACTCACAAACAGTGACACATACACTGACTGACGCACACAGTAACGCACACCCACAAACACACGAGGAATTCACAGTTAATATAAATAAAGTGCAAATAACTAATACACACGTTCTAAGTCAAACTTCTTTGCGTTTTGGCACTGAAATTGTGTTTTTTTATTTTTAATGAAAAACAACACCATCACAAATACAATTTCCGTGACAAAACACAAAGAAGTTTCACTTAATGCACATGCTCGGCACACATACTTTTTTAAATATTTTTTTATAACTGCTGCTTTAAATCCAATTTAGTGGCAGGAAAATATGAAATCTCTTGGAGTATATGACTGCATTGAAAAGGATGAAATCACCATTTAACCCTTTGGGTGCCCTTGTGATGTAGCTGCTATGTCACAGCGTCTGGCCCCATGATGTAATAGCTACATCATAGTAATCCTGCTGGTTTTCCTAGGGGAGATTCTGTGCTCCTGTGCAGGGCAGGACGAATCTATCACTACGTGCGATAGGAGGGAGGGGTCTCCCTGTCCGTTCTGTCATCAGTGAGGGAGCGATCTCCTGACCCCTCTGTCACTCACAGGGTTAAAATAACTGTTTTACTTATTTGTATTGTAAAAGAAATCCTGTTCTGTATTTCTCCAGGAACATTTGTGTTTGATTAATGAGGGCATTATACTTACTTTGTTTTCTATGGAAAATTTATGGTTTTTTAAATAAGTTTAAATAAATCCTGAGATTACAAACCCAAAAGTGTCTGTACAATCAGCCTTTTCTCCTTGCTAGCTATCCTAAGCGCTCCTTTTCCTCTCACCCCTCACAAGTCTTTCCCCATTTTAGGAACGCAGGGACGCTGTTTTCAAAGCCTTATTTAACCAGAGCAGCTGTTGACATTATGGATAACTTTGATTGCTGTCACCTACACTACTTTACCTACTTTACTGGGCAGCTAATGCCACATCTATATTCTCCAAACTATTACTCTGTGACCATTACCATCACTATTTGTCTTTCCAAATCCTTGCAAGAAGAAAGAAAAGACAAGTCGCATTAATAAAAACTTGTATCTTTTTTCAGCTCTTCCTTTATAAAATAGACATTACTTTGAGACCTCACTAACTGTCCCAATTTTAGGTTTGTAAATTGAGCGAGAAACGAGGAAGAACAGAACCTTGTGACGTTGCAGGAGCACAGGAAAATCTACTACAGAACCTGCACTGACCTCCCCCCACACACAGAGCTCCTGGTCTGGTATGGAGATGAATATGGGAAAGAGCTTGGTATCAAGTGGGGTACACTGTGGAAAAGATACGCGCCAGAACTAGGTAATCAGGAATATGTGTGTTGTGTGGTTTTTACATCTCTTATCTTATTACTGATGTTAAATTGCAAATATTGATAGATCTGCATACACCATTATGGGTCAACTAGAACTTAATATCACTAAACCTGACTTGAGTCAAAGGGTCGGATAAATCATGCTGCGGTAACCAAAAATTCTGTATTTCCGCCCATTAAAAAAGTGCGTTATTAGCGTGAAATGAATCAGCATTGCAGCGCCAAAAATAAAGCACGATTTGTTGGACCCGTGAAAAGCATCTGATCTGCTAAAAACAGGCATAATACCGCATTTTCAAGTAAAAACTGCCATACATCAAGTTCAGAGATTTATCGAGCGGGATGAACAGCAGAAATACTGCGATTGCTTTATCACCTAATCCAGGCTGGCGTTAGCCTTGTCTTTCCAATTTATATAATGGCCAATATACTGCCCATTACATACATAGGCAAGATAAGCTAAACCAACATGGAATAGATGATAAAATAGTTATTACAATACATTACAGTACACATTAACCCCTTAGTAGTCCACAGGTCAACTAGTCATCAGTTTCCATGACTAGCTGACCACAAAGGGGATAATATAAACATTACATTACACTACCTACTCCCCTTTGCCACCTTAGGCTACGCTAATAGTGCCGGCTACGGATGACGTCACCAGTCTCCGTATCCACTGCAAAAGTTGTAATTTGAGTTTTGGAGACGTCTCTGGCTGCAAGAGGAGTGATATCAGGCAAGGGGGAAGCACAGGGGTGGAGACAAGAGCAAGGGGGAAGGCTGAAACGGAGAGGAGTTGTAATTTCTGTTTGTATGCTTAATTTATTTTACTTTTACATAAAATTATTGGAGAATTTACTATTTTAACGTTGTTAATATAGTGTGTTTCACTTGACAGACACACAATCACACACACAGACACATCCCCCCTCTCCCTGCACTCACACACACACACATCCCACCATTCCCTGCACTCACACACACATCTCTCCCCTGTCCCTGCACATCACACACACATCCCCCTCTCCCTGCACTCACACACACACACACACACACATCCCCCCCTCTCCATGCACATCATATATACACAAGAAAGTATTCAATTCAGGCAATACATGAATTTTGGCACATGTTACCAACTGGAGTCAGTGTTCACCCGAGCTGCAGCAAGATAAGGATCCACCAATGGTTGAAGAGACCTGCCAGGATCCGTGCCATCTGTGTCCTCCGGTGTGGTTTTCTTTCCAGAAAGGAGAAACCCGTTCTTCCACTTGGTGTACAGCTCACCCTGCTACTTAGTGTCGGTATATTCCGGTCTACTTGTCGGGGATCAGCCTTAGCACTTAGCTTCAGCGTTGTTGTTTGAGTTCAGCACTCAATCTCGCATGCATCTGTCGCTTAGTCCACGTCACCGACTTGCGTCATCGGGTGCGTCAGGAGTCTTTAGCAACAGAGTAGGCAAAAAGTATAAACAAAGTCCCGCTGGTTCCAGTCACTGATACAAGTGCTCGCATATATAAACAGGGGAATATACCCCTTGGAGAAATGTAAATCCCGAATATTAGGATTTACGTTTCTCCAAGGGGTATATACCCTAGTTTTTATATGCGAACACTTGTATCAGTGACTGGAACCAGCGGGACTTTGAGTTATACTTTTTGCCTACTCTGTTGCTAAAGACTCCTGACGCACCCGATGACGCGGGTCGGGTGACGTGGACTAAGCAACAGATGCATGCGAGATTTAGTATAGAAGTCAAACAACTACGCTGAAGCTAAGTGCTAAGGCTGATCCCTGACAAGTAGACCGGAGGATACCGGCACTAAGTTGCAAGGTGAGCTGTACACCAAGTGGAATAACGGGTTTCTCCTTTCTGGAAAGAAAACCACACCGGAGGACACAGACGGCACGTATCCTGGCAGGTCTCTTCAACCATTGGTAGATCCTTATCTTGCTGCAGCTTGGGTGAAGGCTGACTCCAGTTGGTAACATGTGCCAAAATTCATGTATTGTCTGATTTTAATATTTTCTTGTACGTGTATTTATACCACCTTCACTTTATTTCAATATATTTCATTGATTTCACTATGAGTTGTGCGCTGTGTGTTCTTTTCTTTGTATACTAGCTTCGTTGGATGCTGAGCCATCTACAATTACATAGCAGCAAACTCTAATATTATCACTAAGGATTTTTACTTGTTTCATATCACCATTCACTTTATGGTTGTGTGTGTATATATTATAATCACTTATTTATGACTATATAATTTCACAGTATTGATTTTAGTGTGTATTTACACTTTATTATATGGTTGGTTGAAGGTTTTACTCACACTTTATATAATTAGTAGTGCAAATTCTCTACACTTTTTTCTTTACATCATACACACATCCCCCTCTCTCCCTATAAACATACACACACACAGACCCCTCTCCCTGAACATCATACACACATCCCCCCCTCTCCCTGCACATCACACACACACACTACCCCCCTCTCCCTGCACATCACACAGACACACAAACACACACACACATCCCCCCTCTCCCTGCACATCATACACACATCCCCCCCTCTCCCTGCACATCACACACACACACACCATCCCCTCTCCCTGCACATTACACACACACACATCCCCCCTCTACCTGCACATCACACAGACACACAAACACAAACACATCCCCCCTCTCCCTGCACATCACACACACATCCCCCCTCTCCCTGCACATCACACACACATCCCCCTCTCCCTGCACATCACACACACACATCTCCCTCTCCCTGCACATCACACACACATCCCCTCTCTCCTTGACATCACACACACACACACACATACACACACATCCCCCCTCTCCCTGCACATCACACACACACATCCCCCTCTCCCTCCCCCTGCACATCAGACACACACATCCCCTCTCACTGCACATCACAGAAACATTCCCCTTCTCCCTGCATCAGAAGCTATGTAATTGGTTATAGCCTATCACATGGTGAGACCGTTGCTGTAAAAATAAAATTCTACTGACTACAGAGATTTAGGTCAATCCATCGCGCCTACTATAAGCGCATGCAATGGATTTAATGCATTTGTTTTGACGCGACGTCGCCGGCACTATAAGCGCAGCCTTAGTGGCTAGTAAAGCATGGTTAGTTCTTGGTTTGTTCCGCAGGCATAAACAAAACCCTATGGCTCAGATAAAGTACATGAAATTC